>NW_021703772.1:13708171-14100993 GCF_005190385.1 Monodon monoceros
ATCGTTGAAGGACAGGAGACGGAGACTCCATCAGCCTGAGTCCCCAGGTGGCCACAGGAGCAGACACACACTCACACCACTCCCCCAGCGTTGTTGGACATGGAGTCTTGAGTGAGAAAAACATTTTGTTGTATTGAGTCCTGATACTCAAGGATTGTTTGTTACTGCAGCATCCTGAGCTTATCCTGGCTGATCTGTGTTTTCATCAGAGCTGTGACTGATATTCCTCCATGTGTGGGAACCACTGACACATCCCACTCCCTCCCCCGCCAACACCAGCAGCAGTTCAGCTGAGCTGTCTCCATATGCAGAAGGCAAGCTCCAGAATATCATTTTATATTGACCCTCACCAGTCATTCTAAAGGCCCAGACTCCAGTTAGGAGACTTTAGCTGAGCTCATCTTTCTGCCCTGTAAGCTCATCGGTCAGTATTAGCACATGAGGGCCAGAAGGGAAGATAGGGCTTGGAAGACACATGGAAATATTATATACACAGAAGTGATAAAAGGACATTTTAGATGAGAACTCTGACCCCTTGAGACTCATATAACTGTGCTTTTTTCAAATAAAGTCCACTGTTTCATTAGAAAGAGGAAGGAAGGAAGGAAGGAAAGAAAGAAAGAAAGGAAGGAAGGAGAAAGAATGAAAGGAAAGAAAGAAAGAAAGAGAAAAGAAAGGAAAGAAAGAAAGAAAGAAAAGAAAGAAAAAAGAAAAGAAAAAGAGAGGGAGGGAGGAAGGAAGGGAGGAAGCAAAAGAAAGGAAGAAAGGGTGAAAGGGAGGGAGGGAGGAAGGAAGGAAGGAGAAAGGAAAAAAAACATGGTGTGAGCTGCCCTCTGGCTCAAAGCATCCCTCCCAGCTTCGTTCTGGCTCCCGCTTAGGGTTTCTGACTGCCTGGTCAGCATCTTGGCTTCTCCCCTCTCGTTTCCCCTTTTGGATTTTTAAGCTGCCCTCGAGAGGATTACTCTCCCAGGAACCCAGGAAGACTCTGCCCCTGCTATTGTCTCCCACCCAGTTCCTACCTTGAGGCTCATTTCCTCATCTCAACCCACCCATCCCCCCTGCCCTAAGGACACCGTCAGCATTAGGTCGCCTGTCCAAATCTGAAAATAAAACCTCTGAGGAAGTAATCGAAAATAACAGATCTTTTTACTCATGTTAAATGCCAAATATTCCATTTTTTGCCTCACAAACAGCCATATGTTAGATGGCTTCACTGTGTTTTGCCCCTGAAATGGTTCATAGTACAAGAAGTTTAAGGTCAGCTGCTCTAGAGAGAATCAGCTAAGACCACTGTGCTTTAACAACCCTGAACACTGAACCCTGCAAATCCCAGCGCCTTCTATTCCTTCCTTCTTTAGACCAGATGCATCAAATTGGCCGCTCAGAGACTAAATCCAACAGATGCATTTTATCTGTCACACAGAGTGTCTTTAATTTTTTTCAGGTACACACCAACACTTAAATATTCAGAGACTTATATAAAATTCCAGCTTTCTAGTATCTGTGAAAAAATGAAGCTCTCTGGTAATGCTGGATTCACATGCCCACCAGACAACAATCAGTTAAAACTGAGACCCCACTGATCGCTTTACAGGTGCTCTCCTCTTTGCCACAGTCTGCAGCAGGCCCTGACTGACTTACGCCAGGTCAGCCACTTTTATTTATGTTTCCTGCCTAGATCCCACAGGCATGTGCAGACCGCAGTTCAAACTTTTTATGTCTATCAAAGTGTAGTGATTACTAGATGTGGACAGCAGATCACCTGCTTCAGCATCAGGCATGTCCCATGCTAAAATGCATGTTTCTGAGCTCTGTCAAGCCTTCTGAAATAGAAACCCCAAGAAGTGGTACCCAGCACCACATAATTCTTAGACATACAAGGGTATAAACGTTCTACCGCATCCTGTGCTAATTAACCACCCCTAAATATTTACTTTGCAGAGGACAATGCCTTATAAACCAGTAACCTGGTTTCGAATTACCAAGACTGCATTCTTCTTTGATGTTCTTTTGCATCTTTATATTACCTTTTTCTCAAAACAATCTATATTTTACTTTAATTAGTAACTCATCAAAATAAGCTCTATAAAAAAAAAATGGTAGCAAATCTCCCAGTTCTTCAAATGGAAAGACTGAAACTAAGAAGACAAGGGATATTATTTCCCTGTGGTTTACCCTGGAAGGTATCCAACACAGAATAAGTAGATCTAGTACTTGGGATTTTAGTCTTGGCTGTGTCCACCCACCCATTCGTCATCCCACTGAGTAGCTACCTCCCCATTCTCATTTCAAAGTGCACAATGCCCAGACGGCAAAGCAAATTAATGTATCCCTTCATTTTTGGCAACAACTACCTTATAAACAAGTGCCCAATATCCAAACCTCCCATAATATGTCCCTATTCTGCGTTCTCATCCGTTTAGAAAACAATACAAATGGACCAATAAACTTGTTTCCTTCTGAAGAGATGGAGCGTATGTATGGGAAGTGTCAGATTTCATAACCTGAACATTGCTCTGCAGAAGGATTCTACCGTATTTGCAGACTGATGGCCCTTCATCTTATAGTATTAGTCAAACTCCAGAAAGAAAGAAAAAATATATATATACATATATGTAAAATTTCAGTACTCTTATAAGCAGTTAGGAAATGAAACCAATTTGAAAGCAAACGTGACAAAATGACCCTAAATTAAATTTTAAATTTGCTCATATTACAAGTGGCCCCCATATCCTCCCCCCATGTTTGTATCAGTGAAAAATCATATATATATGCAAATATGTATCATATTATATGCCGATAATGTGATATTTTGTTCTGAAAATGATCAAGTGCAGGCACGAGTAGCATTCAAGGTTCTCTGCCGGAAGCCCCTTCCCCTCCTCCCAGGTTCACATCCTGCCTGCTTGCCTACGCACACCCTTCACTGGGGCCACATTGTTCAGCTCACTTAAAAAAAAACAATAAAAAGGGCTTCCCTGGTGGCACAGTGGTTGAGAGTCCGCCTGCCGATTCAGGGGACACGGGTTCGTGCCCCGGTCCAGGAAGATCCCACATGCCTCAGCGGATGGGCCCATGAGTCATGGCCGCTGAGCCTACGCGTCCGGAGCCTGTGCTCCGCAACGGGAGAGGCCACAACAGTGAGAGGCCCGCGTACCGCAAAACAAAAAACAAAGAAAAACCTTGTGCCTCCACCTGAAAGGTTGCTTTTCTCCAACCGTATAAACCCAACCCATATACGCCAGGACTCAGCTGAATTCACACCCGTGGTGACCACTGTGATAGGACACCCAGAGCCCCCCTTCAGGACTGAGACCCCCATTCCCCCAGCTGCTCACTCTCCTGGCAGCTAATGGCTCTCAACTGAGTTCCTCTTGTCCAACGTGAGCCCAGACGAACCTCACATTCAATGACTGGTTGATGGTGGGAGGTACAAAGGCCTGGCCTCATTGCCCCAGTTCAAGACGACTCCGAAGGGCCATCAGGGCTCCCCAGCTCTGACTGAGAGCACCTTGTAACTACATCGCAGTTCATTCAGCTCCTTCTGCCTTTGAAGAGGATTCCAAAGAGGCGTGGATTCCCAGTACATTTCCTGCATGTAAATCTCCACATCAGAGTCTATTTCTCGGGGGAATAGATCAAGTCCATAGATTTTCCAGAAGCTTTGCTTTTGACCCCAGCTCATCTGGATTTCTCATTCTCTGCCCTTTATTGGCACAGACGCCTGCATCACCCGTTTTTCTCTCCTTCATTATGTTGTCAGTTATCATTTCATGTGTCTGCATGTTCTTTCCAACCATGCCATGGCTGGCTTGAAGGCAGATTGTGTCTTAATCTTCTTTGCGATGTTGGCAGTTCAAACTCTTGACCTGCACTTGGGAGTTCTGGAGTAATTTCTCCAAGTTCTGTTGGAATGGAGACGTTCCAGAGAAAATGCTAGGGTAGGGAATGGAGAGCAAAGGGAGAAAGAGTAGCTTGTGGGAAGATGGATTTGGAGCCAGAAGTCATTGTAGGAATGAGTGTCCTTGAATCTCTCTTATAAGGGATTTTTTTTTTCTTTTAATATCAGTGTTGTCTGCTTTGGGTTTCTTGTCAGTTCGCAGCCTCAGCAGGGTTTGCCACTGAAGCACTTGGCCCTGGATATGTACGTCTGTAGGAGCAAACTCGGGTAGAGTTACTAACAACACGATCTTTTCATTTGGAAGCTTCCCCACTCCTCTCTGCTCCTAGCTCCTTTGTATTCTCGTGCCCTCCCCACCACTCAGTGACCTAATGTCACCTCGCTGCAGTCCCTGCTCGAGCCCTCCACCCAGTCCTGTCTTCCTCAAGCAGAATCCACCCCCCCTTCTCCATCTGTGTTTGTCTTGCTTCCAAGTGGATTCTAATTCAAATACCAACTCCAATCAAAATGAAGCTGTTGGGAATTCCCGGGCGGTCCAGTGGTTAGGACTCTGCACTTTCACTGCCAAGGGTGTGGGTTTGATCCCTGGCGAGGGAACTAAGATCCCACAAGCCACCAGCCAAAAAAAAATGTTTTTAAAAAGAGAAAGGAAGCTGTTGCCTGGGACACTGGGTTGAGAAGGATTACGTGAGACCACCTCTGCTCCTGCGGTACGGGCAGCTGGCAATGTGCTGGGCACTGGAGTCAGGGTTAGGAGTGGCTGCCCAGTTCCTGTGCATTTCCCATCCTTGCGTGAAAACCTGCTGAAAGGTTAACATCAAGTTGCCTCAAACTTTTGATCCAATGACTGACTATAGGAAAGAGTGCTACTGTTTCCTGGGAAAATTAGTATCTTCAAAGGACAATCTTTTTTTTTTTTTTTTAATTTTCAGCACATTTTTATTTTTATTTTTTTCTACATCTTTATTGGAGTATAATTGCTTTACAATGTTGTGTTAGTTTCTGCTTTATAACAAAGTGAATCAGTTATACATATACATATGTTCCCATATCTCTTCCCTCTTGCGTCTCCCTCCCTCCCACCCTCCCTATCCCACCCCTCCAGGTGGTCACAAAGCACCGAGCTGATCTCCCTGTGCTATGCGGCTGCTTCCCACTAGCTATCTACCTTACGTTTGGTAGTGTATATATGTCCATGCCTCTCTCTCGCTTTGTCAAAGGACAATCTTTAACTCAAAAGAATGATTTTTTTAATTGAAGTATAGTTGATTTACAATGTTGTGCTAATCTCTGCTGTACAGCAAAGTGACTCAGTTATACACATATAGACATTCTTTTTTTTATCTTCTTTTCCATTATGGTTTATCACAGGATATTGAATATAGTTCCCTGTGCTATACAGTAGGACCTTGTTGGTTATCCATTCTAAATGTAATAGTTTGCATCTACCAACCCCAAACTCCCAGTCCATCCCTCTCCCTCCATCCCCTCCCTTGCAAGTCACAGGTCTGTTCTCTATGTCTATGAGTCTGTTTCTATTTTGTAGATAGGTTCATTTGTGCCATATTTTAGATTGCATATGTAAGTGATATCATATGGTATTTGTCTTTCTCTTTCTGACTTATTTCACTTAGTAGGATAATCTCTAGTTTCATCCATGTTGCTGCAAATGGCATTATTTCATTCTTTTTTATGGCTGAGTAGTATTCCGTTGCATGTATGTACCACATCTAAAGGAATGAATTTTTAATTGTTGGAATTTTAGGTCTTCAGATAGTCTGCCACTGAAGTCCTTCCACAACCCACATCCTTGTCCGCCATCTCACTAAATAAACCATCTAGCCTGAAGTCATCTCTGAACACATTCGGTTAAATCATATCTAAGTGAAGAAGTAAATGAGTTACAAAGAACCATACCTGGTTATGGTCTGAAGGCTCAAACAGGTATGTCCTTGAGCCAATCACTTTAACTCTCTAAGGGAGGGTCATGAGTGCTACCGAACAAGTGGTTCTGAACATTAAATGCAAAAACCAGATGTGTGAGTACTTTGTAGAGTGGTGTACATAGATGGCATATGTTCACTGAAGATTTTCAATTAGCAATCCTAGCAGGTCACTCTATTTTCCCACATCATTCCAAAGCAATCAGCATCTGATTCTCCTGATTCTAAGACAACATTCAAGGTCTGACGGCTACTGAGAGAGCCACATGTGTGTAGTGTCAACAGAAGTCTGAAAATATGAGAAAGTTTATATGGGATCTTGAATTTTCTAAGAGGGTGAAAATAAGTTTAAGAAGTGCTAACAGTTGGCATCTAAGAGCCCCCTTGGCATGTCCTCTGCAGCTCCACCTTGGTTATGTCCCAAGATTTAACAAGAAGATCCATGGTCTACTTAGAGAACAGAGCCCCATCCTGACCAGAAGTTCATTTGCCTGAGATGGAATAGGATAAGTGTCAATTTCCTTATGGGCACATGAGAGGAAGTGCTATGAAGAGAGGACAGATAAGCAGATAAATACGTTTGGGTTCAGAACACGGGTGATTAAAGTGCTCCAGGTGAATAATGGAGATGAGGAGACATCAGCAAAATAAAGAAACTCCCAGAAAAGCTCTAAACTCCTTTGCCTTCCCCTTGCCCCTTGATGTTCCTGTAGGGAACACGTGTAGTTGGGCATGGGAGGTAAGAGAAGAATAATTTGATGGAGAGATCATAAACCACAAGTCTCCAGAGAGACGCTACAGCAAACACATAAAGTTGATCTGAGAGAGAGATAAATCAAAACATGCCCAAACGGGGTTCAAGAAGGTCATTTGGAGAAGGTGATGTGATTAGGCCTGAGTAACTGAGCAAAAGTTTACAAAGAATAGCTTTAAATAACACTAATGTCAAGGATTCTCCAGAGGCATCTGCTTGCAATTTTCTTACATCATTAATATTAATACCCAACTATAAAGCCATTGTTTCTTGGATATATTCTTAATTTATAAAGAATATTTACTTTTGAAGCTCATGACTTTCCTTGTATTTCATCAAAAGCCACACAACTGTAACTACTAAATCCAGGACAGGTTGACGTTTTAAAGTTACAAATAAGACAGTGGCAGCTGCAGGATATTTTATTGAACAGAATGGTCCATGAGTGAGAAAGTCCATTTCATAATACTTGCATGAAAATTAGTGAGTTCCTTTGGATTTCTATGGGACTTATCTTCTGCAATGTTATTTTTCCCTTTGGATGAGCAATTATCTTTTTAAGAAATAAAGAATAAAAGTAAAGTTCTAGAAATCAAGTTAAATCAATTTAATGACGGCAACAAAAAAGAATTTTTGCTTTTTAACAAAAGTGAAGTAAAATGGAAATCTAGCTTGAAAAGACTCTGGAGTGTTCTACAGAAATATTTCCAGCCAGTGACCCAAGCCAGGGCAGAGGCCTTTCACCACCTCAGCTCAAAAACACCACTCTGGATTCCGAAAGTCAAATTGACCCATCTCAGTCTATCAAGTGGTTTCCAGTCTTCAGCTTCTCCCTTCTGAACAGCTGAGCAAAAGACATTGCTGCCTGAGGTTTATTGAATTGGTTATTTTTAAGCTAAAGGATTTGGGAAATACGTTGCCCCTTACTTTGCCTTTAACATTTAGAAGGGCTGAAAATAAGAGTCCTTCCCAGAAAGAAACTGTTTCCATTACGATTTTAAGCCCAAGATGCTAATGATGATTCAACACAATCTATACTGTTTTTTTGAGAGACCTTGGTTCTGATACTATGGATTTTTATAGTCACTACTGGGAAAAGTTGAGAATGAACAATAACAGCCTTTTATAAGCTGATATTCACTGTCTTTTATAGTGTAACTTGAGTGTGTAACTGTGCTGAGTCAGAGACTCTCTCCAAAGAAGCAGAGTATTTTTCCATCTTGCTTTCCTATCTACTGCTGGTCCTGCGCAGAGTGAGTCAGAGCCCCAAGAGGGGATGGGTAGGTGCCACACCCCAGAAATGGGGATTTCCTAACATCATACATTTGGCAAGAATGAAATGGGAAGTTTTTAAAATGCATGAAATGGAAATGAATCTAGCCCAGCAGAGTAAGCCAACACTTCCCTGACTCTCAGACAGATCACCAGCCCTGGGGAGTCTGAGGTTTCCCATTTGCTCCCATACCATGAGGCATCTGTTTGTTTCTGGGAGATATCATGGCAACACTGTTTTACACCTCTCAGAATAGCTTCCATTTGGCTTTAGTCATACGCACTTCATTAAAAGTTGGATTTTTTTGTTATCAAGTTGTTGCTAACAGGATGCCTTAAATTTGAATAATAGGTTTTAATATTCTGGTCACTATCGATTTTTTACACTCTCATCAAATATGCAGCTTTTCTACTCCTTTCAATAGAATCTGAGAATGTCTCTGGCAAAAATGCAGGACCCCTGGAGGGCTTCGTAGCTGCAATTCAGTTCTCTCTTCTGGAAGCCATAGAAATAGCTCATGACTGGAATTACAGATAATTGCCCCATTCTTTCACCTCAGAAATGGCCTTGAGTGCAGTGCTCATCTTCAGTAAAAATTATGCTTTATCTTCTAATCAATTTCATCTCTCTATTGGAATTAGCAACTTCTTGGGTTGTCTATTTAACATGTCAGGTGATATGCCCTTTGAAGTCTAAATGTTAGCATAGTCTCTTTTTAAGAATTAGAAAATAATGTTTTCCTTGTCAGAATTTCCCACTTATATTTTCTGTACTGTGATATCTTGACATTTGAATATGTAATTAAAATCAGATCAGAAAGACCTCCTGTAGCAGTCCATTGCCAAGGGTCAGCAGCAAACACCTCCTCCTGGACTCATAGAGCTAAGATGTTGCACGATTCAAGAGTAATCAAAAGAGAAATCCTTACAGGGAGACAGAAAACAAATAGTTGAATCCAAGGATGTAACTCCTTGAAGGCAAAGATTGCACCTTGTGTGCCTTTGTATTCCAGAGGCTCGGCAAAGCGCCCAGCATAGAGAAGGGTCTCAGTCAACACCAGCTAGATACAGGGGTGAACGAATAATCAAATGAATCAAAAAAGCTCTCAAGGTTAGACTTCCTTGAGCAATTTCACAATTTCACACTGACTAATGACTCTTTAGTTTCCCTACTCATACCATATTAAATCAGAATGGCATAGTGGTTTTTAGCATGGGCTCCAGAGCAATATAGAACCCCAGCTCCACTGCTAATTGCCTAAGTGGTGTTAAGTATCCTCACCAAGTCTCAGTTTCATCATCTGTAAAATGGCAATAATAAATACGCTGATTTCGCAAGGTTATTAAGAGGATTAAATGAAAGAACAGAAAATACTTAGCACACAGCCTGGCAACAATAAGCATTCAATATCTGTGGATTATAATTATTAATATCACACGAGAAAAGCAGCCCAAGTGGGAAGTTAGGGGTCATGACTTTAAATTATTTTAAAATAATATTTATTAAAAGAATGATTGAAATAAGTGAATAATTAATGAATGCATAAATTAGAAAAATGAGTAATTCATGTTGTCTCCATACATAGTCACTAATGAACACGTAATACTAGCTGGAAGTCCCAGGGGGTTTCCCTTTATGTTAGATGGCTGAGGACAGGGTAACATCTTCTGTTTTCAGAGACTGCTGGCATAGTGCACGCCGTATTGTATGTACTCAGAAAGTGTTGTCAAAGTGCACAAATACGGGGCTTCCGTGGTGGCGCAGTGGTTGAGCGTCCGCCTGCCGACGCAGGGAACATAGGTTCGTGCCCCGGTCCGGAAAGATCCCACATGCCGCAGCGGCTGGGCCCGTGAGCCATGGCTGCTGAGCCTGCGCATCCGGTGCCTGTGCTCCGCAACGGGAGAGGCCACAACAGTGAGAGGCCTGCGTACCGCAAAAAAAAAAAAAATAAGTGCACAAATACTATTTATTATCTGCTTGTATCCTTAAGGAAAGACGCCACCTATTGGTTCGGCTTTGGATAAACCCTCTGAAATTGCCCATAAAAGACAAAAGTGAAATTAGCATAATCACTGACAAAGGATATGAATACAGAAAAGGCATGCTTTCTAAAGTCCAGCTGGATGAAATAGTTATTTGCTGAAAAGCGGTTTTTTTTTCAATTAGTGATATCAAAAATAATTTAGCATCAAATTTTCCTTCTCTGTTAGAGGATCAACTTGGTCATCCTTAGTGACAGAAAAACATTAGGAAGATGTGAGGTTTGATAGTATTAAAAATGCCTAGAAGCTATGTAAAAACCAGACATGTATAACACTGACCTGCTGTGTGTTTCAGAACCTGAGATTGGAGACCCGTTGAACTGATTAATGTTCACAGGAATAATTTACTGTAATTACATCAAAAAACTGGCTCTAACTATGGCAATAAATGGAACTGATAGCTTTTCAGAGCAATGCTGTGAAGTAAATAAAGTATACACATATTATTGTGAAAAATGTAAAACAAAGTTCAAGTGGAAATCATGAAGACATGGGGAAGTGAGAACAGGGAAAACCTAAAGTAAACTGTTCATTTTCTGATTTATTCTGAAAGTTAACATGTGTGCACACAAACACACAGGGAATACTATAATAATTTTGACAAGAGAGCAAGAACTTATGCAAATCACAAGTGGAAAATATAAGAAAGAAATTAATAGAAAAATGAACTTCGCAAAGCAGCTCATATTCTACAAATTGGAGTCAATAGATTGATGGCATATAGTTCTGCACATGCAGTCTACTCAGAATAATGGCAGAACTTCAATCCAGGAGGGTTTCTACTCTACCCTGGCGTAACTCAGCGAGCTACGTGGAACCTACTGTTACATAAGCTGATGTTTAAGCTGTGCCTCCTTGTGGTGCTTTAGGAGATTTTGAAGTCTGTGGGGAAAGAAGAATAGAGAGAGAAAGAAAAAAGGAGAAAGAAATAAGTGTAGGGCCAAGGATAGAAGTGGGGTTTGAATTAATTGAATGTCCACCATCAGTACCAGGGGAAGCAACTTTACCTACATGGTCCCGTTACTCTTCTCAGCACCACTGTGAATAGGTATCCTTATCATCATTTCATAGATGAAGAAATGCAAGTCCAGGGAAATGAAGAAGGTTCAATGTCATGACGGAATATAATAAAAAGCAGAACTAGACTGTGGTCAGATCTGTCTGCCTGTCCACTGCTGTGCTTCCACCTTACCACTTGTTTGAATGTGCTTGAGCCTAAACCAAAATCCTGCCCACACTGGCCATACCGAGCCATTGCCCCCATGTCATCAGATGTCCTTTCTGAGAATGCTCCCAATCACCTGGAGGACGACAGTCCTTGATACCTTGTGAGGTTAGAGAGATGCTGTTGCCTACCCTCTCTCACTCTAGGGAATTCACATAATGATGCTTTTCAACCTAAATGCTGCAGGATTTTACAATAAGAAATATCTTCTGAGTAAACTCAAATGTTAGCATTGCCTTTATTACATATCCTTGCTAGGCGAGGAATTTTATTCTGAAGGGCAGATTTATCACCAGCAGGCTGCATAGGGAATGTGGCGTCAGGTATACCAGAAATGGATATTTTTAAAGATGTCTCATTCAAGCTGAGTCTAATAAAACCTGCTGAAAAACACTTTGACTTGTTTTATTTGAAAAGAAAAGTTCTTTCGCTCTCAATTGTGCACCTTTCTATAAACTGAACTATTCACATTTACTTCTCTTCCAAAAACTGTGTCCATTAAACCCTGAGAAAATGTATTTTTCACCATCTTCCCTTTGCCTGGAGTTCTAGTGACCATTCTGATTTCTGTCCCTAACCCATTACTACTTGCACTTCATTTTCCAATTCTCTTTTGAGATACGTTTGTATTCAATTTCTATAGTCATTTCGGTTGGCCTCCTGTCGCTTTTTGATTTTACGTTGACTTCCATCAGAGATGCTTCACTGTTTACTTCTGAAATTCACATTTGCGGCAGAGATGGCCAGCTGCTCACTAAGTTCTACCCATCTTTCTCTATAACACAACCATGATTTTATGCAGGAGATAAAAGTACTGAGCCAAAAAGACTATACTTCTCAGCCAACCTTGTGTCTATATGATTGAGGTCTAGCCAGTGAAGTACAGGTAGAATTTGTTGGGGGACACATCTTGAAAGCACCTTAAAAGGGCAGCATGTAGCTGGCCTGGACCCTTTTTGCTCTTCCTCACTTCCTCCCTCGTGCCTGGTATGTGAGCCTGAGTTCTGGCAGCAATCTTGGACCCTGGGGAAAGATTGGTAGCCACACATTAAGAATGGCAGAGAAGAAATATAGAAAGATACTGGGTCCAAGATGATGGTGGAGTGCCATGCCAGTCTTAGAATACCTATTTCTGGAGAGAAAACTTAAAAATTCATCTCATTAGCCCAGCATTGTTCTTAGTAGCATCATCATGTTATTTCTAACAAATGTACTCCCCAGAAGATGTAAAGTCCTCTTTTTTTTTTTTTTTTTGCAGTACATGGGCCTCTCACTGTTGTGGCCTCTCCCGTTGCGGAGCACAGGCTCCGGATGCGCAGGCTCAGCGGCCCAGCCGCTCCGCGGCATGTGGGATCTTCCCAGACCGGGGCAAGAACCCGTGTCCCCTGCATCGGCAGGCGGACTCTCAACCACTGCGCCACCAGGGAAGCCCTCGTGAGAGCTTTTGATGTTGGTATTGATCATGTGATTTGCTTTGGCCAATAGAATATTAGTAGATGTAACTGACCTGAGTTAGATGTATAATAAGCTTGCACAATGGGACCTGGTCACTTGCAGTTCGACTTTTATTCTTAGAGGACCAGGCTTTGAGTTGAGGCTTTGAGCCATTGGACCAGGGAGGATAAAAGACACATGGAGAAGAGCTTGGCTAAACCTGAAGTTTGGAGCCAAATCCAGCCAAACCCAGACTCAAACAGTCAAATACCAGCCAGTGATCACATGCGTAAAAGAGAAATAAGTACTTATTGCTGCATGCAAGTAAGATTTGGGGTACTTTTCACACAGCTTTTGCGAAGCATCAGCTAACTGATGCATGTGGCGTTTCAACGAAATTCTCAGACTTTAATCTCATGAACTCAGAGCAGCGGTTCTCAAAGTGTGATCATCAGCATCTCTTAGGAGAACGCCAGCATCAACCTGGAAGCTTGTTAAAAACGCTCAGGTCTCAA
The DNA here is from genome assembly GCF_005190385.1 of Monodon monoceros. Classification (NCBI taxonomy): domain Eukaryota; kingdom Metazoa; phylum Chordata; class Mammalia; order Artiodactyla; family Monodontidae; genus Monodon; species Monodon monoceros. Next base: position 13,721,259 of record NW_021703772.1, read on the forward strand.
ACCAGACCGACAGAGTCATAATCTCTCAGGGAAAGGACCAACAATTTTGTTTCAACAAGCCCTCCAAGTGATTCAGATCTACCATAATGTTTGAAAACCACTGACCTGGAGCGTATGTGCACTCTTAAACCATCCCAGTGCATAAATCATCAGGCCTGGAGCTGTGGGGTGGGTCAGCAGCACCAGAATTATTTAATCCCGTGGGACAAGACCTGAGGATGCACATTTCTAACAAGTTTCTGGATGCTGATGCCGCTGGTCTGAGGCGCACACTTTGAGAATCACTAGACTAAGACTGCAACAGGAGTGGCTAATTGGGAAATCAACATTCTTAACAAAAGAAAGAAACAAAAGGAGAAGGCTACTGGCTGGAGAGCAAATGTCAATCACAGCTGCATTCTTATTAAAAGGAAAATGTTCTCATGGAAGAGATCAGACAACCAGCGAGATTCTGCAGCAATTCTGCAGGGACAGGCAAATCTGGAGCCAAAAGAGAAATCTCATCTGTCTTTTAGTTCATGAAATTGATTGAGACATGAACTGATTTTTTTCTTCTCTTCTATTTTGCTGAAATTCAACACAGATCTGAGGAATCAAATAAAAGACAGCGGTTTTCGCTACACAGAGCCATGTATCATCCCAAATGTGATCTGAGCTGTCACACAAATCTTCCTTAGTACAATTCACTGAAGATAAATACAGTGCTCAAGGAGATAATGTCTATATGCCAAACAACTGAGTCATTCTGATCCATTCTCATGAAACCAAGACAACAGCCTATAATTTTGAGCAATACAAAATACAAAGTAGGATCACAGACCCTGGTTATTGTTGCTATTTTTAATCTGCTCCTGATATGTGAAAATTAAAGAATTTTGGAACTCAAAGAACCTTAGAGATCATCCAGCCCACATATTGCAAGCCCAGACAACAGGCCACATTCCACCCAGAAATGTGTTTATTTGTCCTGCACAAAAGCATTTCTCTTTTAATTAAAATTATCACCATATTTAAAATTTTTTCAACTTTTCTTGGCAAGTCTGAAGATCCAGCAACACATAATATGGACAAAGGTCTAGTTTCCTCATGGTACAGTACATTGGAGCTGAGGGCTGGTCTCCTACTTTGGAAGAAGCATGTACTCTACTCCCCAGTCTGACAAAGACATTCCACTCTGTTGTTTTACAACCAGCCGGCCTCACTCATTTACAGGGCCTGCCTGTGTCCTGTAGGCATGTAGATTTGCCATCTCTAGTCTAGACAAACTCCTTTGTTTTAGTAACTAGAACACTGAAGTTCATGGCGATGACCAACTTTCATTCACATTATCTCTTTAGCAGCAGACAGGTTTGCACTGTCAGTTTTTCACTATTTCAGAAAGTAGTTTCTCTTACAGACACTTATTCACCATGGAAAATGGGGTTGCAAAAGCTCACCATTCAAATTCTGCCCAGTTAATACTGAGGCAGGTGGCTCATTTCAGTATATGGCTAATTTCAGAAGCCTAAAGAGTAAAAAAATCCATGATCAATGCAAGAAATGATCAACCACAATACTTTTAATGTGAAATAAATCTTATTCAGATTTTGTGGACTTTGTGCCCTCAATATTTTCAACTCTTTTGGTGAGAAAGTGGGGTTTTTTTCAGTTAAAAAACAATTTTTAGGGCTTCCCTGGTGGCACAGTGGTTGAGAGTCCGCCTGCCGATGCAGGGGACACGGGTTCGTGCCCCGGTCCAGGAAGATCCCACATGCTGCGGAGCGGCTGGGCCCGTGAGCCATGGACGCTGAGCCTGCGCGTCCGGAGGCTGTGCTCCGCTACGGGAGAGGTCACAACAGTGAGGGGCCCGCGAACCGCAAAAAAAAAAAGCAATTTTTAAACACATTTATCTGGATGACTACTATTTAAAAAGAAAAAAAAAGACAGAAAATAACAAGTGTTAGCAAAGATGTGAAAAAAAATCCCTTTATGCTGTTGGTGGGAAGGTAAAATGGTGCTGCCACCATAGAAAACAGTATGAAGGTCCCTCAAAAAATTAAAAGTAGGATTACCATATGATCCACACATTCCACTTCTGGGGATGTATCCGAAAGAACTGAAAGTGGGATTGCAGACAGATATTTGCACACCCGTGTTCATAGCAACACTATTCAAAATACCCAAGAGGTGGAAGCAACCCAAGTGTTCATCCACGGATGAAAAGATTTTTTTTAATGTTGTCTATACGTACAATAGAATATTATTCAGTCTTTAAAAGGAAGGAACTTCTCTAAGTCTGTGACTCTTTTTCTGTTTTGTGAATAAGTTTATTTGTATCTTTTTTTTTGTATAACTAAATCACTTTGCTGTACACCTAAAACTAACACAACATTGTTAATCAACTGTACTGCAATGCAAAATAAAAAGTCAAAAAAGAAGGAAATTCTGACACATGCTACAACACGGCTGAACATCGAGGTTACTTTGCTAAGTAAAATAAGCCAGTCGGAAAAAGACAAATATCACATGATTCCACCTCCATGCGGTATTTAGAGTAGTCAAAATCATAGGAACCAAAAGGAGAATGGTGGGTGCCAGGGACTGGGGGAGGGGGAAGGGGGGAGTGCTTGCTTAACGGGTCCAGAGTTTCAGTTTTGCAAGATGAAAAGCTCTGGAGCTTGGCTGGCCAACAATGTGAATATAGTTAACACGACTGAAGTAAACACTTAAAAAATGTTTAGGATGGTAAATTTCATGTTATGGGTTTTTTACTACCATAAAAATAATTTTTTTTGAAAAAGAAATTTCTTAGTCAAGTCTGCTAGGTTTGGGGGGATCCAGTGTAATTATTTCAAAGGCCAGAGTGATGATACTCAAAGATGAACTAGAAAGACGATGTGTGTCCTATCCTGCAGAGGCTCTTGTGAAGGAGAACTTCCATTCACATCAGCATGGTTAAGCAAGTTCAAAGACAAAGTCAGGTTCCCAAAAGATCCTCTCAATCGATGAGTTAAAAAAATGCTCTCTAGAGGTGGAACTGATAAATTTTTAGATGACAATTTTATCTCATTCTCAAAACTACAACAAAAAATTTTGCATTTAATATGTTTCAGATTTACTCTAAAAATGAGTTAAAAAGTGAGGAATTTGGTTGTTATATCTAATAAAATTCAAATAGAGTATAAAATATATTTTATGATATTTGACTCATCTTTATCTTGGGAATTAATAATCTGCTTTGGGTTTTTAATACTCCTCTCAGTATAGATTATGTACTCCTATTTGCTAATCCTAGAGGTCATTATTCCTGGAATTAACTGCAAGGACTGTATTAGCTGCTCATATTGTAATAGTTCTGTCTCCCTAGGGCAATCAATCACTGAAGAAAGGCAAGATCAGTGTCAGTGTCCCAAAAGGCAGTCCCAATGCAAACCACCCTCTGATAATTTTGTAATTGTTGGTCTATTTTTATCTGCTGAATCGGGGTACCTTTAAACTGCTGGTGTGTGTATCATTTTGTCTCACCAGCTTTCCACACTGTCTCAATGTATCTAAAGACTGCCAAGGAAAGAGCCACTGTGCCAAATGCTCCGAATGCATCTCAATAGACTGAGTTTGGTTCACTGGAGATATTTCAAATGGAAACTGGAAGCTATCCAGGAAACAGACTAGTCTAGTGCTCTAGGGCTTGACCGCCTTTAAAAGACAAACTTCAGCTTTGTCTGAAAATTATGAAGTCACAGCTGTTATATGTGTCTTGAAACTTATCCACTCCAACTAACATTATCATATACTGACACATTATCATGGTACTCTTGTAAATTCTGTGAGTGTTAGAGAAATGACACTGGGGAGAGGGGAAAAAAAAAACCAATGAGACTAGTCTTTGCTCTCAAGAAGTTTATATCTTAGTCAAGGAGGTAAATGCTATGTCCACGGTTCCAGAAAAATGCATGACAGTATATCGTCGTGTCAAAAATTTGTGATGTCTGCTACATTTATTAAAAGAATTCAGAGACGGAAAAACCAAGGTGATATGGAGTATTGAGAAGGGTTTCATGAACCTGATAGGGTTCCAAGAGGACCCTGAACGAAAGATGGTATGCAAAATAGAAAGCAGACCACTTGTATGTTCTCACTTCAATTCTGCAATAAATATTTCCTATATTTGCTTTATCACACATCTACCCATTACTCATTCCTATAACCATCCATCATTCCATCTCATTTTAAAAATACATGTTTAGGGTAAATTGCTCACATCAGTATATCTCACCCCTAAAAACTTTAGCATGAATAGCATTAGAATTCAATAGTTATTCATAATTTGGGAGGGGTGAAATTTACATAAAGTAAAATGCACAAATCTTAAGTGTACTCTTGGATGAGTTTTGACAAATGCTTGCTCCTGAGTAATATAACCCTTCTTTCAAGATACACAACATTACCAACACTCCAGAAAGTTCCCTCGGTGCCCTTTTCCTATCAATACCCACCCTCCTCTAACTCCCTTGAGGCAGCCACTGTTCCAATTTTCTATCCAGAAATTACTTTTGCTTACTGTAGAACACCAGGTAAATGGAATTATAAGCTATCTTTTGGGTAAGGCTTCTTTAGAGCATAATGTTTTTGAGAGTTATTTAAGTTTTTGCATGAATGAGTATTTCATTCCTTTTTAGTGCTGGGTAGTATTCCACTATGTAAATGGACCATAATTTGTTTATCCATTTTTTGTTGGTTATCACCTGGGCTATTTACATTTTGGGGCTATTATGATTAAAGCTGCTTTAAATCTTTCTGTACAGATCTTTTCATTTCCCTTATGTAAGCACCTAGAAGTAGAAGTGCTGGGCCAAAAATAAGAAGGTAAAAATAACTTTACAGTAGACTAAGAATAAAACTGGATGATGGGTTTTAAATTAAATTTTACTCTATAAAACTCTATAGATAACCATTAAAATTATATTTGTTTCTGAGAGAATGCTGGGAGTGGTATATCATAGAAATATTCAGTCCCATAATTTGTATTTCTTTGCTTCAAAAAGCTTCTAGAAAAAAACCTTTGCAAAGGATTGTTACAAAAATTGCATCCTATCAGGGAGTAGTGGGGAAAAAAAAGAATGAAATTCAGTCATTAGGGATCATTACTTTTTATATTAGTCCATATTTTATGCAATCCTTCTCAAAGTTTTAAAATTCAGCAAAATGAAGAAACGTGCAACTTAACTAATTTTTCATTCTGTCTTTCTATTAAAAAGAAAAAAGTGAGAACATGCAATGATCATTATTATGTTCTGTGTAAATAGTAATTCTTTCATGCTAGTAAGTAAGTAAATAGTAATTCTTTCATGCAGGTAAGAATTCTCCTAATAACACCTGGATAATCTAGAAGAATTAGATCCATTTGTCATGTTTACTAGTGATTTTTCTAAAAAAAATTTTTAACTTAGATTTTTTTTTTCAAATTATAGTATAATGTATCTAATTTTATAGTGACTCAGATTCTGGGAAGAGTTATATACCCCATCTTAGTAGTTTTGGACTTCTCGAGTTTGCTTTATGATGAGAAAAACTGACGCAGTTACTAAAAATACTGATTCCCAGGTGTTTGCCCTGGAGATTCTGCTTCAGTAAGGAGAAGATGAGGCCAGCAAAGAGGCCTCCAGGGACTGTAGACAGCACATCTGAACTTCACTAGTCTATTTCGCCCTCCCTCGGCTCCTACACTCTTGGAATGAGCAGGCCATTGTACCCCTGTGGGTTTCGTTCCCTTATTTGTTAAAAAGAAAAATAAAAAAGCATTAGTACCTAGAAATGTACTCAGACCTTGCCACTCCTGCCACAACCCTCCAATCAATGCATGTACCCTTTGAATAGAACTAGAAGCCTTGCCATCACACTGTCTGCAAGGCCAAGGTGATGGGGCCCCTGACTCACCCTGTGTCCTCCCCTTCTGGCATTTCCCCCAGGTTCACTCTGCTGTAGCCACACTAGCCTTCTGGTCCTCACACGTGGCAGACTCACTGCTAACTCAAGGCTCTGCACTTACTGTTCCATTTGCCTGGAAAGGTCTTCCCCTAGGCAGTTACATGTCCTGCTCCCTTGCTTCATTCAGTTCCCTGTTTACATATTACTTCCCCAAAGGGGACTTCTCCGAACTCCATGGCTGAAATCCAAAGCAGCATTTCTACCCTTACTTCTGATCATTCCCTACTTCCTATCCTGCTTTTTGTTTCCCCTAGTATTTATCACTACCTGGAATTACACAATAAATCAGTTATTTATTGCTAGGTTATTTATTTATATGTGAATTTGTTTATATGTTATGCTCCATGAAGGTCAGTATTGTTAGTGCATTCAGGCTGCTCTAACAAAAACACGATAGGCCTTCCCTGGTGGAGCAGTGGTTAAGAATCCACCTGCCAGTGCAGGAGACACAGGTTCGAGCCCTGGTCTGGGAAGATCCCACATGCCGTGGAGCAACTGAGGCCTTGTGCCACAACTACTGAGCCTGTGCTCTAGAGCCCGCGAGCCACAACTACTGAGCCTGTGTGCTGCAGCTACTGAAGTCCGTGCATGCCTAGAGCCTGTGCTCCGCAACAAGAGAAGCCACCGCGATGAGAAGTCTGCGCACTGCAACGACGAGTAGCCGCCGCTCGCCGCAACTAGAGAAAGCAGCGCACAGCAACGAAGAACCAAAGCAGCCAAAAACAAATAAATTTATTTTTAAAGAATTTTTTTAAAAAAACACAATAAACTGAAGCCTTATAAACAACAAACATTTCTTTCTCCCAGTTCCGGAGGCTGGGAAGTCAGAGACCATGGCGCCAGCAGATTTGGTGTCTGGTGAGAACTGTGTCCTTACATTGTGGAAGGTACTCTGGGGTCTTTTTACAAGGGCACTAACTCTAATCATGAGGGCTTCACCCTAATGAGCTAATCACCTTCTAATATTATCATCTTGGGGTTAAAGATTTCAACATATAAAATTTGGGGGCACATAAACATTAAGACCATAGCAGCCAGGAACATTCATCTCTTTTGTTTAATCTACCTTGAGAACCTCAAACAATATCTGGCTCATAGTAAGCCCTAAATAAAATTTTTGTAAACTAATGTCAGCACTCATGGTCTTGATGAGATCAATGTATGTCATATAAAATCACTTTGTAAACAAAAAACACCCTGTTCAGGTATTTTTTTACCATTAAACTGCTATAAAAATATATATAACTTCATCTACAGATATTAACTATTTTTTCACAAAGAATATATTTGATGTCAATAGTAGTGTTAATTTGTCCTTCAACATTCAGTACCTTTATTAAATAAGTGAAATACTACACAACTATTGCATGCAGTAAACTCCTTTTAAAAGTCAGTAGTTTAGGGCTTCCCTGGTGGCACAGTGGTTGAGAGTCCGCCTGCCGATGCAGGGGACACAGGTTCGTGCCCCGGTTCGGGAAGATCCCACATGCCGCAGAGCCGCTGGGCCCGTGGGCCATGGCCGCTGAGCCTGCACGTCCGGAGCCTGTGCTCCGCAACGGGAGAGGCCACAACAGTGAGAGGCCTGCGTACCGCAAAAAAAAAAAAAAAAAAGTCAGTAGTTTAAATGATCAGTTAATAAATTCTGGAAAAATCTGCAAATAATTAAAACTTTCTTGTGATTGCTTTCATAATTTCAGTATTACATAAAAGCAATCCATCTTCCAATCTGAAGAAGAATTTAGAATTTTATGCTTCTCTATGTAGAATTCTCTGTATAGTTGCTCCTGCTTTTATGCATTTTAATAATTCTGTTTATTAATGACATTAACCTGAATGTCAAATTCTTCCCAACTTCTTTACTGACACTTTAACACAAATAATACTTAGTAGAAAAATAAAGCTGCATGAAATTTGGTTTCTTTTCACTGAGCCTGTTCAATGTCCATATTTCCATTGCTCTCTTGATGGATCATATGGACACAGTGCTCACTGAGAATAAACACCCCAAACTGAACCTTATTAGCCATATACACAGAATTCTAATGTATATGGCCAGGAATTTATAGAGACCTTTCCCTTTTTGTTGACTATTTACACTCATTAGTGCAATACTTCTTGTTCCATAAACACATACAACTGGGAATTCCCTGGGGGTCCAGTGGTTAGCACTCTGCTCTTCCACTGCAGGAGGCATGGGTTTGATCCCTGGTTGGGGAACTAAGATCCCACATGCCGTGCAGTGTGGCCAAAAAAAAAAAAAACAATAACACATACAACTGGACACTATCAATTATATAAACGTCAGGGTCAATAAGAGTAATAATCACGTCCCTCATTTGAAAATTCATCATGTGCCCTGCACTATTCTGAGCACTCAGTTACACCTCACAGCCCCCCTCTGGTAGGAATTATTCTTGTGCCCATTTTATGGAAGAAGAAACTGAGCCACGAATGTAAACATCACACACTTTGTATGAAAGATAGAAACCCCAGCACTCAACTCTGAATAAACATGTTTGTCTACAACATATTCTGCCTCAGGATGGTTTTAATGACCTAGTTTTCCATTGGAGCAAAGACAAACAGCATGTAATCGAAGAAAAGATATTGCATGGTTGATGTGGTAGAAAAAGAGTTACTTCAAATACAGTTTTTATATTTAGGGGAAAAGGCAAATTATGAAGTTAGAGGTAACCTAGAAACCAAACTCTGTAAGTTTATAAATTAATTTTAAGTAAATGTTTTCATGCAGTTGTTGCTCTCCTGTCTGAATGGCAAGATTTTTTTTAATTTAGTTAAAATTTAACTGAGTCTGTTGGCTTTTATGTACATTTTTTATTGAGATAGAATTTGCATGCCATAAAATTCACCATACATGCTACAGTATGAATGAATCTTGAAAACGCTCTGCAAAGTGACACAAAAGGCCACATGTTTTATGATTCCATTTATATGAAATGTCGAGAATATGAAAAAAACAGAAACAAAAAGTAGATTAATGATTGCCAAGGGCAGGGAGGGAGGCGGGCATGGGGAGTGGGTAAATGGTTTCTTTTTAGAGTGATGAAAATGTTCTGGAATTAGATAGCAAGGATGGTTGCACAACCTTGTGAATGACAAAGTTTCAAACAAATCTGAGATAGGATCAAAGGGTCATTGGTCATTCTTTCTTGAGGGGCACAATCCTTAATTTCTTAATCCTTTCATGGAAAACCTATAAACATATAGGAAAAGGAATGATAGAAAAACATGAAAGTGCCTTTCCAATAACGAAGCATAGCAGAGCTATTCTCGATGGTTAGAAAATAATACACTAAAAAAAGAACCCAAAAAACAAACAAAAAGAAGATAGGGAGGGTGGGAAGGAGACGTAAGAGGGAGGAGACATGGGGATACATGTATATGTATATAAAGCAGAAAGTAACACACCATTGTAAAGCAATTATACTCCAGTAAAGATGTTAAAAAAAAAAACCCTCTATGAACTAGTTGTATTTACAATTATAGCTAAATGTGTTTCAGTACTTACTCTCTGCATTTATTTTTAAAAAGAACCTGAAGAAAAAATAAATAATAACCCAGCAAGATTCCTATTTCTGTGTCACTTCATCACCAGCCAATATCTCCAAACCATTGCCTTTTAAATTAATTTCACCTGAGTTACATAAAAGAAGCAAGACTAAAAACCCAGGCTAATACTTTCCTGACCAAAAAAAACTAAAAAAGGAAGAAGAGAGGACCCGAAATGTCAACTACAAAACTAATTTGATTGACTATTTAGTTCAAAATAAATAGGAAAAAATGGTAATGGTAACATAAACACAGAGACTTTGAGGAAAAAAAAAAATTTACTGGGATCCTTTAATTCTTCTGATACTTTTGAAAGCCAAGCTTCCAATACATAGCTATTCTCTACATAGCAAAACACTGAAAAAAATCACAGATGAGGACCACATCTCTGAACAACAGTAACCCGTTTTCCTGCTTCAATCACAAAAGCCTAGGGCTGGACACAACCTCAAAGCTGCTTCAGCAGATGAATGGCTATCTAGAAAAAGAGATGGCCATTTACTTCATCTATAAGCATCTCCAGAGACCAAGAATTTGCATTGAACAAAAATGAGAGTAAACTGTTAAATATCTGATGGAAAATAATTTTTAGCAAAATCACACATACAACCAATAACTCTATATTTTGATTGCTTATTGACGTTGACCTATACATTTCTACATTCATTGAACCAAATCTAATATAAATCTCTTATAAAAATTAGACCAGAAGTGAATCAAAATTGAACCACATTTTCATTGAGCTGTAATCCTGGCAAACTCAGAAAGAGCACTGGGCCCCTTTACACCACTGTAGGTAACAGCCCCATAGTCAAATGACTCTTCTGCCCTGTGAACCCATTTCCTTGGGCTGGCATGTGAACTGTTGCTGTGAATAGGAGGTCTGCGTCAGTCTACATTAATGGCAGTGGAGTTGGGGAATGGAAGGGCTCATGGGAACTCTATTTCAAGACCTTCAACCCAGCCAGACTGCATAAAACCACATGCCAATGACTTCACAGAGATTTCATCCACAGTCAAACTGTCCCAACATTTGCATTATTCGTGCCTGTGGAAGAACCAACCACAGGGCCCACTTTTTAGGACACGAGCCAATTTTTGCAGAACTAAGTGAGTAGGCATTCATAGTTCTATTCCTATTGGCAGACTACCTTCCATTTATTTTTAAAATGCATTCAGAGAAAATTACTATTCATTCATTCTTTTACCAAACACGCCCTAATAGTAAAGGAACAAAGAATACTCTTTGTTCTAATACAGTGACACTAGTCAAAATAACACAGTTTATTTTGAACAGTCTCTAGTATAAATTAATAAGAGAACAAAACGTAATAGTCCATTTATTCCCCTCTATAGAGTAAGACCTTCCCATCACCACACAAATCACAAATTTCAGTGAGACATTTCATCCTCAGATAAATCCAAAGATGTCTTTCCACTTAAAATAATCAGACACAGTAAATAATATTCTTGAAAATAAAAGTCTTTTTTCTACCATGAGCAAAGTAGTCTCCCAGAAAGCAGGACCCTTCCAGGCAGGTCACAAGAAGATCATTGCTGTCAACTTCGGGATTGAAAACTACTCAAATGTCTCTGGTAGGAGAAATTCCTTATTTGACATTACATATTAATGGATTACAAAAATATATTTTCATAAATCATCCTCTCTTTCACACTTAATACCAGTTACTTAATAACTGCTCTAATCCATTCTTCACCCAAAGCCAATAGATCTTTTTAAAATTTAAAGATTTAAAATAAAAGACAGAATATAAGGGTTGCAGGGGGTGGGGGAGGATTATTATGGAATTATATGAAATCATGTGTGTGAAACTTTCAAAAATTGTAAAGCACTATAGAATTTAAAGAATCTTCCGTTTAATTTTAAAAAATTAAAAATAATAAAATCACATTCTTCTGGTGGCAAAAAAAAAACAGTAAGCCAAACTCCTCCATGTGGTATGTAAGGCATTTTAATATTTGGCTGAGTTTTTTGCAGGGCTCCTGTGTTCTCATTCTTTATGCTCTAAGAAGCCTCCCCTGACCATCTTCCTTAAAGAAAATTCTCCTGGGTGACTTCTTTCTAATACTAATCATAATACAACTTACAATTTATGTTTTGATTATTTCATGTATTTATTTGGCTGTCTCACTTTTTAAGGCATAAGACCTGCCTGTCTCCTGTGTCCAGTATAGCACATTAGACAGGTAGATGCTTAATAAGAACTTGCTGAGGACTTCCCTGGTGGTGCAGTGGTTGAGAATCCACCCGCCAATGCAGGGGACACGGGCGGGTTCGAGCCCTGGTCCAGTAAGATCCCACATGCCACGGAGCAACTAAGCCCGTGTGCCGCAACTACTGAGGCTTCGCTCTAGAACTCGCGAGCCACAACTACTGAAGCCCACATGCCTAGAGCCCGTGCTTCGCAACAAGAGAAGCCACTGCAATGAGAAGCCCACGCACCTCAAAGAAGAGTAGCCACCGCTCGCTGCAACTAGAGAAAGCCTGCACGCAGCAGCAAAGACCCAACACAGCCAAAAATAAATAAATAATTTAAGAAAGAGTTTGCTGAATATATAAATGAATGCAAGATGAACACATGAATGAACTGATTCAGCCTCTCAAAAAGAAACACACAGAGGGTTTCAGCTTGTAGTAAAGAAAACTTTGCAAGCTATTGCACCACGAAGTTAAGAATTTCAAATACATTGTTCAGTTTTTGCTAAACTACTCAGTATCCCATCAGCCTGAATTTAAACGCACTAAATGATGAGGGATAAATGATGTCCCTCTGTCAGCAGTAGCAGAAGCACAGTTAATATTTATTTGCTGACCCTGTGATATACCTTGACTGAATCCCTCCATTTGGGCAGCCAACGAAAAAAAAGAGAGAGAAAGAGATTGAAAGAATGAGCATGGAGCGTTTGGAAAACAGGCTGTTTCAGAGGCCAGGCTTGGAAGAAGCATACCTACTTCTTCCCATATTCCATTGGCCAGAACTCAGTCACGTGGTCCCACCTAACTACAGGGGGAGCTGGGAAATGTAGTTTATCTGTGAGCTGAGGAGGAAAAATCAAATAGATGTGGTAAATGTATTATGCATTTAAGATATAAATTTTCCTCTGAGGATTGTTATAGTCAATCCCACAGACTTGCCATTCATTTGTAGTAATTTTAATTTCATTTTCATTTCCTTTTTAAGACGATGGCATTTTAATTCTATATGGTCAATTTATTGAGGGTAGGATTAGAAATCTTTCCTTTTGTTACTATTAACTAATCTGCAGAGACTATGACCCATACGTTTCTGCTATATTATTTTTAATTTTCAAAGGTTCTTTACTGTTCTAAATGTTCTCTTTTTAGATACATTCTCTTTTGTGTCATGAATACTATTCTTCACATACTTTTCCAGGAATATTAATTATAGTTATTTGCCTAAATTTTCTTCTTCTCCCTGTGTTGCCTCTGTTTCCTATGAGCACTTTTATTCTATTTGCTTGTTCTGGCCTTTGTCTTTCAAGGTAGATAATTTTCTTGATTGTTAACTATTTACTATCCATTCATATTCAAAGTGAGGTACTACACAAGCTGGCATTAAACTCAGTGTGTGTGTGTGTGTGTGTGTGTGTGTGTGAGAGAGAGAGAGAGAGAGAGAGAGAGAGAGAGAAAGAGAGACAGAGACTAAAAGAGAGAGAAATTGTGTTTCCATTTAGAGGAACCATCAACTGACAATATCTATAGATCTTTCTGGTTGGGCTGGTCAGTGTCCCAGAAACCAGAGAATATTTAGCTAAAGGTTATAAACCTGTTTTTCAAAAAAAAGAAAGTTCTGGTGTCATCACCATTCAGTGAGTAGATGCTCACTTAATCCTCTGTTTTCAGGGTGGCATTGATACTCTCAACTTGGTGTGCCCAGTTCAGAGCCCCTTTGGTTCATCCTTTCCAGATAATAACTCTCCAGTTTTATATTAGCACTTGAGTTAATCAACTGCGTCTGTGAAGTGAGGAGGGCCTCTAGGAATCTGTTTCAATCAATTCTCCTTGTTTTAACCTTCCCACATCTGCACATTTATAGATAACCGATACAGCCTCCATCCTTCATTAAAGAAAGTGCTAATAAGCAAAAGATTGGCATCACAGAGGCTAGGGATGCAATTACCTCCAGGAACTGGTAGCAGAAGTAAACTGTCCAGGTGACACTACCTTCCAGTGCTTCTAATGGCAGAAGCTGGTCCTAGAGAAAAACTTTGTAATACTGTGCAGCACGAGTCAATGGATGGGACCCTCTTGGGGGAAGAAGAATCATCTTTTCCAAAGTAAGGGGCCCTGATGCAGACGCTGTAGTCTGTTTAATGCTATTAGAATTAATGAGGCCAAAGTAGAGGCATCATGCTACACAAGACTTTAAGTGAAGCTGGACATTTTTTAAGTCCCATTTCGTCAATAATTCATAGTAACCAAAGTTCAGCAAAGCCACAGATTTCTCTTCATCTACAAAATAGGAGAAACATTAAAAAACCACACGTATTTCTGGCAAATTGGCTTCATAAGGCAGAAGAGTGGCTAAACAGGTCACACTTTTTTGCTATTTCTGGAACGGTTTTCCTCTTAAGAATAGAACTTATGGGTAATGGCCTCCTGGAAAGACATAGCATTCCGCTGACTCTGTAATCTTCACAGAGCTGAACGTAAGGGTGGATGATCCTGAGGTCATCATCACATGATCATAAGGAAGATTATCGATGCTCACAGATTATTTTCAGGTTTTTTCCAGCCCGACCCACCTGGGAGATCAAATGAGACGGTCTCCATCAGTCACAGTGGCTCTTTGTGACAGTAACTTTTAGAGAGGAGAGTTTAAAAACACAAGCATGCAAACACACACATACAGCCTAAGTTGAGAAAGGACGGGGGGAGGAGAGGAAGAAAGTTGTACAGGTCAGGAAAAAAGAACTGCCTGCTGTAGAGGCCAGCCTGACCAGCACTGAGGGCTGTTGCTAAGAGAGATCATTTTGCATTTTTCAAGCAGTCTTTCCATATGGTTGTATTGATTTGCCTGTGAGTACGTACATACACACACACACACACACACGTACACACATACCATATTGCCTAACATAAATAAACTACTCTAGAACAGCATTGCTCAAAGAATCTTCCAGGATGATGGATAAGTTATATCTGCACTGTCCACCGTCGAATACAGCAGCCACTAGCCTCATGCGTCTACTAATCTCATCTCAAGATTCCTAATTTAATTATATGAGCAAGAACCCTTTTTCCAAATAACGACACATTTACAGGGTCCAGGAATTGAGATACACATGTACCTTTGGGGGCCACCATTCAATTCACTCCAAGTACCTCATTGGCCTGGTGCCCACAGAAGGATGCGCACAGACCTTCCCTATGAGAACCTGTTGTGGGAGGCATTGTCGTCCTGCTGCCCAGCTGAGCCTCCACACCCTTAGAGGTGCTGCAGCAAACCTGCCCAAGCCCCACTTCCCTGGGTAGCCCCAGTCAGTGCTGAGCCCGGCAGGGTAATTTGTGCTGGATTCTTCTGCTCAACACAGAATTTCTCTAAGGAGAAACTTTTGCCTGGGGACTTCCATTGGCCTGGCCAAAATTTTCTCAAAATTGTGCTGCAGTCTAATGCTCTTCCTAGCCCACACTTCCTTTCCTCTCTCCTTGAATTTCCCTGCAGATTTCTGCCCCGCTCTCCCCTTTCTTCTTCACAAGAATTTCCCCTAATAAATTTGTCTTACATCTTATCCTGCCTTGGCATTTACTTCTTGAAAAGACAGGACCGTCACAGCCAAGTAATGGGAATGCAATGATGAACGAGACAAGCCCAGCCCCTGCCTTCACGGAGCTTAAAATAGAAGGGGAGGGGCTTCCCTGGTGGCGCAGTGGTTGAGAGTCCGCCTGCCGATGCAGGGGACGCGGGTTCGTGCCCCGGTCCGGGGAGATACCACATGCCGCAGAGCGGCTGTGCCTGTGAGCCATGGCCGTTGAGCCTGCGCGTCCGGAGCCTGTGCTCCGCGACAGGAGAGGCCAAAACAGTGAGAGGCCCGCATACCACCAAAAAAAAAAAAAAATAGAAGGGGAGGGGCAGATAGAAGAAATAATTTTTATCACCATTTTGATAAGCGTTCCAAAGGAAACGTACGGCGTTTTGTGAGGGAACGTGCTGTGGCCTCCTAAGCTGGACAGGAGGGTGGGAAGAGGCATCTCTAGGAAACGGTACTTAACCTGGCACCAGGAAGATAGGTGGGAATTTGCAGATGAAGATGTGGATGGAGTTTTCAGGCCAAAAGCAACAAGATGTGTAAAGACCCTGAGATAAGAAGGACCTTCATACATCTGAGAACAGTCTGTACGGGGAGAACGTGGTGAGTGAGGAAAAAGTGACATGAAGATGAAGGTGAAGTGGTAATCAGGGCCCAGGCCATTTAATCCAGTCTTCACAACAGGCTTGTGAACAGATCATAGCTTCACGATGAATAATGAGCAGGGTAAATAGTGATAAATTCATATCCTAATGAAATACATAAAAATCAAAGATTATAAAGACCATCTAATAATTACCAGAGGAAATAGAAAAAATTACTTGTAGAGAAATGAGAATTAAATTTACAGCATACTTATTAGCAATAGAGGCCAAAAGACAACCAAACAAAGTATTCAAAATGCTAACTTTTTGCTGAACAAATGAATTTCTCTTTATTCAGAGAGTCCATACAAATGCCTCATAGGGGCAATTTCACTGGAGACATAAAAGTTGAATCAACACAGAGAACAAATGCTGGCCACACTTCTTCATAGCTGATGGGCGTTATTCAAGCCATGATGTTTACACTGTCTGGTTCCATTGACAACAACCTACATAGACAGAAAATGGAAGCAAATAGGAGAAAGAAAATATCCAGGGTGTTGAAATCATTACACCTGCATCTCTCTGCTGTAGCGTTCAGAACTGTTCCATGATCTTGTAGTTCATAGATGGTGTTTTGAAAAAAAAATTCAGTGACATACAATTATGGCTGGGAATTTTCAAGAAGACTTATACATATTATAGAATTTTGTACCCAGCTAAACCCTCATTCACAAGTGAGGATAAAATAAAAGCATATCTACTGATATTTATACGAACATAGTTTATATATTCATAGACCTGCATTAAAAGAATTGGTTTAAAAAATGCAAGTAAGAAGGAAGATTAACCCCCCCCATAAAAAGACAGGGTAATTACAGAAAAAGTTAAAGCATATTGTTAAATTTAATAATCTTATGATTACAAAAAACAAAGAATGTTTTTCAAAACCAAATTCAAAATAACTATAACAAATAAGAAATGTTTAAGTGAAAGTTAAAGACTTTCGGTTTTTGTAGTGGTCAAGAGGGGGAGAAAAATATTGCATAACTTTTCACGTTATTAAAAAATATGTTGAAAAATTAATGCTAAATGTTAGAAGAATAGAAATACAGTCAAAACTTGATTCCAAACTAGCAAAAAGAGCAACAAACACATTTTGAGTATTTTCTATATGCTGCCACTGTTCGAAGTGCTTGAAGCTATCTTCACGACTACCCCATGAGAGAACAGCTGACAGCTGAATTTCCAACAGATCTCAGTCTAGGACACAGAGAAGTTAGGTAACTGACCCAAGGTCACATTGCTAGGAAGCGGTAGAGCCAGAACTCAAACCCAGAGCTTTCAGAGGCTGTGCTCTTCAGCATCTGTGTTACCTTAAGGCAAGTTTATTAAACAATCTGATGACAGCGGTAGAGGGGAAAATAGCAGCTAAGAAAAAAGAATTGCAAATAGAGAATAAAAACAGAAACAAATCCAAATATATAAACAATAACAATAAATGTGAATGGATCTTAAAAGTTTATTATTTGGAAATATAAGCCAAAGTCCACCCAGTAGCCTACAGAGCCCTCATGATCTAGCTCCCCGCTACCTTCCTGACTCTGTGTTACATCTATTTTGCATACCATCCAAATCTTGCCCTCAAACATAACAAGAATATAGTTCCATCAGTGCCTTTGTTCTTTCCATTCACATGACTGAAACTTTTCCCAAAGGTTTTCTCCCTCCTTTTCTTCGGGTCACCTTTACAGTGACTTTTTTCCTACCTGCTCTGTTTTTAAATGAATTTAAACTGAACTCTCACTGCCCTCACCTGGCATTCTGTGCCCCTTTATTTTTCTCCAAAGCCCTTATCTCTTCTCACATGCTTTACATTTTGCTTACGTATTGTGTTTCTTTGCTGTCTTCCCAACTAGAATATACATTCCATAAAGGTAAGGATTTCTATCTCTTTTGTTCACTAGCTATTGTCCAGTGCTTTGAACGGGGCTTGGCACATGGTAAGAAGTAAATAACTATTCATTGAATAAATGAATGAGGTGAGAACAATAGGAATTACAAAATATTTAGAGCTAAATGATAGTGAAACAATAATGTAACAAAATAAGTGGAAGACTTTCATGGACATAAGTACAAAACATTCTTGAAGCACTTAGAAGTAGATCAGAATAAATTTCATAATAAAGGTTCAATATAGTAAAGATGCTAACTGTTCCCAATTGATCCATAAATTCCAAAAGGGATTTTAATGAAACTAAAAATACTGGGGCTCAGCAGAGAGGAACTGTCTGCAGATATACAAGTACCCAGGGCAAGGCTAGACTCAAACCCCGCAGATAGGTTCATTCTCCTGCAGTTCATATGCCTCTCCATCCTCCCTCTCTATGAAGCCCTCTCCCTACTTGTCTAATGCTAGATAGCAGATAGAATATTCAACCAGCAATCTTTAATTTTAAAACCTGATGTTACTCAACTAACATGTATTGAAAACTTACTAACTTCAAAGCCCTTGAGTATTTATCATTATAAATTCATTCAATCTTCACAATGACCCATGGAGATAACTGTCCTTATGTTCCCTTTACAGATAAAGATATAGGCTCAGAAAAGAGGAATAACTTGCTCTTGCAGCTGAAAGTACATAAAGCTAGATCCTTACAGGATATCCTGCTGGCGGCTTAAACTTGGCCCTCAGTAAATGTTGACTAGAGCAAGTTGATCTTGGAAAGCTATATTACTTTTCTGGTCCTTATTTTCTCATGGGAAGAAGGACTCTGTCTCCTGGAAGCCACACACATTGGAAACCAAGAAAATGTATCCATTCCCTCGAACATGTTTTGTTGGGTCTGTACAATATATTTGAAAGGTTGAATTAGCTGCCCATCTTTAAAAGTGTAAAGATCTCTCATGATATCTGGATTCCAACTTCTTTTAGAAATTCTAAAGAACTAGAAACAGTAGAGGTGCATTTCTTCATGGCAATCGATGGCTGGAGCTGACTAGTTGTTCACCTCATATCATTCATTTATTTTACCTGCCTTTATTTTATGAGTAAGATTTAATAATGAGATAGTGGCAGAGTAGGAGTTAGGTCCTTAGGACCCAGGATCTCTGCCCTGTCCACTATATCAGTTCAAATTTCTTGCACATATGCCAGTTTCAGGGAAACCTTGAAATTCTTATTCTCATTGGAAACTTACCACAGGACAGTGGCAGTCTATCAGACGGCGGATGTTCTTTCTCATAATTGTCTCCATGAAAGTCTCTTCGTGCACACAAAGCTGGCCAAGCCAAGCTCATCTCACATCTGGCTGAACAGGGAAGTGGCTCATCACTTCCCAGGGCACTGAGTTGACCCAGGGCATTCTTAAACATCCCTCTCATAAGCTTATCAGCATTTCACGGATGCTGTGCCCGTCAAAAACTTCTCATCTCCTCCTTCCTTTCCACATGACTGCTCTGCCACTGTGTGGTACTCAGATGTCAAAAAGACGACGAGAAGGCGGACTGTCAAATCCACTCCTGAGTCTGGGCTCACGGCAACACCAGATGCTTCCGGTCACCTGGGAAATCACTGTGACAATAGCTACATATCAAGTTCAAGGTCAAAGTGAATTCTCAGCAAATGCTGCAAAAGTAGAATTTCTGAGCAGCTGCTTAAATAATTTATAATAGCAGAGTGTATGCCTGCTTGAAAAGTGAGACAAGATTTCATGTAAGTGACATTTTTCTATTACGTCTTAGAGGGTAAGGCATGTGGGTACCTCCACACGTGGTCAAGTGATGATAATGCAGTCAAAATCCCTGAGTTCTAATCTGACCTTGCCCATCCTCTGTCACTGAATTAAACTGAAGTTTCTGACAGATAAAGAAGCCACATGTCAACCCTACACACCATATTCTAGCAAGGCACGATTTTATGTCCAGAAAAAGGACATGATGTGTCATCATCTATTTGAGATGGATGGAAGGAAGGCACTTGGTGCCAACTCTCCATTCTCTGGAAAGCAGATGTGCTAATGAAGTTCAAGCTCCTTTTTTAAACCTTTGCCCACAAATGTGGGAAAAGCCAAAGACTGACTCCATTCCCACAGTGTCAACTCACGCTGGAGGCTGGAGGCATGAGGTTTACTAGCTGGTGTAGAAGATGAGGGAATTAGCTGTGTGGATATCTAAGGGGAAGCACTTTCAGTCACAGGGACAGCTGGGACCAGGGTTGTAAGGCAAGAATGTGCCTGGAGTGTTTATGGAACCAAAAAGGCCAGTGTGACTGGGGTTAGGGCAGAGTGGTGGAGCAAGGGACTGGTAGCAGATGAAATCAGAGCGGAGCCAAAGACAGGATCACATCAGACCTCCTGGGTGACCCATGTGGGGACTTGCCTTCTACTCCCATTGAACTGGAGGATCACTGAGGCTGCTCTACAGATGACTGACTGATACCCAAGTGTGTCTCAGTATGTTTGTCTGGAACCACCTGGGCATGCAAATCTACCTTTTCAACTGTCAGCTTGATGAAATCTAAATACAGATCAAGTATTTCCAATGAAAATTTAGTGTCTGAATTGTGACAGGCTCTCAGTGTAAAATGCACACTGAACTTTAAAGACAGCATGAGAAAAACTATGTAAAATATCTCATTAGCAATTTTTATATTTATTTGCATGTTGAAATGATCATATCCTGGGGCTACTGTGTTAAAGAAAACATGAAAATTAATTTGTTTTCTTTACTTTTTTAATGTGGCTACTAGAAAATTTGTAATGATGTATGCAGCTTCCATTTTATTTCTATTGTTTTTTTAATTTCTGCTACTGTTCTAGAACAATTGTCGTAAAACTTAAGTATGCATAAGAATAATCTAGGGACCTTCTTACAATGTGATTTACCAAATCTACCACAAGAGAGTCCCAACAGGTCTAGGGTTGGGCCTATAGACCTGCATTTTAAGCAAGCACTCCCAGGTGACGCTGAGGGGTCTGAGGGTCCCTGCTCTAGAAAAAGGGCTCACAGTCCTGATTTTGGTAGTTCAAGAAAAAGGCCTAAAGTGCCATCAGGGAGTCATAGTGGCAGTGGCCGTAGCTCTTCTAAATGCCAACAACGCCCTGCTATGCCATCCTTCAGCCTGGATCCCCAAGCAAGTTTCTTGCTTGGATTATTACCTGTCAGCTACTGCAGTGGTCTTCAGACACTTTTTTCCTCTTGCCATTTGGACTTCCCAGAGCATGCTGTTGGAATTTTCCTTCAACCCCACTCACCACTTCTCCGCCCTTCTTATAGGACCCTATACCCCATCTACCCCACTATACAAGTCAGTTCCTAAAGCAGAACTCTCTGAGCCCAGCCTGTCCGATTACACAAGACATCCATCCACACCCTTAGAAATGAATCATGAGTAATTATAAAACCATAAATCCTAGCATTTATATAAAAATGTACTAATTCTGAACACCTTTCACTCATATATCAAATTTTAAAACTGCTATGACAACTATTAAAGACTAAAGCTAATTTGGTAAGAAAAAGATTCCAGTTCTCACTAGTCATTTGACTTAATTGCCATTTGACTTAATCAAACATCAACAAAGTCCCAAGAAAACGTAATGTCAGATCATTTAAATAAATTTCTTTCACATTATTTATTTTTATTACCTAATTTTTTCATTATGGAAATCTTTCATGTAACTATAGGATTTTTTAAAATTCTTATAGCATATAAGGGTAAATAAAAATCATCCAAAATCTTACCACAAAGAGATAGGAATTGTTTTCCTTTCAAGGCATTTCTTTCTAATGCTTTTTACATGGTTTTGATTTTACTCTATAATATATACTACTTTTTCACTCAACATTTTCAGTTTCAGAATACTATTATGTTTTAAGGCTCTATCATATTTTATTTATTTATTCTCCTCTTTTGGACACAGGTTATTTCCAATGTTTTGCTATTAAAGTAATGCACAATGAGCATCCTTTTATAAAAATCTTTAAATATTATTATTTTCTTAGGTAGAGTCTAGAAGGTAGAATTTAAAGGTCTACAGTGAAGAATTTTTTAAATATCCTTGATACTTATTGTAAAACTGCTTATCAAAAAGACATGTCATTTATTAGTAGTATTTGCATTAATTTTATTCATTTTTCCAAATCTTTGCTAGTTTGTTAGGCCCTTCCTAAAAAAGCATTTCATTGCTTTAATTTGCAAAATTACTAGTGATATTGAGATTCTTTCACATTTTTTGGCCATTTCTATTTCTTCTAGGAATTATCTGTAACTTTGTCCTACCCGCAAATTCACCAGTATTTGCTGTTTTCATCTTTATAGCTTCATACTCTATTGAATAACTTAATAAGGCAAAGACCCAACAAATACGCTTCATTTTCACATAATTCAAGCCTATTGTCTCCAGGTGATCTTTAGAATGATTTCATCAATTTCTTTTTTAAAAAAAGAATTTGTGCTTTCACTAAACCTATAAATTAGAAATTCAATTATGATTTCCTTAAAATATACAGTCCTCTCACCAAGAGCATATTCTCCATTTTCTTAAGTTTTCTATCTCAGTAAAATACTAGATTTTTTTCTACAAACTTTTTAAAGACAATTCCTGAGTGATTTTATAGGTGGGGAGCCTATTGTTAGTGGAATACTTTTCAATTATTTTATTCTATATAGTTATTAATAGTACTTTGGAAAACTACTGATTTTTAAATATTTATTTTGTAACATAGGAGTAGATTACAAAATAAAATTTTTTATTCACTTTCTTGGACTTTCTAGATATCAAACTGTCTATAAATAATAACTATTTTGTCAGTTTCAACAGTTATACAATTCCTGCTTTGTTGCAGTGAATACAATTTCAAGAATGGTCTTTACTGCCCAATTTTATGGGATATTTTCTACAGAAGACTTTACAGAAGCTATGCCAGTATACTCCAGGCTAGTCAGATGCCTTCAGGAGAATGCATTTAGACCTGGACATCCTAGTTCAAGAGGTCTTTCTACAAATGGAAACATGTTCAAAGAGAGCGGCCAAAGTCCATGAACCCACATTAGCTGACTAACAGTTGAAAAAATTGGGATGTTCCTTCTGGTGAATAGAGACTCATTAGTACATGATGGAATAAGAATTTTCATTAAAACAAGGATTAGGCTTGTCACATAACCTCTCTAAAGAGAAGAACTGGGAACAAGCTACATGGAGGCCAATTTTTGGCCAAGTAAATAATTTTAATTAAAAAGTAAGTAGTATACCTTGGTAGGAACGGGACTTTCCTACAGGGGAAATACTTAAATATAGGGTCAATAATCCATTACAGAGATGTTGTGGAACAGATTTGAATATCTGGTAGGTGGTTGGACTGGATGACCTTTAAGACTCATCTTAGTCCATATTCCATATTTCCACAGCCACTTCCATAGCTTCTAGCCAGTTTGGCACACAAAAGTTTACTGAAATTCATTTAAATACAAATAGAAGTAGTATATCAAAACAGCCACATTGTTTTTTTAGACTGACTTTTTAGTAAACACTTCATAAAATTTAAATACATATAATAATTCAGTATGAATAAAAAAGGAGTAATACTTTCTCCAATCACTCTCACCTACGGCCTTGGATCAATCAACCTGCCTATCCTATTTATTAGGATAAGCAAAAAAAAAACACATCAATATACATAAAAACATAAGGGAACAAATGCGCAGGGAAAACTATCACCATGAAAAATTATCTGATCATTTTTACTCTATTGCAAAAAGACATTCATGTTTAAACATGAATTGAATTTCCAAGTGGTTATAGAGAATATGTTATCTAAGATTCGTACTTTTCATTCCCAACAAAGAAACCTCTTCAGGAAATAGGTAATGAAAGCTGTTAGTGTTCTTCTCATTCAAGATTAATGTTTAACCTGTATCTTCTTACATTCCCAAAATAGCTCTGGGCAGTATTTGCCCAAGCAAACACTCTGAAACCAAATAACAGAAAAATGCTTATAAGATAGAAACCTACTGAGAAGTAATTATCTGGTCCTTGAAATTATCTTAAGGGATTTAGGTATAATTATCAACGTCTCATTTAAATAATCTCACTGCAATTCATATGACTTCCTCTGCTAGCTACCCTTAATCAAGAGGTGTCAAAATTAATAATTTACCCAAAAAGTACAGAACTATGATATATTTTACAGAGAAGACAAGGAATAATTCTTATGTGCCAGTTTTGATGTGCTCGTGCCAGTTGGTGATTCTATGAGACGTCTGATCCCAGAAATAGCAACAGAGAAAAAACTTGAGTGGCTGGTAGGATGGTGAGTTCATGACAGAAGCAAGAAACTCTGTTCCTCACTGGAAATTTCTGGAGTGTCCTCTGCAGACACAAAGCAATATTCTAGAACTGTGGATTGATATGAAATGAAAGATACAAAGAAAAGCTCTGTTCTGAAAAACAAAACCCAGAATGAATAAGTCATGGAGATCCTTTACCTCCCTAGACAGCCTAACTCCCCAGATGCTGAAAGATGGCATAGAGAAGAGTGACACCTATTGTTCAGGAAGGTTTATGGGTGGGATCAACTTGCTCCACTGAGTAGATTGTGCATTTGGTTCATGAGCAAATGTTGATCTGTCTCCCTAAAAGAACAAACCAGAGCGACCTGAAAAGAGGCAATGGAAGCAAATATCCAGCTCATGAGAGTTATCCAGGAAATGCAGGCAGAGATCAATAAGCTGGAGAAAGAGAATCAAGCCCTCCGGATGAAACCGACTTCAAGTAGTCAGAGAACCCCAGGCTCAGGGGGAAAATCAGGAGATGAGAAGGAGGAGGAAGTCACAGACCTCAGTAAACTTGCAGAAGTGCTTGGACAATCTCCAGCAGCCTTTCATGGTGGTGTTTCCACTGGTACGGCCCCAGCTGTGAGGGAACACCAAGGTACCGTATGTCCATAGCTCTTTTGGGCTGTGCTCACCTTTGCAAATATCTCCTAAATAGTAGGTTTATTGTGCCTCTGACATAACTGTGCAATTTGGTATTACAGTGGTGAGTTCCATCCTTTTTCTCCTGGTAGATTAGCTTTGAATCCCTAGGGAAAAAATTTCTTTAGCATCTTCAAGCAACATATTTTAACAACATTGAAACTATCTCCAGATAGTCCTGGAAAGATAAGGATGACAGATTTGTGGAAATCAGTCATATTAGAAGTAATGTTTTTTTTCCTTTCTTGACTTCAAGCATTTAAATGCTACATAATGGAACACCAAATGGGTACGTGTCAAATGGCGTGCTCACTTATTAACCTAGAACAGTATTGCATAATAGTTAAGTATATGGATATTAGAATCAGACAAATACGGTTGCCAGTGATCTGACACCAGTTAGCCACTTGATTTAGAGCTAGCTCTGAGAAATCTTTAACCCTCATTTTGTTCATTTGGAAGTGTTATAGTACCTATCTTTTACATGGTTGTGAGGATTGACTTTAATGATAAACTAAGTGCTTGGTATAGCACCTGGCAAACACACAACAAATGGTAAGTATTATTTCTTATCCGTATTTTACAAAATTTTTACTGTCCTTTATGAACATATGTTGCACATAATTCAACTTACTATACAGGTTGAAGACTTCAAGAATAAAAGGCAATGATATATTCTAAAAGAATCAAATCTCTCACCCTTTATGGGAAAGAATTTTGACTGTGAGGATTATACATTAAGTCAGAAATCAGGAGAGTGAAAAAATACATTCTTCATTTAAATGAGTGCTTGCCTACATACAGTATTTTCAAATAAAATTGATATACATAATTAAATACTCAAAGCGCTTAATATCCTCTGTCAAAAGATTCAGGCAATGCCATTTAGAGGCGCTGAACAGCTTGGCAATTGGACATGTTCTATTGCCAGCTGGTTTTTTTCTGTTAAAGAGGTCTCTTTCTAGTATGGGTCCCTGTATTTCAAAGCTGGGAACAGATTCCAATCACAGTCTTTTCCCTTGTTGTCAAGAACAAATCTGCATCTGAGTTATTCTGTCTGTTGGTTATTTAGTAAAACTGAAAGAGTAACCTATAAGGAAGTTAGACCTTCTCCTGGTGAAAAAAAAAAAAAGATATGGACATGTGTAGTATATCCTCCCCCAGGCTTCCTCCACCTCTGAATTCTTGACATTTGGACTGAATAACTCTGTATTATAGCAGTTTGTCTCGGACATTGAAGGATGTTCAGCAGTTTTTCCTGGCTTCTAAACACTAGTAGTACCTGCCTCTCCCCCTTCAGTTATGACCATCAAAAATGTCTTCAGACATTCCAAATGTCACCTGGAAGACAACATTTCTCCCAATTGAAAACAACTGCCTTACTCCAAAGGTAAACAACTCCTTCAAATCTATTTTTCATGATGCCTATCCTAATGCAAAAGTAATTTGGGCCTCAGTATACCTAGTGCTATTCTAAAACAAGCATTAAACTGGTTAAAGAACAAAGAGTATTACCCTTTAAACCCTGAATTCAGGGCCTGAATGCGATCAAATTTAAAGGAGGTTTGAATATTATTAAGAGCTAAATACACAACTGATAATATACATTTTCAGCCACTGAATGGTGACCTCCAATAAGAATATAAGCATTAAGTTGGAAAAGGACTAGTGAAAAACATTTGGTGACATTTGGGGAACTCCTGCCAGTTGCACCAATAAAACAAAGAAGGAAATACGATTTAAATTTGTGCTTAGAAGCCCAGTTGAGTTAATTTAAGTGATATTTATGTGTGTCTTACATGTGATGTTCTATTATGAAAGTGATATAAGTAGAAGGAACATTGGCCTGAGCATGAAGAAACCTGGGTTGTAGTATCAGTTTTGTAATAGTTGGTCAGTGCTGGGTAGCTCACATAAAATTCCTGATCTTAGCATTATCAAGTAAAAATGAATGGGTTAGATGCCTTCCAAGGCCTATTCCAGCTATAAAATTCTATGATTCTATGAATGTGACATGTTTTATGATCACTCTCCTCATTTGTAAAATGGAGAAAGTGATAGAATCTATCTCATAGGGCTGCTGAGACGATTAAATGAGGTAGCACAAGTAAGACTCAGCATGAGTTACTTGGTAGCAGTTGTCGTCACATCATTGGATAGGTCGGAAAAATATTATTTGACTTAAGTTTAAGTTTTTTATTAGCAGTCAGTAAGATATTGCTGATATCAATCAAAATTCATACTTGCAACTGAATGCTAGAAATGTGCTGCTAGGGAGGAGATTTAGAGCTCATCCCCTTTTCTTACTGTTGAGGCTACGAGACCCAGAGAGATTAAGCAGCTTGTCTGATCCTCTTGAAAACAAAATAATATAAACCCATTCTTTGAGAAGGAACGATATGAAATCAGAAGTGTGTCTCACTTTAAGAAGGAACAATTAAGGGGGGCCTGGAAGCGATCACTTGAGACTAAATTCTCCTGGAAATATATGTAAGAGTGTGCCAGCATTTGGTAGGTATGAAATCCAACCCGTCCATTACAGGGATGTTGCCCTCACCCCTCCTGCCCTTTGCAATCTCACCTAGGCTCTTTTAGGGAAGAGATAATCTGCTACAAAGAAGATGCAAGAAGCAATTCTTTACAGGGAAACTCCAGCATTCCCTTCAATCTGCTCATACCCTTTGCTGGCAAATAAAGTGCATTTGAAAGTAATCTTCGAATTGGTGCTAATGACCCTGTGATGCTCTGTGGAATATTCTTTCCCTTTTATTGATAAGAAACTAAAGGATACAGATTATTTGTGATCCAGGGACATAAACCAAAAGCCTATATGCTGATCTGTCAAGCTGGAGTAAAGGTCCCAAACAATAAACTTTGCTATTATAAATATAATTTCCTCTGTTGTACTTTCCTACCATTTGGTATAGAGATATTGTTTTATAATCCACTTAAACAGAAACTTTTATGTTTGTCAATAGTCATAAACCTGTTTTTAGATAATTATAAAAGTGATATATCATGGCCAAAGGAAGTATTCAAAGATAATTTATGAATAGTATTTGCAGTTAATTACTTCAGATAGATTTGAACTTAAACTCCCCCACAAACTCTTGCTTAAAATATGACCTTCTGGGCTTCCCTGGTGGCGCAGTGGTTGAGAGTCCGCCTGCCGATGCAGGGGACACGGGTTCATGCCCCGGTCCGGGAAGATCCCACATGCCGTGGAGCAGCTAGGCCCGTGAGCCATGGCCGCTGAGCCTGCGCGTCCGGAGCCTGTGCTCCGCAGCAGGAGAGGCCACAACAGTGAGAGGCCCGCGTACCGCAAAAAAAAAAAAAAAAAAAATGACCTTCTGCTCTTCCAAACTATGAAAAGCCAGGGCAGCCTCCACTTTTTGTAATGGCTATATAATTTGCTGTCTGTGCTCTGCAGACACAGGCCACAAACTTCAAAAAGAGAAAATTGTGCTTCCAGCCCTCTTTAAACCTAAACACGATGCTGCACTTTCTTATACCTTCATGCTCGTTAATGACAAAGCTATGATGAGAAAGAATAAAGATTCAACCAACATTCGCTAAGTGCTCCAGAAAATGGCAACTAACCCTTGAGGTCAGTGTCATTAACCCCAGGGGTAATAGCTAGATGTCTAAGTAGAGGTTGAATGACAGGCCCCAGGTCAGTTAGCACAGTGTTAGAAGTGAGACGCAGACAAATCAAGACTCCCTAAAATAAAGCTCTTTTATTCAAGGTGCTTTCATTACAAGGAAAGGAGATAGGATTTACCTCAAGGAAAGAGTTTATTAGCAGACCCTTATGGACAGAAATTGGGTTGGAAGCCCTCAGAAACTAAAGCCATAAATCTCTCAGTCTCTCTCAGGAGAACTCCTGTTTCCCACAGAAGGCATCTTTACTACTACTTCTTTTTTTTTTTTTTTTTTTTTTAATTTTTTGGCCGTGCCTTGTGGCATGCAGGACCTTAATTCCCCGACCAGGGATGGAATCCATGCCCCCTGCAGTGGAAGGGCGGAGTCTTAACCACTGGACCACCAGGGAAGTCCCAAGGCATCTTTACTTCTTTCCATGTGTCTGCCTTGCTTTCATCTCTCATTCGACAGGCATCCTCATAACAACTGTCCTAACTAAAGCCAACACACACATTTCAGGACAGTTGGGAGCAGCCAGTTCAATTATTTGTGGCTATTCAAGTGATGAGGGGCTGTGGATGAGCACCTTCTTCTAGAATGAGGAGAACTTCCAGAGCTGCATGTCTAGAAATTCATGTTCTTTGCATTTTAAAATCGTGTTTTATTATCTCTATATGTCCAGCTCTCTGTTCATATCCTATGTTCTCAGGAAGGTCTTCCCTGACCACACTATTTAAATAGCCTCCAGACCCCCTCCCTCATCTGCCTCTATCCTCTAGCCCTCATCAGCTTGATTTGTCTTCCTAGAACCTACCACTATCTGAATTTTATCATATATTGTTTGTTTATCATCTGTCAGCCACACGAGAATTTTATGCAGGCAAGAATTCTGTGTTGTTCACTCCCACACCCCATCTCTTAAAAAAACACCTGGCTCATGGCTGGCACTCAATAATTTGCAAAATAAATCAATGAATGAATGTCTTTTATGCAAAAAAATAATAATCTAAAAACAACAGCTTTGGTTAGTTCGTTTAAATGAAGTATTTACTACCAACACAATCTTCCATTTGTGGATGTCATTAAAAGTAGAATTTTTAAACTTGAATTTTGTGTCTCCTGTACAGGCAATGTCATGATTGTTAGACGCTATTCCATTTCCTCACCAACTCATTTGTTAGCTGCAAATGATCCTTGGAAAGCTGGGAAAAAACATCCAAATCATGGAATTCTAGAAGCTCAAAGAACAGTCAAATCACTGGAATGTTCTTCAATTAAGAAGCAAGACAACGAAGAAAAGATGTTTGCCCCAGATTCTTTTACCAGCAATGGTTCCAGCCAAAGAGCCTTTCCCAAGCATGGTTTTGGTTGCAGGTAATATACAATCTGTCTCAAGATAGTTTATAGTTGAATGCTGTGATGGCTACTGAGACGTTCTCCTGGATAAGCCAGGTCTTATCTAGTGGAAGTAATAAAACCAAGTAGGCTATTAGGCCAAGATAACTTCCATCGTACTTATGTCTGTTTTGAGAACCAAAAGAAAGAAATTTATGTGAGATCAAATGGTACCCTCTAATAGATGCCTCTAATAAGTGGAGAACCATCAGTCTTCACTTACTAATCAAGCATTAATTATCATACTCTGAGCTGGTCGCTG
The DNA here is from genome assembly GCF_005190385.1 of Monodon monoceros. Lineage (NCBI taxonomy): Eukaryota > Metazoa > Chordata > Mammalia > Artiodactyla > Monodontidae > Monodon > Monodon monoceros. Next base: position 13,751,452 of record NW_021703772.1, read on the forward strand.
GGGATCCAAGATCCTGCAAAAGCTAAATGTTATGTTCAAAGCTTTCATCTAGTGACAAAGACGCACAAGTAAACTGAACACTGCAATAAAGAGCGTCTCAGGGAGAAGGCACAGTTACATTAGGAGCTGAACAGAGAATTCCTCTCTGAGAAAGAACTGTTCTTGTGGAGGAAGGCGCCTTCATGGGCTTATGTGAGTATAAGACAGGACTCTTTAGGCATAAGCCAAACAGGCCAAGAGACAAAGAGGAAACTGACCTGTTCTGCAAAATACATGAATTGGTATTTAAGGAGTTATGAGCAGGCTGCAAATGGGAGGGGCTGAGGAAATATTTGAAAAGTAGGCTGAGAATCTTTAAGAGGAAAGTTGGCCAGTGGCCCTTGTAGTGGGTAAAGCCAAGGGCTCATTCGGAACAAGATTGTCACTGTCAAGCACCACTGTGTTAGAGCATCACTTCCCCTCCTCCACAATCTGCATTTCTACCTCCCAATTCCCAGTTACGCCCTGACTATCAAAAGTATATACACATCTTGTTTATGTTTTCCTTTGCTGTGGAAAAGCTTTTAAGTTATGTACTCAACATAGGAGCACATCAATATATAAGGCAAATGCTAACAGACATAAAAGGGAAAATTGACAGTAACACAATCATAGTAGGGGATTTTAACGCCCCACTTTCACCAATGGACAGATCATCAAAAATGAAAATAAACAAGGAAATACAACCTTTAAATGATACATTAAACAAGATGGACTTAATTGATATTTATAAGACATTCCATCCAAAAACAACAGAACAGTTTCTTTTAAAGTGCTCATGGAACATTCTACAGAACAGATCATATCTTGGGTCAAAAATCAAGCCATGGTAAATTTAACAAAACTGAAATCATATCACGTATCTTTACTGACCACAATGCTATGAGACTAGGTATCAATTACAGGAAAAAATCTGTAAAAATTACAAACACATGGAGGCTAAACAATACACTACTTAATAACCAAGAGATCACTGAAGAAATCAAAGAGGAAATAAAAAATACCTAGAAACAAATGACAATGAAAATACGATGACCCAAAACCTATGGGATGCAGCAAAAGCAGTTCTAAGATGGAAGTTTATAGCAATACAATCCTACCTCAAGAAACAAGAAACATCTCAAATAAACAACCTAACCTTATGCCTACAGCAATTAGAGAAAGAAGAACAAAAAACCCACAAAGTTAGAAGAAGGAAAGAAATCATAAAGATCAGAGAAGAAATAAATGAAAAACAAATGAATGAAATAATAGCAAAGATCAATAAAACTAAAAGCTGATTCCTTGAGAAGATAAACAAAATTGTAAACCATTAGCCAGACTCATCAAGAAAAAAAGGGAGATCACTCAAATCAACAGAATTACAAATGAAAAAGGAGAAGTAACAACTGACACTGCAGAAATACAAAGGATCATGAGAGATTACTACAAGCAACTCTATGCCAATAAAATGGACAACCAGGAAGAAATGGACAAATTCTTAGAAATGCACAACCTTCCAGGAAGAAATAGAAAATATAAACAGACCAATCACAAGCACTGAAATTGAAACTGTGATTAAAAATCTTCCAACAAACAAAAGCCCAGGACCAGATGGCTTCACAGGCGAATTCTATCAAATATTTAGAGAAGAGCTAACACCTATCCTTCTCAAATTCTTCCAAAATATAGCAGAGGGAGGAACACTCCCAAACTCATTCTATGAGGCCACCATCACCTTGATACCAAAACCAGACAAGGATGTCACAAAGAAAGAAAACTACAGGCCAATATCACTGATGAACATAGATGCAAAAATCCTCGACAAAATACTAGCAAACAGAATCCAACAGCACATTAAAAGGATCATACACCATGATCAAGTGTGGTTTATTCCAGGAATGCAAGGATTCTTCAATATATGCAAATCAATCAATGTGATACACCATATTAACAAACTGAAGGAGAAAAACCATATGATCATCTCAACAGATGCAGAAAAAGCTTTCAAAAAATTCAACACCCATTTATAATAAAAACCCTCCAGAAAGTAGGCATAGAGGGAACTTACCTCAACATAATAAAGACCATATATGACAAACCACAGCCAACATCATTCTCAATGCTGAAAAACTGAAACCATTTCCACTAAGATCAGGAACAAGATAAGGTTGCCCACTCTCACCACTCTTATTCAACATAGTTTGGAAAGTTTTAGCCACAACCATCAGAGAAGAAAAAGAAATAAAAGGAATCCAAATCAGAAAAGAAGAAGTAAAGCTGTCACTGTTTGTAGATGACATGATACTATACATATAGAATCCTAAAGATGCTACCAGAAAACTACTAAAGCTAATCAATGAATTTGGTAAAGTAGCAGGATACAAAATTAATGCACAGAAATCTCTTGCATTCCTATACACTAATGGTGAAAAATCTGAAAGAGAAATTAAGGAAACACCCCCATTTACCATTGCAACAAAAAGAATAAAATACCTAGGAATAAAGCTACCTAAGGAGAGAAAAGACCTGTACTAGAAAACTTTAAGACACTGATGAAAGAAATTAAAGATGATACAGATGGAGAGATATACCATGTTCTTGGATTGGAAGAATCAGCATTGTTAAAATGACTATAGTACACAAAGCAATCTACAGATTCAATGCAATTCCTATCAAACTACCAATGGCATTTTTCACAGAACTAGAACAAAAAGTTTCACAATTTATATGGAAACACAAAAGACCCCAAATAGCCAAAGCAATCTTGAGAAAGAAAAACGGAGCTAGAGGAATCAGGCTCCTGGACTTCAGACTATACTACAAAGCTACAGTAATCAAGACAGTATGGTAGTGGCACAAAAACAGAAATATAGATCAATGGAACAGGATAGAAAGCCCGGAGATAAACCCACGCACATATGGTCACCTTATTTTTGATAAAGGAGGCAAGAATATACAATGGAGAAAAGACAGCCTCTTCAATAAGTGGTGCTGGGAAAACTGGACAGCTTCATGTCAAAGAATGAAATTAGAACACTCCCTAACACCATACACAAAAATAAATTCAAAATAGATTAAAGACCTAAATGTAAGGCCAGAAACTATAAAACTTTAGAGGAAAACATAGGCAGAACACTCCATGATATAAATCACAGCAATATCCTTTTTGACCCACCTCCTAGAGAAGTGGAAATAAAAACAAAAATAAACAAATGGGACCAAGGAAACTTAAAAGCTTCTGCACAGCAAAGGAAACCATAAACAAGACGAAAAGACAACCCTCAGAATGGGAGAAAATATTTACAAATGAACCAAATGACAAAGGATTAATCTCCAAAATTTACAAGCGGCTCTTGCAGCTCAATATCAAAAAAACAAACAACCTAATCCAAAAACGCGCAGAAGACCTAAATAGACATTTCTCCAAAGAAGATATACAGATTGCCAACAAACACATGAAAGGATGCTCAACATCACTAATCATTAGAGAAATGGAAATCAAAACTACAATGAGGTATCACCTCACACCAGTCAGAATGGCCACCACCAGAAAATCTACAAACAATAAATGCTGGAGAGGGTGTGGAGAAAAGGGAACACTCTTGCACTGTTGGTGGGAATGTAAATTGATACAGCCACTATGGAGAACAGTATGGAGATTCCTTAAAAAACTAAAAATAGAACTACCATACGACCCAGCAATCCCACTATTGGGCATATACCCTGAGAAAACTGTAATTCAAAAAGAGTCGTGTACCGCAATGTTCATTGCAGCTCTATTTACAGTAGCCAGGACATGGAAGCAACCTAAGTGTCCATCAACAGATGAATGGATAAAGAAGATGTGGCACATATATACAATGGAATATTACTCAGCCATAAAAAGAAATGAAATTGAGTTAACTGTAGTGAGGTGGAGGGACCTAGAGACTGTCATACAGAGTAATGTAAGTCAGAAAGAGAAAAACAAATACCATATGCTAACACATATATATGGAATCTAAAAAAAAAAAAAAGGTTCCGAAGAACATAGGGGCAAGAATGGAGTAAAGACTCAGATGTAGCAAATAGACTTGAGCACACACTAGAGAAGGGGAAGGGGAGAAGATAAGAAGAAGGGGGAGAAGAAGAAGGGGAGAAGGATAAGGATAAGGGGAAGGATAAGCTGGGACGAAGTGAAACAGTGGAATGGACATATATACACTACCAAATGTAAAATAGATAGCTAGAGTTGCTTTGCTGTGCACCTGAAACTATCACAACATTGTTAATTGGCTATACTCCAATATAAAGTTTAAAAAAAAAAAGAAATATAGCTAGTGGGAAGCAGCTGCATAGCACAGGGAGATCAGTTCGGTGCTTTGTGTCCACCTAGAGGTGTGGGATAAGGAGGGTGGGAGGGAGACGCAAGAGGGAGGAGATATGGGGATATATGTATATGTATAGCTGATTTACTTTGTTATATAGTGGAAACTAACACACCATTGTAAAGCAATTATACACCCATAAAGATGTTAAAAAAAAAAAGTGTATACACATTTGTCTCCTCTGAGGAGAAGGAGGAAAATCAAGAAATAGGGACCTGGTTTCACGATTAACTTATCTGGGGAAGAGAAATGGAACAAATATAGTTGGTGAGAGAATGAGTTATCTAATTCATCAGTGGCAGGAAATTAAATCAAAGGGTAACCATAATTAATAGGTCTGCAAGAATTCTCACAAATATTGGAGAGAGCACTAGACTTCCCACTGGATGTGGGATACAAAGGTTGAGCCAGTTTTATTTGAATTTTACAAGGCAGCATGAAAACTGTGTTTCATTTGTAGAAAGTTCTATTATAGGAGCAGAGAGAGGAACCTGGGTCAGGAAGGACAGGCAAAGAAAAATGGAAAGGTCATCCCAGTGGAGCAAAAAAGACAAGAAGAGAGAAGAAATCATGACTACAGAGAAAACTAAAAGTAGGGAAATCAGTGAGGATGGAGAAGTTAGCAGGATCCATCATAAAAGTCCTTCTATGGAATGCTAGGAATATGTGCTTTACCATTAATTATTGGAAAGCTACTAAAATACGTCTTTATGAAAATTTTCAAAATACATAAACATTCAGAAACTAATATTACAAATATCAAGATATTCATCTGCCAGAGTTTTATCATATTTTATCCAGATATTTTTATATATAAAAGAAAAAATGTTACTAATAAAGAGAAAAGCCCTATATCTCTCTTCCCCTGTACTCCTGAGGGGCAAGTGTTAACCATGAGGTTTTTTTCTATCCTTTCAGTGTTTTTTTTGCTTTCATTACCCACATCCATTCATTCAGCAAATACATCTTAAGGGTGTACTACGTGCTGGATTCTAGGCACTGAAGATACAGCAGGAAAAAAACTGTCAAAAATCTCTGCCAACGTGGAGCTTTTTCCTTTGTAACATAATGATCAATAAACATGAAAATACAGGAAGTGTATATTATGTTAGACGGTGAGAAAAGTAAACCAATCAAAGGAAAAATGAAGGGTTTGAAGAGCAAGCATTGTTGAAATTTTTTATATCGTAGCCAGAAGATACCTCACTATCTGAATAAAGAAGGGAGAGAGAGAGTTCTGGGGATACGAGCAGGGGATTGGAGTGGGTAGGTGGGGGCACTCTCCAGGCATTGAGAACAGCAAATGCCAGAGGCCTGGGTGGGCCCACGACTGGTGTTTGAAGAAGGGCAAGGTGGCTGGCACTGAGTGCAGTGAAGGGAAGAAGCGAGACAGAGAGAGAGAAGGCAGAGAGCTAAGGGTGGTCTTTCACTCCTTTCCAGTGATTCTGGATTTTTTCTAAGTGAATTGGGATGCATAATATACTGTTTTCATTTATATATATATATATATATATATATATATATACACACACATACACATATACATATATATGGAGAGAGAGAGAGAGAGAGAGAGGGAGCTCAGTTTTGAAAAGACTATAGAAAAACAATATAGAAAGCAAGGGGACCATGTTTAAGGCTAAAAAAATAATTTAGACAAGAAATGATTATTTCTTGGCCAACGGCAATAACTGGATGTGGTTTCTAAACATTTGAAGGTGGAGCCAACAAGATCTGTCGACAGAGCAGATGTGGGATATGGAAACAAGAAGTGTACATCCAACCACTGTGTTCCAATGGCCATGTGTTTTCAAAGAGGGAGGAGGGAAGAAAGGCAGAGATGTACCCTTTGTCTAAATAAAATTATGTATATATAATATACAGTTACATAAAAGCACTAAATGTTCATTATTTTTAAATTGCTAATTATAAAATATTAATGTGATGTAAAAAGTATAAAAAGGAAAATCTTCCCTAATCCCATTACCTGAAAAACCACCATTGAGATTTTAATGGATATCTTTCCAGGTTTGTGTTTACATAGTTTATAATTGTAGAGTGCCTGCATTATAATGCTTTAGTTTTTGCACTTAAACCATTACAGGCTTACAGACCTACAATGCTAAACTGGGAAATATAGCGGTATTAATTTTCCCATTTCAATTTATATTATTTTCTATGGTAGTTTGGGGACCTAGCCAATGTTTATAATGTATTATTTTTCTGAAGCAAAATGTTTTCCAACTTCCAAGCTGCCAATGAATAAACTATTAGAACACAATCCATTTCTAATTTGGAATCTACTTTAATGTGAAAGATTGAGCCAATTGTAGAATTGTGTTAAAGCAAGAAAGTCAGTAATGGCTTAAAATCAACAGCTGGGTTGGCATAAAACCCAGTAGATACAGAGAACTGTTGAATAGGAATTAAGCTTTTTTTTTTTGTAGTACTTTTTTATTTTGTCTTTTACTTTCTCAGGGATTAACTAGTAAAGTAACAACTCATTACATTATTCCTGTAATTTTTGGGTAAATTCATTTCCTTTCTAATAGCTTTCAAAGACTCTTACAAAGATTTATCAAGAACCAATTTGTTTGAATTAGCTTTCAAATCAGTGAGACATTGTACCTAATTTGCTCATGAACTTTTCTATTATTGTACAAAGAAAGTATTTTATGGAATAATGCCAATGTTAATATTTCTAAGAACCAATGATCTCCAGAAACTAGAGACTGGATTTTAATTTTTTCCCTAATTTTGACATAGAAACCCAATCTTCTCCTCCTGCATTCAAGAAAAAAAAAAAAACCTCAGGCTGTTGAAAAGATTAGGGAAAAGGGTCCATATGGACAACTAAACTTAGAAATGATATTTTACTGATAGGATAAAACAGACACATTAAAATAAATACATTGTCTTCTTTTCCTAAGCAAAGTGGTTAAGAAGACAGCCTCTGGAATCAGATGGCTAAAGTCCCAACTCCATCATTTGCAAACAGCATGGTCTTGGAAAAGTTATTAGTCTGAGCTGTGCTGTAGTCTATTCTTTTGTAAAAAGAGAATCATAATAGCAGTTACCTCATAGTTTTTGTGAAGAATAAATGGGATAGTCAAGTGAATGCTTGCTAAGTGGCAGAGCAGTTATTATTTTATTGATCCCATATAGAACTACTGGCCTTCCTCCCAAGGGAGGGAGCAGATGTGTTCCCCTAGATACAGGCCACTGAATGCCATTCAGTGAAATTATGGTCTTATCTAATTAAAGAGAGAGAGAGAGATCAAATCTAGAGAAAAGGCAATAATTTTAAACACTGTTCTTTAGACTTATTCCTGGGAGAACTTTATCCTGGTTTATGTCAAAATTATATATAACACTGTTCAAGAGGAAAGGAGAAGTGGGCAAAATGAAAAGATTTAATCCCTCACGTAACACTGGGTCATTGCTGTCACTTCTCTCTCCCCTTATTGCTCAGGTGTGATGGATATTCCATTAATGCAAACTCCAAATTGATTGGGATTATAAAATAATTCCCTCAAATTTCTTCTTCATTTCAACTGAAGAGTTTTGATGTGCAGGACCGTTTGCCTGAGAGAACATGATATTCTCCAACTTTAAACGCCAAGCTAATAATCCTCAGACGTACAGACCCTGCCTCAAAATTTTTAAATTTTAGTTTTATCAGCGCTATTCACTGGGTTTAATCAAAAGGCCAATTCCAATATTTTTTCATGCATTATTATTGAACAACTAAACAAAAAAAATTATGATATATTTAAGGTGAACCTTTAACACTTTAAGCAATATTTGGTGACTTGCAAAAATAGTAAATGTTTTGTAGAAATAGTAAGTATTTTTGCATAAAGGCTCACTAAGATGTTTTATTTCTCTTTCCCTATTCTGCGCTCTTTAGGGACAAGATAAAGACAGTCAGTTTCCTGTTACCCATGAACATGTCTTCATATTCCAAAAACTCAAGTTCTTTGAAATGCTCATCAAATCAGACCACAAACCAGCTAAGTACCATTACAGAGTAGTATACGTAAGGCGGTGAAATTTAAGAAACAGTTGATTTCCAACATGTGGGAACACGAAGGCCTGGCTGGGTCAATGTCTTCCCCTGCAAAGACCTCTGGCAAGATGCTCAGTAAGATATACAAATATTTGGCGTTGGGTCAATAGAGTTGTCAGTGGACTTGGCCAAGAAATGGAAGCCATTACTTTATGTTGTTGTTGATGGGTGCACAGTGTCTGTGGAAGTCTCTCTATGCAGCATGTGAGCAATTAAACGTAATTAAATTAAGTTGCATGCTAAGTGTTTTGTATCTGTGCTATGCTGTCAGGAAATGCTGCTGTTCCCATTATGTGTCATTCTCCAGTTGAAACTATAACAAATCTAGAAAAAAAAAGTTCTATTTCTGATTATAACATAGAAGCCACAGTGATTATCCTTATAGTTAATTTGTGTGTTGATATTTCACTGACACAAGCTCACTTGGTCTTTTAATATCCCGTGTTACTGGCATGTAGACACAAACACAGCAAACTCCCACAGCGTATATTGTGGGCTCAGAGTAACTGTGGGCTGGCTAATGGCAAAGACACTCATCCTGGTTGGAAGGAGAGAGGAAAAGGTTCAAATGATTATTACTTAGGGGTTGAAAACCTCAGAACTCCCTCAAATCCTGAACTTCTAGTCAAGAGACCATCTCCTCCTCCAAGTTTACAGCAATCATGTTCTAATACCAGTATGCCTTTTAAACAAATATCTTAATGTTAAAATCTCCAGAGTGTTAAAATGCAGATCTGGGGACTCCAGACAGGAACAAGACAAGAAATTCACATTTTAAACAAGCCTTCCCAGGTGATGTCTTAAACAGCTATGATTACTATCCGCTATTGTAAATACTAAGAATCATAGGGTGCCCCAGATCTGATGCCAAGTTGAAGAAGCAGGGAAGCAAGGAAAGGGTATGAATGGTCCAGTCTATTTCTAAGAGAGGTTTTTAATCATCACAAGACAGACTCCTGGAAGGGAAATGGATGAATCAACAAATACCCTGAGGTAAAAGTCACATAATGGGTCAGATGCTTCCTTTATTTATGATATTCATTTAAGATTAACAATATTCTCAGCATTGTAACAGGTGTACAATAGGGCAAGGTTACAGCCAGAGGGGAAAGATACGAAAGAGGAGAACTCAAATGTCCAGCAGGGACAGACAAGTGACAGAAAGGAGAGGGGGGCTCTGGAGAACAGGCATATGCACACCCCATCCACATAGGGCTGCAACTACTCATGCTTGTGAGGCTGTGTGGGGAAGGGGACACTCTATTGTCACATGGTCTATCGTCCAATGGATGTTAAAATCTGGATTTTTATGCAAAATCTCCTGATTCATAAATACTGGCATTATGTTCAATTTTTAAAACATTGTGAAAACCAAATATGATTGTCTAAAGACCAGATTTAAGATACCAGGTAGAAACTTATATGTGAGATTTCTAGCTTTTGTGTTTTCTAGCTTTTGATTTTCTCTTGGTTAAGTTGATGAGTCATCAGCTAAAAGATGAACAGCAAGACACTTCCCTAGCATTCAGAGCTGTGTACTTTACCCAGAAAGAAGAGGAAAAAGAGAAAGAGGAAGAAGGAAGAGAAACCTCCCCATGATGAATTCTTAATGGTCACCATCACTGCCAATAGTGGCAGAAATTCATAACTCTGTGGGTGATGAAAGCCAAAAGTTAACAAATACATCAATCTATTTTCAAAGTACACCAACATCTGCCAGAGCTATTTGCTTTCATAAATTGGTCTCCGGCAAATGTCCTTTGACAAATAAAGACATTGAAACAAAGGAAAACATAAACAGTGTGTTCAAAATCAAATGGTTGGCCCTGGCAACTTTTCCAGCACCCCAATTCTGTCTGCTCTGATTTCCTTGAGCTATTTCTACTCCCTCAGCTGTGAATCTAGAATAAACTTAACCAGAAAATTGCTGTGTAGAGAGACAATGGGAAACATTATGGAGTTCATTTTATTCCTTAGTCCAAATTCTAGTTTACCCTCTAGAAAACAGATCTTAGGAACCTCGAAGTATCCAGGCAGGCACAATCATTGAGCCTGATGTTTTTACCACCAAAATAAAAAGGAAAGTACAGTAATACCTTCTGATTATGGAAAACATCACCCATAGAACTTAAAAAATATGATAAAGCAGTATAAGAGAGAACTATGTGGTTATTGTAATCCACATAAAATGTTCAATTATAGTCCTATTTTAAGAGACAGTTCTGCCGCCTGCAGTAGTACTTAATTTTTAAATATCGATGCAGAGAAATGTTCATTTATTCAAGCTGTGTTTGAAAAAGCATGTAATTGAAAAATACTCTTTCTCATACAGGAGTGAATAAAACACCTGTTGTAGCTTTAATTCTTCTTTGATTCCTGCTTTTATCATTAGTGCTGTAAGACAGTCAAAATATCTCATGACTACAATAATCTACTCACAATTAATTTTCTGAAACGTGAGAAAAGGAAGACTGAATTTATCCAGTCTCATACATACTTAGTACTTTGACATTATTAAAACTACTTTGAAAGTCGATCTTGAAACACAATTCTCCATGAACTCAGAGAGAGATTAAACTTGTTCCTGTCCAGGTCTTGCTAAAAGATAATTCTCTGTGGCATTCAGGCTTACATTCAGGAAATATCTCCTCATTTTACCTTTTCCTTTAATTAGAATTTCTCCTCCTGCAGGTCAACTCAAAATTCTTACGCTTGAGATGTCTGAATGTGAGGACCAATTAAAAGTCTATTCTTAATAATGATAACAAATTCATTCTGCCATCTGCTCAATACCATTTTATGAAGACCGTATACATTTTCGTTAAGAGTGTTCCAGAAGATACAGCCCCCCTCTGCTTTAGGGAACACAGTTATCAGTCTTAGTTTTACTCATTCATGAAAATTGTCCCTAATTCCTTCCATTAATTTCCAAATACTCACCCTTCCTCCTTTCTTTCCTCCTTAGTCTTGAGGATTTTTAATTCACACAGTTACCTCAGACCAGAAACTCATTTCTGATGGAAAGTTAAGGGGAACAAGCAAGACTATCTAAGTAGGAAAAAATTCACTCTATGAAACACCTAGAAGGTTCTTGGTCTTTGAAATAACATTTTGTCCAACAAACCCCATTGTTTAATATAAGAAAAGCTTTCAGCATTGAAGAGCAGGTAGCTGAATGGATAGCTCAGAAGTAAATAACTCTTTGGCCCAATTGCTACACCATTTAGTGCACTAGAAAAAGTAACTTGCTAAATGGCCTCTGGTCACGTAACAGTTAAATGGGCATCCAAGAAGTGAGCCAATGACTCCCTTCCTAACTCTATTATTTCATCTAATATGTGGCTGATTTTATATTGCCCGTCAAAGGTGTGGCCTTTTTCATCCTGGCCATTGGCTTTGGTTCTAGTTCTATCCAGACTGACTGTGGAAAACTTACATCACATCATCACACACAGACGCTTCCTCTCTTAAAACAGAAACTCCCTTTGGCCTCAAATCTTTTCTAAACCAACTCATTCAAGTGTTCCTCCCAAATATTTACTTTTTTCTCTCTCCAAGTGCTCTACATTTGTAGAGCTGCACTGAAGCTCATTCCTGGTCCCAGAAATCTAGCATTTAAACGATCTCAAGAAGCCATTCCAAGAAAAGCCAGCTCTCAGAAAACTGGAACTCCAAAATCGGAAAGTGCTTCGGCCCTCCCGGCCTTCTCTCCCCAGTCCCTGAAACTAAGCGGGTAGTGACAGTTCTCAACCCTGACTGCAGCATCAAATAAACCAGAGAGCATTAAAAATCCCATTTCCCAGGCTTCACCCTAGATGGGTTACGTCAGCAGCCCTGGGGATGGACCTTGTCATCAGTATTCCTTAGAGCTCCCTCCATGATTCCAATGTGCAAGCAATGCTGAGAATCACTGTTGTAAAGTCGAGGGGCTGCAAAGACCAGCCCTGAATGTCACAGATCCTGAAGAAGGCTGTGCCTTGACAGCACGGACAAGGACAGCCCTGGGCTCTCACTCCCTCACACCCATGTGATCTTAAGCAACATCACTGAGCCTCTTAAAGCTTCAGTTCCCTCATGTGTAAAATGGAGATACGCTGACATTCTCTGGCACGCGGAGATTTAATGAGCTAAAATATGTAAAGCACCTACTCCTATACCTAGCACCCAGTAAGCACTCAAGAAATAATAGTAATAGTGGTAGTAGTGGCAGTAGTAGTATGTACAGGACATATTCCTTGCCTTCAAGGAAAAGGTAAGCAGAGGTTTGCCCCCTCCCAGCCCTGCCCAGGGAGTTAGTGGCAGGCCACGCCGAGAAACCTTGTCTCCTGATTCGTGGCCCAGTAGACCTTCCACGGCACCACACTTCTGCCCTGATGACCTCAGCCCTCCTGTCACTGAGTTTGGTGGCTGCAGAGGATTTATGCAGTAAATAAGGCTGGACATGGCCCCAAAGCTCTTTCCCATAAGAAATATTATGTTTTAAATCTACTTCTTGAAAATACACTTCAAGAGTTCATTTCTTGCTTGAGAACTAGCGCAACTTCAGAAGGTCTCGATGAACTCGGAGCCATTTCTCATCAGCTGCCTTCTGACCACAAAGGACCTCGTCCCCACAGGGACCGCCACTGCCAGAGCCTCTGAGCTCCCGTGGAAACCTTGGTGAAGAGGCAACCACCCTCGTGAAGACTTCCAAGCCAGTCTCTACACCGACTACATTATGCTGATGAACCCTGATATCATTCTCCTGCTCAGCCTCCAAGCAAACTGGGTATAATGAACTGAATAAGTCAATAAATGGAATAGGTCAATGAAATCTATTCGGGGAGCAAAAATGACTTCAAGAGGGTACTGTTACAAGCAAACAAGTCCATTTCCGTCATTTTGGAAGGAAGTCTGCATTCAGAGCTTTCAAAAGAAGATTACAAGCCTTTAAGGTAATGGGCAATTCCACAGTTACTCACTCATAAGTATTTGGCCTGAATTAAATTTTGATTGGAATCCTATGATGCTATATGCAAAATGCTTTATTAACTGTGTATTCAGTAAATGCACATCTTCTCAACAGACTCTCCAGTTAAGGCAGACTGCGCTGAATGCCAATTCTCATCCTTATCAAACATGGCAAGAACATCCAGAAAGTCAAATGTCACTTACCTATTCAGCATCACATCTTGGCCTCCACACAACTCTTTGCAATGTTTCCTTTAGCGGTCTTGACTTGAAAGTGAGTACAAAAAGCGGTGCATATACAGGTCAAAAAGTATTCTGCTATTATGAGAAAGTGTCCTTTATACCTGAAAAATAAACACAAAGATCATTCTCCTTTCCTGACTGAATAGTGAGTGAGGTGTGAGATGTGATGCTTGGAACCAAAGCAGCAATCTTGTCACTGTAAAAAAAGACTGGCCTGAAAACAAAAGCAAAAAGCACACTGAGGGTGTCCAAGAGAAAATTTATAAATAATTTAGGACCATGAGTATGTCATTAAGCTGTTGAATTCACCAGTTGTTGAAACCACCTTACCTCCTACCATCACTCTGACGTTCTCTGGGAAATCGTTGTTTCCTATTGATGCCATAGCAAATTACCATAAACTTAAAACTACACGTATTCATTATCCTACAGTTCTGGAGGTCATATGGCCAAAAATCAAGAGCCAGCAGAACTATGTTGTTTCGGAGGCTCTAGGAAAGAATCCATTTCCTTGCCTTTTCCAGCTTCTGCTGCATTCCTTAGCTCACGGTCCTTAACTCTCTTGATGGCGAGTGGAGCAGCATCTGCAGATCTTTCCCTCCTCTCTTTCTCTCCTCCCATCATTACACTGCCTTCTCTGACTCGGACTTTCCTGCCTCCCTCCTTCCAAGACCCTTGTGATTTCATAGGACCTCTTCAGATAATCCGGTCTAATCTTCCCATCTCAAATCTTTAACTGAATCACACCTACAAAGTCCCTTTTGGCACGTAATGTAACATATTCACAGGTTCGAGGATTAGGACATGGATATCTGGGGGAAGAGGGACATTATTCAGCCAACCACAGATCTCAAAGCAGGGAATATTTCTTCTGACTATATTATGACAGAGAGCAAGAAGGTTGATATTGCCTTGGGACTAAACTATAGCGATGTGTTCTTGTCTCTTCCATGTGGATGAAAATTGTTTCTGATCTTTTCCAACTGGGCTTTAAAACAATGTGTTTGCCAATGCTGAGGTCTTATTAATCTTGTTACCAAAGCAAACTTGGATCTGCTCACCCAACATGCATCAAAGTGAATCTACTGACACTGGGTTGTGATGAAGGAAAGTACAGAGTTTATTGCAAGGCCAAGCAAGAAGAATGAGCAGCTCATGCTCAAAAGGACCAAATTCCCCAATGGCTTTCAAGGAAGAGTTTTTATACATTTACTTTTTAAAAAAAAAAATTTATTGGGGTACAGTTGATTTACAATGTTGTGTTAGTTTCAGGTGTACAGCAAAGTGAATCAGTTATACATATGCATATATACACCCTTTTTTAGATTCTTTTCCCATATAGGTCATTACAGAGTACTGAGTAGAGTTCCCTGCGCTATACAGTAGGTCCTTGTTGGTTATATATTTTACATGTCAATCCCAATCTCCCAATTTATCCCTCTCCCCATTTTTCCCCCGTTAATCATAAGTTTGTTTTCTACATCTGTGACTCTATTTTTGTTTTGTAAATAAGTTCATTTGTACCATTTTTTTTTAGATTCCACATATAAGCGATATCATATGATGTTTGTCTTTCTCTGTCTGACTTACTTCACTCAGTATGACAATCTCTAGGTCCATCCATGTTGCTGCAAAATGCATTATTTTGTTCTTTTCTACGGCTAAGTAATATTTCATTGTATATACGTACCACATCTTCAAAGCAAGGTGAGGCAGATGGTTGCAGGGTGTGTGATCAGCTCGTGTACATCCTGATTGGTTGGGGGTGAGGTAACCAGGTGGTATTTCAGGAATCTCAGTTATAAATGTTCTGGCTCCAACTGGTCTGGATTCTACACCCTGGTCGTCATCATGCAGTTAATTTTTTCCACCTGGTGGGGTTTTAGCATCTGCAGAACAACTCAAGGATATGGCTCAGGATATTATCTATAGCCCTTGAGGAGGAACTAAAGGTCCTTGACTTTGTTTTATGGCTAAACTATTACTATTTTGTCTTACTTGACTGTTTTCTTTTGTTTCTGCATTTTCTCACTTCTCTGATTAAATTTGCTTTGGAACTTCACAACCCTTTCTAATACCCATCCCAATTGGGACATTGCTCATTTCCAGGTTTTCCTCTCAAAGATAAGGGCTTTCTGGTCATTTTTCTATTCCTAGTATCTTAACTCAGGGCATTTGCTCAGTTATGCACTAAATAAATGAGTGAATTAATAAATGAGATGGTGGCAGGGAAGCAGAGAAATCACTTGGTTTGGAACAGGAAACCATATCAGAACCCTGAGAAGGTAGCATGCTATAGTGAATATAGACTTGGAACTGGACAGATCTAGCTCTTCACATAATCTCAGATTTGAGGAAAGTCTTTTCTCTGAGGATCAGTCTTCTCACTTGTCAAATAAACACTGAGGGAGGGGGGAGAATGTTTTGACGAATAAAATCGATATATAAAGAACCTAGAGCACAACCCAGATTATAGCCAAATTCCCACAAATGTTAGTCAATGTTATTCTTTAGGCAATTTTTGTGTTTTTAAGCCCAAGACCATTGTCAGAAATGTGTGAGCGTTTTATTTGGAACATACACACACAAAGAAAGAAAATCCAGATCTCTTCTCTACATAATATTTATTTATATTCTGGGTTAAAGGTGGGAGGAGTTAGGGCTCATAAAGGTCTTCTAAGGCCAGTGTGCCTGGTCTCCTTGTAAGTGCTGTTAAGATTATCCCAAAAAGAAACTGTCAGCTCCTCTATGGACTTGGATTTTCTGGCTTCGAGAAAATGTCAAAAGGGGAACAGCCTCAAGATGTGTTTTCTCCTTTCAAATATTCAAACAGTTTTTGTATACAGTGTTATCATTTTTTCATTAACATAGCTGCTTTAGTCATAAAAACTCATGATTTTCAGATTCAATTTAAAAAGCAAGATTTTTAACCACAAGTACCCCACTCCATGAAATCGATTAGAAGGAAAAGCTAGTCTATCAGAACAGGGTGTTAGGCTCTACCCCAGGGGTAGATTTGGAGATTATTGGGTAGCTACCACCGCAAGGAAGGCAGCCTCCTTGCCCTCTAGCCATCCTGCATCAAAAGGCCCTACCACTAGAAGGGGTCCGGAGAATTCTATGTCAGTACTAGAAAAACTCCCCATACTCCTTAACCCACTAATTACAGGTCTGGGAATTTATCACAAGGAAGCAATCAGAGCTTTACAAAAAATATTCAGATACTCATTGCGATGTTATTTTACAAGAGCAAAAAATAGCTTCCATTTCCAAACATTGGGTATTGCTTTAGTAAATTTGGGTCATGATGGATTTTAAAGTTTTGGGAGAATATTTTATGATGTGGGAATATGCACATGATATATTAAACTTAAATGGTACAAAAATAAAGCATATAATATCATCTTGTTACAAAAAGCACAACGAATGCCTGTGAGTACATACGCACAGAGGGTAAACCCCAAAGTGCTCATCTCTGAGGGGTAGAACTATGAGTAAATTATTTTCTTCTTCACCCTTTTATTTTCCCAATTTTTTATCGTGAACTTTTATGATCGGGGGAATTGCTATTGATTACACAGAAAAATAACTCAGAGTTTATGTCATGCTGCCAGGGTGAGCTGGTAACTTCACCTTCATGCATGAATAATGGCAGAGTTCAAACATTCCAGAACCTCACATTTCTGGCATGGTTGCTTCTCTCCAGACTGTGGCATCATACTTCTCTCAGTATAAAAACAATCATATATAATTTTATCATATATACACACGTACAATAAAAATTAAAATATTGGCTATTTATAAACATCTGAATAACTGAGATATTGAAAATTACTTCACACTGTACAATCTAAAGTTTTGCTCAGATCAAATGTCTGTCTTCTGAAGATAATGAACAACCTTTTCTTTTTTTAAGTTGAAGTATAGTTGATTCACAATGCCGTGTTAGTTTCAGGAATAGAAACAACTTTTTAGATGCTCACACCAGTCTGCTTCACTCTGAACAGGTGAAAAAAGAATTCATTTCCATGTTCATGAAATCGGTAAACTGGGCTTCCCCCAAATGTTACTTTAGCTAAGCTGTATCAAATAATGCCTCAAAAATTCAGAGCATTCCTTCACACTGAGACAAAGTGATCTGGCAATCTTCTAGTCAAAAGATTTCTCTGTAGTATGATGCTATCAATCATTTAAAACCAGGACTTGCAAAGATAGGGTGTTAAATTATCTGAGAAACACTTTATCACCCAAGTCTACATGATGCTGATAATACAGAATTTATTCTTATTATATTGATTTTTTAACATGAATTTCATATATTGCTGTTATGATCATCTCTCAGCTTGATTCATATTTATTAAATAGAAGGCAGCTAAGTAAATGGAATTCCAGATCTTGGCAATCTCTTCACCTAACTGGGCCTCAAATTTCTCATCTGTAAAAGAGGGAGTTGTATTGATAGATTTGAGGGTCTTGACACCACTGACATTCTATAACCTGTGGCCATTGCCACAATCTTATTTTAAGTAGGAAAACAGATATGAGCAAATATGAAGCCATATGCCCAGAACCTAAAAGAGATCAGAATGAGCTTGTATGAAATTTGGCTACAAACTTAAAGTAATCCCTTCAGTAGGTCAATGAGAACTCTAGGTTTCCTCTTTATTTATTTATTTTTTTTATTTTTGGCTGTGTTGGGTCTTCGTTTCTGTGCGAGGGCTTTCTCTAGTTGCAGCAAGCGGGGGCCACTCTTCATTGCGGTGCGCGGGCCTCTCACTATCGCGTCCTCTCTTGTTGCGGAGCACAGGCTCCAGACCCGCAGGCTCAGTAGTTGTGGCTCACGGGCCTAGCTGCTCCACGGCATGTGGGGTCTTCCCAGACCAGGGCTCGAACCCGTGTCCCCTGCATTGGCAGGCAGATTCTCAACCACTGCGCCACCAGGGAAGCCCTAGGTTTCCTCTTGTTTCGAAGTTTTTTTGGTATGTTTCATCATTGGGAATTTCTAGGGCATATCCGTGGAATTGAGGGTCTATGTGCTATACACAGTGGATTCTCATCATTCACTATAAAGTCACCATGAATACTGAATTAGCAAATACTAAACAATTGCCCCCAGGGGAAATACAGGGTTAGCTTCCTGCAAGCCTATGATCACAAAATTTTCAGCAAACAATTCATACATAAGCTTGTTTTATGTGTATTTCTGTTTGACACCTTATTTAATATATATTGGGATTCAATAACAAACTCACAGCCAACAACACTATGACTCATAGCCAAAGTAAGCTTATCTAACACTTGGCTTAAGACACTCGATGACAGTTTTCTTGCACTGAGTAGCACTAGATAGCACTTCAGCACCACTTGCTTGGGGACCATTTTAAACATCAAAATCACCAAAAAAAAGCACAAAAGTGTGAAAGTCATGGCCCTAAGAGACTGTAGAAAGGACTCTTGTTTACAGCCCAAGAGCAGAAGGCAGGGCATCAGCTGGTTCGATGTCAGCTGGTGGCTTGCATCTCCACGGACTCAAATTGTTTTGTTGCTCTGCACATATCCGCAAATGTGCATGAAAGCGCAGTGAGTATTGAGCTGGGGTCATAGATAAACTGTAGCGAGAGGTGAACTCACAAACACAGGATCTGTGAATAATGAGGATCGACTGTATTTGCCATCTCGTCACCAATTAAAACAAAAGATGAGGGTGATGGAAGTCTCGGGGAAGAGCATTTGTGAACTTTAAGATTTTTGAAAGTCAATGCATAATGATCATCAGGTACACGTCTCCTCGGTGTCTCCAGAAGCTGGTGCTTATAATTTGTTAGGACCCCTGCATCTCCTAACTTGGGCGTCACCAGACCGTTTTATTCTATGTCATGTAACAGCGTGGCAGTCTCCCACCCCCAATGTTTTCCATCTTTTTTCTCCTCTTCCTTTGGTCTTTTTAACATCTGCAGTCCAATCTTTTTCCAAATAGTGATCAACACATTATTAGTGCTACATTAGGTTTCATAACATCAACTTTGAATTCTGACAAGCACCCTGAACAGAGTTAAGTATTTGAAATGGCAGGTGAAAGTCTAAAGCACAGAGTTCCAGCCATGGTCTCACCCAGCTCTTTGTTCTTCTCCAAGCAACCTGGTAACAAGCCCTGTGCAGTACAGTGCCACAAAACACACCCTTTTCATCAATAACCACAGCAAAAGGCAGCCCACTACAGAATGTTTTCATGTCCCTCCTGAGAGAGGTTATGCAGCTGGTTCAGATCTTTGCCAAATTATTCTGCAATAGGCCAACCACTTGGAAGAACTTCTGGCAGTTTTTATTAGAGTTCGATATACACCTATCTTAGGCCTGGCAGTTCTGCTCCAAATATATCTCCAAGAGACACAAGTACATATATCCATTAAAAGCCTTGCACAAGAATGTTCAGAGAGCATTATTATTAATAGATAAAAACTTGAAACAAAGAAAAAGAGTAAAGAATAAATTGTGACATATCCATACAATGGAATACTACATAACAATAAAAACAAATGGTATTAATAGTGGAACCTCACAAATACTACGTTAAAAGAAAGAAGCCAGACATAAAAGAGCATATAGTGGTTCCATTAATAAGAAGCTCAGAAACAGGCAAATCTAACCTATGAAGTTGGAAGTCAAGAATAGTGGCTACCTCTGATGGCTGATTTTGACTGGGAAAGGGCCTGAGGGAACTTTGTAGCATGGTAAAAATGTTCTATATCTTGTTCTAGGTAGTGGTTACACAGACTTATACATATGTAAAAATTCCTTTAGCTGTGGTACTAGTTTCCTATTGCTGCCATAACAAATTATCACAAACGCAGTGGCTTAACACAGCACAACTTTATCCTCTTACAGTTTTATAGGCCGGTAGTCCAACAAAGGTCTCACTAGGCCAAACTCAAAGTATTGGCAGGGTTGTGTTCCTTTCCTAAGGCTTTGCGGCTAACCATGTTTTTTGCCTATTCCTGCTTCTAGGTGCCACACCTATCCCTAGGTTCATGGTCCCCCTCCCTCCCTCCATCTTCAAGGCCAGCAATGGAGGTGGGTAGAATCTTTCTTGCATCTCATCACTCTGACCTCCAGTTCTGCCCCCCTCTCCCACTTTTAAGAATTCTTGTGATTTCGCTGTGCTCACATGGATAATCCAGAGTAATCTTTCCATCTCAAGGACCTGAATTTAAGGACCTCTGCAAGGCCCCTTTTGTCATGTATGGTAATGGATAATCCAGAGTAATCTTTCCATCTCAAGGACGTGAATTTAAGGACCTCTGCAAGGCCCCTTTTGTCATGTATGGTAACATATTCAGTTTTCAGGGATGAGAATGTGGACATCTCTGGAAGTCCATTATTCTGCCTACCACAGTACTTAAGATGTGTGCATATAGTTGTGTATAAATTATACCTCAATTTAAAAATAGTTTTTCCAAGAATAAAAAAAAACAACGTTGGGCAGAAATCTTGATAAAAACCTGAGAATGGGGGGCTTCCCTGGTGGTGCAGTGGTTAAGAATCCACCTGCCAAAGCAGGAGACACGGGTTCGAGCCCTGGTCCGGGAAGATCCCACATGCCGCGGAGCAACTAGGACCACGTGCCACAACTACTGAAGCCCGCGCACCTAGAGCCCGTGCCCCCAACAAGAGAAGCCACCGCAATGAGAAGCCTGCGCACCACAACGAAGAGTAGCCCCCGTTCGCTGCAACCAGAGAAAATCCCACATGCAGCAATGAAGACCCAATGCAGCCAAAAATAAAATAAAATAAAATTAATTAATTAAAATAAAAACTGAGAATGTCAGGCTTATGAAACACTTCATCAAGATTTACAACAGAAGCCAACAGAATCCAAACTACTAAAAGTTGATTCACAGCTCACTAGGTAGTCTAACATAAATAATCAGTCCAATGTAGGAATAAATCAAATACCAAGCTTATGTTTAGACTTAGCTGAAGGACATATGCAAAATCTACATAAGGTATAATGCAGTATGCAAAAACGTTAGGCAGCCTAAGAACAAATTCATCTGTGTCTATCTCATGCCCCTTATGCTACGTCACCCAAGAGACAATTAACTGGTATTTGATGATATGGATCATTCAATTTGCAGTTAACTTTGACTTTTAACTGGGTAAACAAGCCAAGAGATAAATCATGATCCCAATTTTAAAGGTGTTAATTTTGAACTTCCTCCTTAACTATGCAGTTGATTGAAAAGCTTGTGAAACAAACGTTTTTTAAAGGCACAAATATTAGATGGAAGTAAAATAATGAAAATAGATGGAAAAGAGTGGCATCATCCTTACTTTAAAGGTATTTTAGTTACTGCTTTGTTCACATTCAAATATATTCATGAGAGATACTTGCTACTTAAATTAAAAGTATTTGCCTAATATGAAAATAAATACTCCACCTTATCGTCTCAGTTACATTTGCACTATTCTGGCAATATGTATTGTCATATTCACTTGAGGAAAAAGAACTCAGTGGATTAAGCTAAGAAAATAACAAAAAATGAAAAGCCATACCTTTGCTCCTATGCTAGCCTAATCCTGCTTTCCTGTGCACCTGCTGTCCTGCTAGAGATCTGGGTCATCTTGATTTAAGCATGTCCCCTAACAGTGTATCTTACGCCACATATCTTCCACTAGGAAGCAGTATTGCTTCCCCACTGGTTATAAATAATACTGATCCTGAACATGGGATTTTCCAGGTAAGGAGACTATCCATGTATACCATTTGCCAGGTGTCTGATCAGGGGAAATCCTCTTGGTCTCAGAAGTTCGAGGAGAAAGGGACTTTTATGGGCATGAAGTTTAGCCCCCAAGGTAAAAATTCAGGCACCAACATTGGTAGGCAATTACTCGGATAGGACAAGTCACTCTTCCAAAGTCACACTGCCACTAAGTGAGACAGAGTTTGACCCAGGCGGTCTGACTCCTGTGGGATTAATTGCTGTTTGTATCATTTGTCCCATGATCCTGTGGCCTCCCAAGCCTCAGAAATCACGGTCATCATGGTCATGTGCGTAGCCACCTTAAAATGAGTCTGTGTCCACTCTCCACGCATTAGGCTGGAGGTGGGGAGAAACACAGTGTTCCCTGGGCTTGATGATATCCTGATATGCCATAGAGGGTCCAGTCACGGACTGACTCCAGCTTGAAGGGTCCCAAAGAGTTGCATACATCCCCAGAATTTCCAGGACACACTTAGGTAAGTGTGGGAGCTCCAGAAGTATCCCAGATCCACTGGGATAATTCAGGAAATAGAAAAAAAATCCCACTAAAAACATGCCTAATTTCCCCAGTGTGAGCCCATCCAGGATGTTAAACACATGGGTAGAACCAGCACCTCTTGTACTAGACAGACTTCGAGTCGAGAAGGTTCACATCCTGCAGCTTCTCTCATTTTCCAAGCTTAGGGGCCATGGGCAGAGAGTTAAACGTCCAAGAATACTCAAGTCTGCCCACAGAAACATGGCTTCCAAAAGCCCAAAGATATGGGATAACTTATATCACCAGCGATTGCCTTTACGGGAGCCTGCCATTCAGGGACACATTGTTATCACTCAACCCTTCGTTTATTCAGGGAATCTTAATTTAGCACCCACAATGGGTGAAGCACTGTGCCAGTGCTGGGATTACTGCTGTGAACTAGACAGACCAGCTCCTGATGAGGTGGAGTTTATATTACAGTTGGGGAAGTAGACAAAGAGATTTATCAACAAAGCAATCAGTTAAATAAATAAATAAATAGGAGAAGTGGGTGGAGCTCAAAAGGTTAAAAAAATTTTTATATGTATAACTGAATCACTTTGCTGTACACCTGAAACTAACACAACATTGTAAATCAACTATACTCCCATATAAAATTAAAAATTTAATTTAATTTTAAAAATTAAAAAATAAAAATTTAATTAAATATTTAATTAATTATTGTAGTAATAAGTGTTGAGATGAAAATCCTTTGAGTGCTAAATAGAAACTAATTAGATACAGCTCTTAGGAACTGAGGCTGAAGGATGAGACGAAGCCAGCTTTCGAAGAAATGGGAGAAGAGCATCCAGGGAGAGGAAAGAATAATTTATGTTCCTGGTGCATCCCACCCCCAAACCCACAGAAAACAGGTTCCACTATGAGTGCCCCTTGGTCTTTCATGGAGGGAGAATAAAGAGTTTGCAAAATGACCCTTGAATATGATTCTAGCTCCCCTTTTTAAGATCTCAGACCACAACCTTCCCTTACACACCTTGACCTCATGAAGAGAACAGTCCAACACAGTGTGAAGACCTGAACGTCCACAAAACCCAGGCTCTGGCCCTAGCTTGCCTCTTCCAGGGTGTGGGCCAGTTAACTGTGCCTCCATCCCCATAACTAGTCTGGGCTTCTATAAACTGCAGGCATTGGATATAAAGTCCCTTTCATCACTCATGCAACTTGTGATTAACTGACAGTTCCATGCTTGTATTAGCCCTTAATCTTTTTTTACTGCATCACATAAACCATACTATATGATATAGTTTCTAGTCCAGATTATTGGCCTTTAAGAGCTTACCCTTGTGGTTTTTCAAAATGGATAAAATGGGGGACCACTTCAAATGGTCCCTTGCCCCAAACATCCCAACTCAACAAATGATTTTTCCATAAATGTCCTACCTTGCATTTGCCCATTATGATTTGCCCTTAACAGTGAATTGACCTCCCATTTCCCCACATTATTAATTCCATTTTGCATTTTCTTCCCCAATTTTATTCACACATGCATGAGATGTCTCCTTTGAATTTCCTTTTTACATAATTTTCCTTTCTCTCCAGACAGACTGCACCACCTGTCACTGGTAGACTCCAGGGGAGTTTATCCCAAACCAGGCCCTACAGTACACTGCATGGACAGAGGGCTTTCTCCTCGGCATTTAGAGGCAATTTCCACTAAGGTGTTCCAATTCCCAGTGGATGACCATAGTGTTCCAAAATGGCATATTTTTGTCCTTAAAAAGGCAAATCTTATAATTCCATTTATATTAACTCAAACACAGGCATAATTTAGCTATAGTGTTAGAAGTCAGGAGAGTGATTCCTTTGGGGAGGAGGGTAGTGATTGGGAAGGAGCATGAGATGGGCTTCTGGGGGCCAATACTATGCCCCTGCTTGACCGGAGTGGTGTTCACGGGCATGTCCACTTTGATAACTCACCCAGCTACACACTTATGACTTTTATACCTTCTTGTATACATGTTATATTTAAAGTTCATTAATAAAAAAGCCAAAACTTCTCCCCATACTTTACATAGTATCAAAACCTACATTGGTAATTTATCAGTTATGGGGAGCAGACTTGGAGCTAGACTCCCTGGATTTTAATTTGTGTTCCCCTATTTTATTGCTACATTCTTTCCTTGTCTGTAAAATGGCAAAGATAGTAGTACCTACCTCAGAGGACTGTTCTGACCTTTGGAAGAGTTATCATCTATAGAGCCCTTAAACAATGACAGCGCCATTAAGGGCAGCATTTAAATACCATTTCTCATGTCTACAAAAGATGGCTGGAGGCCTTACTAGACTCTAAGAGTGAAACCTTAGGCGTAGGGTCTAAGCCTGAGATGTCCTGGAGGGCCCAGACCCCGCCTACCTGGTCCCATGATCCTCAAGTCAGGTCAATGTCACCTCAGTAAATGTCACCGTAACTCATCCAGTTGTTAAAGCCCAAAACCTAAGGGTTGTTTTGGATGCATTTCTTTCCCACTTTTACCCATTCAGCTATTGGCCAAATGCTGTCAGTCGTATGTCAGCTTCCCTTACCCGGACTCCTTCCCGCCTGGTCTGCCTGCTCCATAGTTGCCTCCCCCTATTCCTTTGTATGCAGCCACAAAAAATAACCTTCTAAAATATAAAGCAAATAATATTCTTCGCCTTCTAAAAGCCCTTGCATGGCTTCCCATATACTTTGGGGATGGGGAGATTCCCCACATCCCTTGCTGTTGCCTACAAAGTCCCATGTGGGATATAACCTCTGCCTGTTCTCAACTTCATGGAGTACCCTATTTTACAGATAAGCGAACCCAGGCACAAAGAGGTTAAGAAACTCACCACCAGGGTTACACGGCTAGTGAGCGACAGAGGCAGGATATGAGCTCTGACTCTAAAGCCAGCACACTTGATCACCACGCTAACAATCCCACGTTTTTTCCTGCCCCATGGTCTTCACTCAGGCTTTTCCCTCCGCTGAGAACTCTTCTCCTCCACTCTTTGTGTATCGGATCTAATCCTACTCTTTAGATCTCAGTTTAAGCATCATTCTGTCAGACAAGTTTGCCCTGACCATGCTATGTAAGGTAGGCACCTCCCTGCATTATTCTCAGCCTTTTCTTTGTTTACTTTGTAACAATTATGTTAATGCATACTAATTTGGTCCATTCACTTGTTTTCCTCTGCCTTTGCCCTTAGTACAAAAAGCCCCTTGAGGGCAGGCACTGTGTCCATCTTATTTTCCACCGTTTCTCTGGTTTCTGGGACAGAGAAACACTAGATGGATGAAGGGTATATGATTTCCACATTTAACAAGAGGGAGGATTATCCCAGTACTTAGCCCACTGCTTTTTAAATATTTTTTCAGGTATTAAATATAGAAAAAGTTCTATTACATTGTGAAATTTTTTCTTCCTTATTTTACATCAATCTTACCTTTTCAAACATGCCTTCATTCAAAACACTCAACAAAACAAAGTTCCATTTACTCATGAAACTTACATTCTAATAAAGAAGGTCAGACAATGGACATCAGACAAAATAAAGGAGTAAAGTATAGAGCACGTTCAATGGTGATAGGTTCTATGGAAAAAGAAGAAACAGAGTATGTGCAGAAGACCGCTACACTGGTGGCCCCCAAGGATCTTTACCCACTGGTGTTCAAGTGCTTGTGTAGTAAGTCATTGCCACATCACCTCAAGCCTTAGCCATATGACTTGCTTTGGTCAATGGGAAATTAGCAAGGATGATGCAAGGAGAGATTCAATAAATGCTTGCATATTGGGGGTTGACCTCTTAGAATGCTTTTTTCTTGGAAGCCAGCCACTATGGTGCAAAGAACCTTGGGCTAGACTACTGAATCAGAGATGCCACATTGGTGGGGGTCCTGGAGAAGAAGAGGCCATCTTGGATGTTGAAGCCCCAGCCAAGATCCCAGTTGAATTTAGCTGCAGTCAGACCACAGAGGTGGACCAGAATCCCAAACTCTGGTGGCAGAAATCCTACTGCCCAAGCAAGCTAGCTAACCTCTCAGGGTTCCTGCTTTCTCATCCACAAAAATTGGCTTCCGAGAGAGGTGATCTCTAGCCTCTCTCTTAATTCCAACTTTCTAACATTTCAGATGTTTAAAAATTAAGTGAAACATAAAGAATATACTGGTTCCATCATGGGAAAGTGGAGTGATGAGATGAAGTAACCCAAATTACCTCCAATGAGCTACTGTGATATTGATGGTATTTCTGTTTTTCTTTTGAAAGACAAGATGAGCTTTAGGGCCTCAACAAATAAAACATGTTCCTTTTGTCCTGTTCTTTCTTCTTTTTTGCCTGCTTGTAATTTCCACAGAAATTTTAGTGTTGAAAACGTAAACACAAGATCAGTGCTCTAATGCCTGGTGAGAGAGAAAAATGTGAGTAGAAAAGTGAAATTTTCCACATTTAAAACAAATTTTTACAGGCAGGTTTGAAAAATGCATTGATATCTACACTGGGTCAGTGTCTCTCCCCTGGGCTGTATAGCATACATTTTCTTAATATCATGAGTCTTCCTTCTTTACCATTTGGTCATTTGAAATGAAATCATTCAGGGACAAAGGTATTTGAAAATTTTACAGTCAGTCTTTCCTCCATTAGCTTCCAGGAAGGGGGCTAGATCTCACCAGCATCAGCATAGAGTGACAAGGGAAAAACTCAACAGAACTGGATGAGGGAGAAATAGTTGTCCATAGAGAGAACAATTCACCATAAATCAGTTCAACCAGGGCCATTGCAATTCTTGTCCAGATTCCTGTTGAAACTGAAATCCAAAGAGAATCTAATGGTAAGACATACAGTGGCAGTGGGACTTGAGAAGAGTCTCCGGGATAAACCATTCAGGGAAGACTGGGGCAATGCTCCTGGGAAAAGTGGGTGAGAAATGAAAAGAAAATCAGAACTCTGTGAAAGGTGAAGAAATGTCAGTTTCCCAAGGTATCTAACAGAGAAGAAAAAGCAAATATTTTTGCCTGCTCCTAGATATGTTTGGGTAGAAAAGTGATAGGAGCAGCAAAGATTATGTCTCAGTCACCTACTGCTGCATAACAAACCATCCCAAAACTGTGTGGCTTAAAGTAGTAATAATGTATTATTTTTCACAGTGCATCTCACAGTATTTTCATACTGAAGGTTCTTCTGATGTTTTGCCTCTTTCATGATCTGTACTCAGCTGAAGGGCTGGCTGGGTTAGAAGGTTCAAGATGACTCATTCAGATGTCTGGCAGTTAGCGTGGCTGTCTACTAGGGTGTGTTACTTCTCCGCCCTGTGGTCCCTCATCCTCCAACCAGATAGAACTGCTTCCCTATCTGGTGGTCTCAGGGCCATATTCTGAGAGAACAAGGAGGCAGCTGCAAGATCCCTTGAGATTTAGGCCTCAGAACTCTCACAGTGTCACTTCTGCCATGTTCTATTGGTCAAAGCAAGTCGCAAAGCCAGCCCAGGATGAAGGGGAGGGGAAATCCACTTCACCTCTTGATAAGAGAAGCTGCAGAATCTTGAGGCAAGATTTTTCAGTTTACCACAGAATTTATCATTTCAGCCCTCTGCTTTGTCACACTCAGAAATTATCTTTACACTCTACTAGGTTGCTGAATGAGAGCTACCTGATGGAATTCTCAATGATTCCAAGTTTGAGTAGAGGCAGCCTGCAATGGTTGGATGATCAGTGAAAAATAATGAGTTCATGGTAGGGTTGGGGCTGAAATTCATAATGAACATCACAGGAACTTGTAATGATTTTGGGGAAACTAAGTACAAATCTTAGAAAATTGCTTCGTCTAAAATAGGAACACTCGTCACTGATGAACAAAAATCCTTTCAAGAACTTTCTGATAAAATTAGCTATTACCATTAATGCTTTTTATAATCATCTCTTTTTACATTATTGGCTGTGATGAGTCTCTCTTACTTTAATAAGCGAATTCTTCATTACTTAGGAGAAAAAACACAGACTCTGGATAATAATACTATGTTTATTTTTGTGAGTAAGCCTAAATCCCTCCCTTTAGAAAATGGATACACACAGCTGTCTGCTGTGAAGTTCCCTTCAAAAGCATAATGCTGTTTTGTGGGGTTTTGCCAGGTTATATTTGTTTTGCCTTCGAGCAAGATAAGCTCTACATATGCTCACAAAATTCAGTACACCCAGTTGTTTGTAAGGTGCCCTCTTGGAACAATCCTGTGCGATGCCTCTAATCCCAAATCAGAACAGACAGTATAACATCTCTGATTATTGATTTCTTAAATATAGTAAAAAGAGGAAAATACTAATAATTCCCAATAAGTTACTTGATTCAAACCTCTTGAGAAGCCAACTAGATGACTTTGTTGAATGAATCCAACCTTATAGATCATGGGATTAACCCTAAATATACAAATAAGCAGGGAGATTTGAGAAAAGTATCTCTAATCTAGGGCTTTTATCTAAGAGGAGTCTTATTTTAAATCGGTATTTCTCAAAGTTTAGCCTGCGTAGAATAACCTGGGAACCTTGTTAAAACACAGATTCCCAGGCACCACCCTAGAGATTCTAATTCAGTAGGTCTTGGTGGAGCCTGAAGATTTGCATTTCTAACAATTTTTCAGATGATGCTGATGCTTCTGGTCCATGGACCACACCTTGAATAAGACTGTCCTAATCTACATCAGGTGTGAAAAGAGTCACAAAAGACAGTACACTTATTTTTCACCTTTGCTCAAAGATGCTACTCAAGCACTATGCAACATATCCCTCCAATACAATACAATACAATAACCTGTGAATCCTTTTTACTTGCTATGAAGAACTTCACTAGTTATTGCTAAAAGTAGATTCTTTTGAGATCTGTATTTTGTTATTTTTGTTGTTGTTGTTACAAGTAAACTTTTCACACAGTTCTAGAATGGCCTTTGGTGTTTAAAAAGACCCAAATTACCTAAAGAATAATGACAATGTATCAGATTGCCATTGAGGTAGATTGTTTAAAGGTCAGAAATTCCTCCCATCTTACATTGCACCCTTTGCAGTGTGACTCTGCTGATTCTCCCATCCAAAATTGCATTCTATTTTTCAACCTCCTGAACTTGAACTGGCCTCGTGACTTCCTTTAACCAATAGAATGTGCTGAAAGACATTGCACAAGCCCCTAAAACTCAAAAAGCCTTGCAGTTTCTGCATTTGCCTTTTTGGAAAACTGCGTTGAAATTGCCAAATGAGGAAGCGAGCCTAGCGGAGAATGAGAGCCCATGGAGGAGAACCGAGGTACCCCAGTCAACAGCCAGCAGCTGCCAGCTGTGTAAAACAGGCCATCCTGGACTTGGAGCCCCACAGACCTCCAGCTGAATGCTCCTGCACGAACGAGCCCACATCAGACCAGTGGAGGACCTGCCCAGTCAACCCTTAGAAACGGGAGAAATAACAAATCATTGCTTTAAGTCACTAAATTTTGGGATATTTTGTTAAGCTGTAAGTGACTGGTACAGCTATCCTGCATATTTCAGTGAATTTGGGTAAAAAAAAAGATCCTGAGACTCTATAACTAGAACAATAATGTAACTGCACCTGACAGTTGGCAATGCCTGCAGTGATAAGGCAGACTCCCACAGATACAGAGAACAGACTAGTGGTTACCAGTGGGAAGCGGGGAGGAGCAACATGGGGGGCGGGGGAGGTACAAACTACTGGGTGTGTAAGGTAGGCTCATGGACACATTATACAACACGGGGAATGCAGCCAACATTTTGTAATAACTGTAAATGGCAAGTAACCTTTAAAAATTGTATAAATTTTTTTTAAAACACTTTTAAAGGCAGAGTCCACATCAAGGAGTAGTGATGCAATGCATTGGTCATACTCATTCTTCTCTGCCCAAAGAGAAGGTGCACGTATCTCCAAAAAGAAAAACAAAAAAAAGTCATCATTAATTATTCTGTGTCTGAGGGAGTAAAAAAAGCAAAACATAGTAAAGAAAAAGACCCTCTGCTTTTCCAGTTTCACCTTAAGCTTAGAAGGTATGAGCAAAGCTTGCTTACAAGCACAGTGCCTGATCGTGCGCAACAGAGAAGGGGAATTCCCCACCGCACCGTGAGGCAGAGCACTGGTTGTGGCAGAAAAGAAGCAAATCTTTACAGAGTATAACCACTCATAACATAGCGTTTACTTTTTCAAGGGAAATGGGTAGGATTTGCCTTGAAGTAATATCTTTCTCCCTAGTCCCTCAATCAAAAGCCCTGAATACCTTACAATACTACCTTGCCTTTCTACAACCCTTTATAATTTTTTAACTTTCATTTTCAAGGGATTTACTTTGAACCTGGTAAGACAGGAAACATCATATAGTCCTTATTTAAAAAAAAAAAAAGTTGAATCTTAAGTCCAGAGTAAAATTTTCCCAACATCTATTTGATAAACAAATGAATATCCTTTAGTTATTTAGTACTTGAATTACTCCAAGTCCAATAGATCATAGTGAGGAGGTTAAGGGCCTCTGATTTCAGAAGGAAAATAAGTATTAAGTCATTTATAGCTCAGTTTCTTGTCCCATTTCCCCAGTTTCATACTCAGTGGGTCTGAGGTAAGACCCTGAATCTGCGCTTTTAGCAAGTATCCCAAATGATTCTTATGCAAGTGGTCCTCGGGTCAGTTTTTGGAAAACACTGCAGGAGTTTGAAAACACAGTGTTGGAGTGACCTGAATCCAGCTCCAGCCCTCCCCCGTCACTGGCTGTTTGACGTTGGGCAAGTTTTTCTCTCTGATAACTTATCTCAGAATCTTCATCTATAAAATGGGGACCATAATAGTACTGTATTAGTTTGCTACGACTGCTATAACAACATACCACAAACTAGACGGCTTAACAACAGAAATTTATTGTCTCACAATTCAGGCTGCAAATTTGAAATCCAGGTGTTGGCAGGGTTGGTTCCTTCTGCGGGTTGTGAGGGAGAATCAGTTCCAGGCCCCTCTCCTAGTTTCTGCTGGTTTGCTGATAAGCTTTGGCATTCCTTGGCTTATAGATCTCTGCCTTCATATTCACACGGTGTTCCCCCTATATGCATGTCTGTGCCCAAATTCCCCCTTTCATAAGGATACCAGTCATATCGGATTAAGGGCCTTCCCTGATCCAATGTGACCTCATATTAACTAATTACATCTGCAAAGACCCTATTTCCAAATAAGGTCACATTCTGAGGTCCTACAGGTTAGGACTTCAACATTTGAATTTTTGAGTGACATGATTCAACCCATAAAGTATCCACCTCTCAAAGTTGCACTGAGATAAATGTGCATAGCACATTTAGCACAGTGTCTAGCATTTATAAGCCTCAATAAATGAGAGCTGTTAACTATTATTATACTCCATTGTCTTCCACAACACTGAGAGTGTGTGTATCCTTTCTGCCTTTACTACAGATTGACATATAAATATAATGTAGACAAGAGCATTGGCCCTTTCAAAATGCTTTTTATATACTAGAAGAATAAATGATCTTGTATGTTTTCTAGATTCTAGAAAATATAAAAACGTATAACAATTATGCAAACCCTATTAATGCACTCAGGATCTGAAAGCTTCCGGGAAATGGGGAAACTGCCTTGGTGCTTTCTTCTGCTTTAAAGAAAAACTTATTTTTTTAATGCTGCTTTTAATTATATTACTTAGGCCCCAGGATACTGAGTCTTTTCTAATCTTTTTCCTTTTGTATAAGGGTTTTCCAGTCGTTTAGAGGTTTTATTTTCTTATTTATACCTCGACTAATAGAATTGTTAAATCCCCTGGAAATCAAAGTAATCTAAAGAGTTTATTGTTTAACCTGATAATTAAATCCCCCATGTTCTCTGATAAAGTGGTGCTCCTTACAAAGAGAAGACCCACCATTAAAGTGTAAGTAGACGTGGGTAAGAGCAGTTCTCAGAGTAACTGTGTCTACTCTCATTATCTCCCAGGAAATTATCCACTTCGTAGATAATCTGCTGAAAAGTTAAACTCTTATCAGAGAGTAGGTGAGAGTTAAGGTACTGGCTCTGCCATTAATCCTTTAGTGACTTTTTGTAGAGTCTGAAAGTTCTCAAAATATGTCATTTCTTGGCTGGGATGGCAGGGACAGGTAACTATGTAATACAACCAAGTTTCTACGAAGTTATAAAAATTCCCAGCTAAGGTGATCAGCATATGGTCAAAGTCCAACCTTTTGCAAGCCTCAAAGGAATATTCACCAAACTACTTCAAAAGTATATTGGGGGCTTCCCTGGTGACACAGTGGTTGAGAGTCCACCTGCCGATGCAGGGGACACGGGTTCGTGCCCCGGTCCAGGAAGATCCCACATGCCGCGGAGCGGCTGGGCCCGTGAGCCATGGCCACTGAGTCTGCGCGTCCGGAGCCTGTGCTCAGCAACGGGAGAGGCCACAACAGTGATAGGCCCGCGTACCGCAAAAAAAAAAAAAAAAAGTATATTGGAGTCAATATCTAGTAAGATAAAGAAAATTGGGTATGATTTGCTCTTTATAATGTCTCCTTACATAGTCCCTCAGTCATAGACCTGATAATAACTTATAATCTTACCTCACCTTTGTAAGATCATTTATAGTTTTTAAAGTGCGTTCAAGGGATTGAATTTGATCCTGTGATGTAAGGTAAGGCACATTTCATTGACGTCTTTTTTAAAAAACAGACTCTAAAGCCCATGATATCCTGCAGTCTTGTAGGAGACATCTATTTGTTTTAGCCAGGCCAACATCCAGCACCCCCTGTAAGTCAGCCCCTGGCCTTCTTTCAGGGAACTATCCCTTTCCCAGCTCCTCTGCCATGTGATTGGATGAGCTGACCTCATTCCCTACCAACCTCCAGGCTCTAGAAATGAGCACGTGATTCAAATTAACCAACTGGAGCATTCCATTTTCCAGGCCACAATTACTGACTCAGGAATGGACCAGTGACATAAGTTTCAAAGAGAATTGGCTCTGGTCCCTTTGTTAGAACAGTTGGGAAAGATGAGCTGTTTTTTCAGAAGGTGCTAAGCTTGCATGATGCCATCCTTGTCACCATAAGGGAGAACCTTCCTAAGAATTAAGCCAACATGAAGAGAAACAGAACCAGGAATTGAGAAAGACTTCATTGATGATGTTTGGTACCTGGATTTCACTGTGCCTGAAACACTACTGCTTGAGTTTTCAGATACGTGGGCAGATATATGTAAGTATTCTTTTTTTAAGCAATATTTCTGTTTTTTGTTACTAAAATAGTCCAAAGTCTCCACTATATTGATTAACAATGAGATGTAACATTCCTGGGGACATCCATGGATAGGAAGCAGAGCCACTGAATTGTGATTTCCTTTAGAAATGATCTCCACTCTTGTGGGCACATGATGATTTAATGTAGGTGAAAGTGCAAAACAAATATGCTCGAAGAAATCGTGTGACCTTGTAAATCAGTTCATGTCTTTCCCTTTGTTCCTTCACAGTCTCAGGTCTGGTTTCCAGAAGCTCACGTTGAGATGAGGATTCATGTGCAAGGGGTTGATTTAGGATGTGGGAAACCTGGTAAGAGAAAGGAGGAAGCCCAGCCAGGAGCAATCCGGCAGAGTCCAGAGAGGGTGGCATCAGCCTGATCCTGCTGAAGAGCTCTAAAGGGTGAGTCACAGCTCAGAGTGGTCCCCATTTGAGACAAGCAATTGGGGCTTTCCTACCCCTGCACCTGTCATTTGCTGGTACAGCCCCCAAGGAGTATAAATTCTACGCACAGGTAAAGGCATCCAATAGCCCAAGGGCAGAGCTCTGAAAGAGTCATGCACTGTTGAGAAAAAAGCACAATGACAGAGGAGCAGATTCAAGACTGGTAAAAAGGATACAGAAATGTCTGGGCAGAGCCCCAGTATAATCTACCACATTCACCCCACTTTTCCACTGCCAGTGACCTCAGGCAGGTTTTTTTTAATAAACTCATTCTTGAAAGAATATAGAGAAAGAATATTACCCAGGCTTTCAATCACTGTTCTTACTTTTCTGCAATCGGTTTAATATCTAATCTTCATCACTACTAAAAAGACTATATTCCAAACTTACTAAAATTACAACTCTTGGTCAGGCTTCAAAAATTCAGTAGAATTATTACAGCGTAAAGGCGGATTCTTCCATTCCTAGCTCCTCTGGCTATTTAAGTCAGGAAATTTGAAAAGTTTGAAGTCCTTCAGATTCCTTGTCTTTGGTTCACAAATGCTCTGGTGGCCTTAGAAGATTCACACCTAATCTATGAACAAAGAATCCTTTTACCCTCTATTCTCCCTCAGCCTTCAATCCTTTTGTAGATTTGAAAAAGCACCTATTTTAGATCATAGTACATTGTGCAGTCATCATGTTTCAAAAAAAATGAGCATATTTTAAATCTACAGTCCATGCCTGATAATACAGGTAGAATGCATAAAATATATATGTATATTTATACACACACAAACTCATTTTCTAGGAATGTCAGATAAAAACTAAAGTCACGTAATCACCATGTTACATCTGTCTGTATCTATGCCCATAATGTCTATTTATCAGTGCTTTAAAAAATCCACATTCAATGAGTTTTTATTTACTCTGTTATTTTTCTCTTTTTTCTCAGCTCTCTCAAAGCATAAAATGTTAAAGATTGGCTGTATCCTGATTTACCAAAATTTTTTCTAATATCAACATATATTCCAGCCACTGAATGCCTAAGAGATTTTCCACCTTCTTTAAATATGTTACAGAATCTATGAATCATTTTACTACCAAGTTATAAAACTCTGAAAATATGAGGGAGCTGATGAAAATGCTAAGATTCCTCAGAGCATCTCTGACCATACAAGTGACCGTTTTCCTCTCTTTTGCCCAAGAACACATTCTTTGCACTTTAGTTGAGTCAGGTTTCGATCATTATGCACTACTGCAGAAAGAGCTGGGTACAACCACGGGGGTTGGAATAAGGAGAGAGAAAAGAGAGAAATTCATAGGTCTTCTTTTGAAAAGCTTTTCTCTTGGTAAATCTTGCTTGAATGAAAGGGGGCAAGTAGACATTGTTGATCTCTGATTCCTGAAAGTGGAGAAAGAAAGACATTTGCAGGGGTGGGGAGTAGCTATCAAATTAGTCTCATTTATCATTTATTATTCTTTTGCTGAGTGGTTAAGCATTGGTACTCATGGAATACTGAAGTTGAGGTCTGAGGAGCCTCGCGTTGCCAACAGGAATAAACTCTTTATTCGAGAACAACTCATAATCAGCTGGCCATCTGTTGCAAAACTTACAGAGGATTTTTGAGGGGATCCCCTTCCAGAAAAAAGAAAATCATGTTACTCCCCAAATACTAACACCATTTTCCTCTTCCTTACTTTCCCTCTTGCATACACGCTCACAGTTCTTTAAGTCGGTCTCATGATATTATTAAAAACCAAATCTGCTGTCACAACACTTCAGCTTCAGATTAATCAGTGGGCATCCCTCCTTTACTGAGACCAAAAAAGAAAAAGTTTTAAACTGCTCCTTCTTAGCCCCCTACCCCAGCCCAGTACCATGGAGCGAACACCAACAGGCTCTTTTTTTTTTTTTTTTTTTTTTTTTTTTTGCGGTACGCGGGCCTCTCACTGTTGTGGCCTCTCCCGTTGCGGAGCCCAGGCTCCGGACGCGCAGGCTCAGCGGCCATGGCTCACGCGCCCAGCCGCTCCGCGGCATGTGGGATCTTCCCGGACCAAGGCACGAACCCGTGTCCCCTGCATCGGCAGGCGGACTCTCAACCACTGCGCCAGCAGGGAAGCCCCACCAACAGGCTCTTAAGCACTCAAGAGAAATTTTAAATATTTTGATCATTTCTCTGTTTTTTCCAAAAATAAATAAAAGTATATATACTTATACAGCCATATATACATATGTCTCCCTGCTTGCTGGCCAGAGACAGATGTCACTGGATTTACATATGCTTTATTGGTGCGACCCACACGGTGACTGGCAGTTCGCGATTGCAGGGTAGGATCTGGGGAGCTGTTCTCAGCACGGTGCTGAATTGATTAACCCATCACGGAGGGGTCGGCGTTCATCCCTCAGCTTCGAGGGACATTACAACCTGCTCCTCACCCCAAAACTGTCAGATGGCTCTGTGAGCATCCTCTAAAACCACATCTGCGAGGAAGAATTTGCCAACCAAACTGGGACAGAATGAAAACCTCAGGAAAAAACACATTTAGTTGACTACTGGGTTTAAGGCCAGAAGCAGGGAGCTCAAGCTTTATCAGACTTCAGGGTCAGACCCTAGTCTGTCCTATGAGATAAATGTCTTTGTGACATACATTGTCTGAATGGATGCAGATGCCGCTCTCCATTGTAATAGAGTAGTACTTTAGTCATAAGAACATACTTAATTGCTGTTATTGAGCTCAGAACCTTAACGGTGCTTCCAAGAGTAAAGCATATACGATAAAATTAAAGATATTTTAAAATTTGGAGGATGCACATTTATGACCGCCTGCATTTTTACCTTAAATCATTGTTTGGTTGGCCAATGAATATCATATATGCTACCTATGTTAGTTGAGTTAGTCTTAGAGAAAAAATAATGTCCAGTATGTTACATGAAAGGTATCACGTGTGTGTGTGTGTGTGTGTGTGTGTTTATTTGCTTCTTGGGCTCAATTTATCACATGTCCCAGTCCTTTTATAAGTACTAAATACTAAATCTATAACTATTATCTGTTCTTTTCTAAAAGCAACCACATCAAAACTCAACCCATTACACTTCTTGTAATTTCAAATGCTTAACAAACGCTAAGTGATTTCATCACCAAAAGTTAGTGAATACAAATTTCAGGTTAATAATCATTCCATCCAATATTCTTTAAGATCAATAGAGACAATTGCAGGTTCTTCTTCAGTAATACTTTCCTTTATTTCCATGGTCTTATAAGGAATGTAATGGGGAAAACTATTTGTCAATATGCTATTTAAGTTGGAATAATATTTAGTTCCCTAAAACTAAGTAAGTCAGATCCTTGATACAAAAAGTACTTCTTTGTGTGTCTTGTTAAATATAAGTCAGTGGTCCAATATTTCTGTGCTTAGCTTAGACTTTCTTTTCCTCCTGGTTATCTACCTCTGTATCCTGAGTTTTAAGTGCTGTGTCTTTCAAGTCATTTTCACATCCTGCCTTTAGGCTCTCAGAGTTGTATTTCACTGACACTATAACTGTTGTTTACTGATTTTATGTCTGACTCCTAGAATTTATGGTCTTGAAAGAGCTGCCACTTAAGATCCAGTCAGCTTTTGGCTCACTTTCAATGAGGAACCAAAAAATCATTCAGAAATATAACACTGTAAAAGAAAGGTAATTTTTTTCCTTTCCTTGAATGTAATTTTCTAAACATGCTGATGGCAAATCTCATAGAACTAAGTGACACTGACTACAAAGCCCCATTATTTTTCTATTACCAATTTATTAAGGGTTCACATACATTAAAAGATTAAATGACTTTGACATTTGATTACCAGCTTGCTATTAGACATAAATTATATTGTTCTGAAAATGACTCCCCAGTGCTGAAAAGTTATTAATATTGAAACAAATGCACTGAATCTTCAGTGATCAAAGTGGACCGATACAAATATCTTCAGTGATTGCCATTTTCATAGTGAAGTAAATTTTAAATAAAAGTGCTCCGCTTAAATTTAGATGCCAGCTTTAACTCTGTTCAAGCTTTCATAAATATGTTTTATTAATTACCACCGTGATTGTACTTTCAAAAGGATTTCTCCTACACTCCATACAGGTACCCACCACTGGGACCACGCCTTTCTCACCCGTAAGTCCATGCACTTCCTCAACTGACTTCAGCACATTCATAAACAGACAATGTAAGAGGATCACAAGTTAAATGTCATGGACCTGGCACTTTAATACATTCTGTCCAGTCTCAACAAATTAACCAAATTATGAATAAAAAGTTAAAGCAATCACTCTTGTGGCAGTGATGGCAGCAAGTAAATAGAAATGGGCCATCAGTTTCTTACTGTCGTGTCTTTTATTTACTGTTTTGAACTTCCTGCTTTTGAAAGTGATTTGTCATTAAAATCTGCTGCTTTATTTAATTAGTGTAATGGGGAAGCCTCAGAAGGGATGTAACCTGAATTGCCCAATTACTTGAATTATACTAATTAGTCCCACGTGGTAAAGTTCCTTCCCCTAGGCAAAACTGAAAGTTACCTCCTCTCAAATAGGAGTTTCTCCCCACTCCCAATCCTGGTGAAAGGGAATCTCATCTGCAGGAAACCAGTCCATTTTGCAGTTATTCTCTCTCCAGGTTGACCTCTAGAGGGCGATCCTTCCTAATTTTAAAACCATCTGATTCCACTGGGAAAGAGCTGAGATGCTAACCAAATCCGAACTGGAAAGTAACCTCTTGTAAAGACTGATGGGAATACTGAGTGAAGTAAATCAGACGGAGAAAGACATATGCCATACGATATCACTTATATGTGGAATCTAAAAAAATGGTCCAAATGAACCTATTTATAAAACAGAAATAGAGTCACAGATGTAGAAAAAAAACATATAGTTACCAAGGGGGAAAGGGGGGAGAGGTGGGATGAATTGGGAGATTGGATTGACATATACACACTACTATATATAAAATAGATAACTAATAAGGACCTACTGTATAGCACAGAGAACTCTACTCAATACTCTGTAATGACCTATATGGGAGTAGAATCTAAAAAAGAGTAGATATATTTATATGTATAACCGATTCACTTTGCTGTATAGCAGAAACTAACACAACACTGTAAATCAACTATACTCCAATAAAAATTAATTTAAAAAACAAGACTGTGATGGAAGAAAGCTCACTGCGTTCACGTTCCCTGTGACACACCAACCACCTGAGTCTCCATTTTTCACATGATGCCTTCTTTTTTCATTCCCTCATCCATGAAATGCTGAACCACTGTAACTGTCTTGGTGTAAAGAAAAAAATATGTAATCCCCTAAAAACCCCTTTCAGCTATATAAATCTTAATTGTGTAGTTTTGTTTCTTTGCACTTAAATAGTAAAAAACTGTTTTCTGTAGGTCAGAATATTGACACATTAGGTATCCCATCTCTTGTTTCCTCTTCCTGAGCTTTATTTCTTTTGCCTGGTACTGTTTTTAAGAACAGAAGCATGACACCTGGTAAGTGATAAAGATAGCCTTAGATTGTGGATTCACACAATACATAATACTTGTCTTTAAAGTCAAGTTTCCAAAAAGTCAAATAATTATCCAAGGGTCATCTTATTTCTCAGTGGCAGAGCCAGAATTTATTCTCACAGTTTTAAAATGTTTATCTGAGATTTGCTTGCTAATCCACCTGCATTCTGTCATTCCACCACTAGGGTCCCTGCAAAAACAAGAACCAAGATTTTTATTGAGCACTTTCTAAGTGCCAGGCACGGCATTAAACACTTTACCTGAATTTTATCATTTAATCCTTAGAACAACTCAATGATGTGATATTACCCACTTTACAAATGAGGAACTCAAAGCTCAGAGACAATAAGTAACTTTCCCAACATCACTCAGTTAGTAGGTTTCACTAGAATTCAAAACACTGCTGTCTACCACAGGGTCTATTTTCTCATCTCCTGCTACCTTTTCAACCTGGGAAGACTATCTCCGAATCTGTAAACTTTTTTTATAAATCCTTTTTTTTTTTTTGGCTACGTTTGGTCTTCATTGCTGCGCGGGCTTTCTTTAGTTATGGTGACAGGAGGCTACTCTTCCTTGTAGTGCGGTGGCTTCTCTTGTTGCCGAGCACGGGCCCTAGGTGCACGGGCTTCAGTAGTTGCAGCACATGGGCTCAGTAGTTGTGGCGCACGGGCTTAGTTGCTCCATGGCATGTGGGATCTTCCTGGACCAGGGATCGAACCTGTGTCCCCTGCATTGGCAGGCGGATTCTTAACCACTGCGCCACCAGGGAAGCCCCCGAATCCATAAGCTTTTAAGCGCTCCTTTCTTTCAAGGACAGTAAAGAGAACTAAGTCTCAGAAAAACAAGGAATCAATTTCCTCAATATTCCCCCTGGAAAAACTGACTCATATGGCTTAGAAAAATTCTAAATCCTGATTTCGTATGATACTGGGTAGTGTTTGCGTTTAATCTAGCCAGACAGATTGGATTGAAATTTCAACTCTTCACTTACTAGCTGAATTACTTTTAACAAATGATTTAACCTACCTGGGCCTTAGTTTCCTCATTTGGAAACTGGATAATAATATATACTGCACAAGTGAGGCTTAAAAAAAATAGCTCTACGTGACGGGCTCACAACTATATCTAGTCAATAGTCAGTAAGTGCCAATTCTAATTATTTTTGTTTGAGGTCAAAGGAGAGAAAGATTTAACAGCGGGAACTATGAAAGAGGCTCGCCAACCTGAAAGAAATAAATAAAAGGATAGGTACATCATTTAAGCCTAACAATAGATTTTTTAAAAGTCGCCCCAACAGTAGATTTTTTTAAAGTCCCGTGTAAATATGCCAGTTTGGTTTTGGTTTTGGTTTTGGTTTGGTTCGTTTGGGTGATATGGCTTCCTTGGGTGCATAAGGTTTTTCTAGACAAGGAAAAATGTCTACCAAGTTTAACAGGTTATGTGCATATTTCACACTAAATGCCAAACCCCACCCCTGTCCCTTTGCAGCAAAACTGAAATGCCTTATTTCTTTAAGAATGCTTCAGATGCCAAAGCCGCCTGTGCACAAAAAGTAAGAAACTGACTACACAGATCTCACTTCCCTTCTATTAAATGTTTCACAAAATTAGTATTCCATCTCAATTTCCCAACCCTGACAGCCACTTTATGTTGTCCTCTGTCAACAACTCAGTCTGAACTTCAGGGGAGAGCCTGTCCTTTGGAAATAATGACCTGCATCTTCAATTCAGGGGTACCTCTTAGTAAATATTTTACTGGACGTGGGTGATGAATCCACAGCACATCTACTGCATGAAATCCTCAGCCTCTGTTTACTTGTCTTTGAATTTCCTTTATATTGAAAGCATCTGTCAGCAAAGCAAGATGTCAAAGGTGATAAACTCTACCACCTACTGGGAGCACTTGGTGGCGAAGAACCAATTGGTGGGTCCACTTGGAAGAATCAAGGACCCTAGGTTTTGCTCTTTGTGTTCTACCTGCTTGTATGATTATTGCTCTGGATATCAGCACATTCCACTTTTGGGAGGGGGCTTCTATGTGCAACTCTAACCTCCTTTACAGTGAAAACAGTTTCTTATGATAGGAGGAGGTAGGTTGCTTTATATATAATTGGTTTGATTAATCCATCTATGACTCCATGAAGAGACCAATTGGCTATAATCACACATCTACACACCTTTAACCCAGTGCATGGCAGCCTTTAATTTATGCCCCTAATTTTATTTCTAAAGTTACTTCTCACATTAATACTCAAATGAATTTTTTTCAACTTATTACAGGTTTCTCAGCCTTGTCACTATTGACATGTTGGTCCCAATAGCTCTTTGCTGTGGAGAACTGTCCTGAGCACTGCAGGATGTTTTTATTTTTTATTCTTTTTTAACATCTTTATTGGAGTATAATTGCTTTACAATAGTGTGCTAGTTTCTGCTTTATAACAAAGTGAATCAGTTATACATATACATATATCCCCATATCCCCTCCCTCTTGCATCTCCCTCCCTCCCACCCTCCCTATCCCACCCCTCTAGGTGGTCACAAAGCACCGAGCTGATCTCCCTGTGCTATGCAGCTGCTTCCCACTAGCTATCTATTTTACGTATGGTAGTGTATATATGTCCATGCCACTCTCTCACTTTGTCACAGCTTACCCTTCCCCCTCCCCATATCCTCAAGTCCATTCTCTAGTAGGTCTGTATCTTTATTCCCGTCTTGCCCCTAAGTTCTTCATGACCCTTTTTTTTTCTTAGATTCCATATATATGTGTTAGCATACAGTATTTGTTTTTCTCTTTCTGACTTACTTCACTCTGTATGACAAACCCTAGGTCCATCCAGCTCACTACAAATAACTCAATTTCGTTTCTTTTTATGGCTGAGTAATATTCCATTGTATATATGTGCCACATCTTCTTTATCCATTCATCTGTTGATGGACACTTAGGTTGCTTCCATGTCCTGGCTATTGTAAATAGAGCTGCAATGAACATTGTGGTACGTGACTCTTTTTGAATTATGGTTTTCTCAGGGTATATGCCCAGTAGTGGGATTGCTGGATCTTATGGCAGTTCTATTTTTAGTTTTGTAAGGAACCTCCATACTGTTCTCCACAGTGGCTGTATCAATTTACATTCCCACCAACACTGCAAGAGGGTTCCCTTTTCTCCATACCCTCTCCAGCATTTACTGTTTGTAGATTTTTTGATGATGGCCATTCTGACCGGTATGAGATGATATCTCATTGTAGTTTTGATTTGCATTTCTCTAATGATTAATGATGTTGAGCATTCTTTCATGTGTTTGTTGGCAATCTGTATATCTTCTTCGGAGAAATGTCTATTTAGGTCTTCTGCCCATTTTTGGATTGGGTTGTTTGTTTTTTTTTGATATTGAGTTACATGAGCTGCTTGTATATTTTGGAGATTAATCCTTTGTCAGTTGCTTCATTTGCAAATATTTTCTCCCATTCTGAGGGATGTCTTTTCATCTTGTTTATGGTTTCCTTTGCTATGCAAAAGCTTTGAAGTTTCATTAGGTCCCATTTGTTTATTTTTGTTTTTATTTCCATTTCTCTGGGAGGTGGGTCAGAAAGGATCTTGCTGTGATTTATGTCACTGAGTGTTCTGCCTATGTTTTCCTCTAAGAGTTTGATAGTGTCTGGCCTTACATTTAGGTCTTTAATCCATTTTGAGCTTATTTTTGTGTATGGTGTTAGGGAGTGTTCTAATTTAATACGTTTACATGTAGCTGTCCAGTTTTCCCAGCACCACTTATTGAAGAGGCTGTCTTTTCTCCACTGTATATTCTTGCCTCCTTTATCAAAGATAAGGAAACCATATGTGTGTGGGCTTATCTCTGGGCTTTCTATCCTGTTCCATTGATCTATATTTCTGTTTTTGTGCCAGTAACGTACTGTCTTGATTACTGTAGCTTTGTAGTATAGTCTGAGGTCCGGGAGCCTGATTCCTCCAGCTCCATTTTTCTTTCTCAAGGTTGCTTTGGCTATTCAGGGTCTTTTGTGCTTCCATACAAATTGTGAAATTTTTTGTTCTAGTTCTGTGAAAAATGCCAGTGGTAGTTTGACAGGGATTGCATTGAATCTGTAGATTGCTTTGGGTAGTAGAGTCATTGTCACAATGTTGATTCTTCCAATCCAAGAACATGGTATATCTCTCCATCTATTTGTATCATCTTTAACTTCTTTCATCAGTGTCTTATAATTTTCTGCATACAAGTCTTTTGTCTCCTTAGGTAGGTTTATTCCTAGGTATTTTATTC
The DNA here is from genome assembly GCF_005190385.1 of Monodon monoceros. Taxonomy (NCBI): domain Eukaryota; kingdom Metazoa; phylum Chordata; class Mammalia; order Artiodactyla; family Monodontidae; genus Monodon; species Monodon monoceros. The sequence continues at coordinate 13,795,859 of NW_021703772.1, forward strand.
TTTTTCTTGCAGTGGTAAATTGGAGTGTTTCCTTAATTTCTCTTTCAGATTTTTCATCATTAGTGTATAGGAACACAAGACATTTCTGTGCATTAATTTTGTATCCTGCTACTTTACCAAATTCATTGGTTAGCTCTAGTAGTTTTCTGGTAGCATCTTTAGGATTCTCTATGTATAGTATCATGTCATCTGCAAACAGTGACAGCTTTACTTCTTCTTTTCCAATTGGGATTCCTCTTATTTCTTTTTATTCTCTGATGGCTGTGGCTAAAGCAAACTATGTTGAATAATAGTAGTGAGAGTGGGCAGCCTTGTCTTGTTCCTGATCTTAGTGGAAATGGTTTCAGTTTTTCACCATTGAGGACGATGTTGGCTGTGGGTTTGTCATATATGGCCTTTATTATGTTGAGGAAAGTTCCCTCTATGCCTACCTTCCAGAGGGTTTTTATCATAAATGGGTGCTAAATTTTTTTGAAAGCTTTCTCTGCATCTATTGAGATGATCATAAGGTTTTTCTCCTTCAATTTGTTGATATGGTGTATCACAATGATTGATTTGCATATATTGAAGAATCCTACTGCAGCATGTTTTGAAGTATTCCTGGCCTTTACTTGCTAGATGCCAGCAGCAAACCCCTCTTTCAGTTCTGACAACCAAAAATGCCTCCAGACATTTCTAAACATCCCCTGGGGGGCAAAATTGCCCCCGTTAAGAACCATTGATCAACTAGTATTATCCTATAACTTTTAAATAGCGTTAGGTGTTTGAGTTTCATTTTGAATATTAATAGTAATTATTAAGGCTTTATTTTTACCTCAGTTTTGAACTTTTCTCTGCCAGTGGATACAAGAGCATTATATAAATATCATAAAGCCTTCAGACGGCATTGTTGAGTTATGAAAACCATAACCAAATAGCTATGTGACATTCCAGGCTATTGAAAGTGAAAGTAAACTCCAGCATGGTCTAGGCACCTGCTCTACAGTTCAGTTTAGTGTACTGGCTTATATGATCCGATCCCAGCAATCCTCTTGTGTGTGCTCCTCCAAAATACCTGCATCAGGTAGGACCCACAGGATCCTCAAGACAAAGGCAAGCAGTTGCCTAACTATGAATGATGCCATAGCTGTGCACAGCAGGTGCAATCCGGGTCCCAGGAAGCAGTGAATTGAACAATACTGCCTCTGTATCTTCTGACTGCCAAGGAGGTAAAATCCACCTGTATGTTCAAAGCATAGACATCTGTGGCATTGGGGCCAGCCCTACATCAGGATCTGACGTATGCCCAGGTCACCTGAGTCACATGTTTCAACTTCCAGCATGCTCCCTCATCACAGGTCCAACCTGTCTCCTAACCCAGAGGAGCTTCTGGGGCAGCCCCCACTTGAGCTTCCTGTACAAAAACATCCTTTCATTTAAAAGCACTTTCCTGGATCCCACTTGCAGCTGACCTCCCAAACTGATCTGCAGTTATATAGATCCAAGGTACTAAACTGATGGCCCATGAGCCAGGTCAACTGCATGGAACATGTACCTCTTTAGTCAGCAAGGTGTTTTCCTTTTCTTTTTCTTTTCTTTCTTTTCAATTCTTTGCTAACTCCCAACATTTATAAACCCAGAAATTTTATCTCAAAATTCCAGATTTCCAGCTTCTCTTAAAGGACTTGCATGTGATACCACTGGCACTGAAACAGTCAGCTGTAGCTGAGCCATACAACCTGCTTAGACAGGTCAGATCATGTGCTCCCTGGTCCACCCCCGAGCCTGCTCCCCTTATTTATTTGTTACCTGCCTCACCCCAAACAGCATCTGAGTATGTCATCCTCTCATTTGAATCCCAGAGATTCACATGCTGAAACTGTAATTATTTCTGGAAAACAATCAACAAGACGAATGGAAGATGTAATAAAATTTAAAACAATAACTTCAATGCCATTCATGCACTTTTCCTAGACATCATTTTTTCCTAACAGACAAGCATCATGTGCCTCTCATCAAGCACTATTTTTAGGTGCTGTAGTCAAATGTCAGTCACAGTTTGAAGCACTTCACAAGAAATAGTTCATCTAATTCTCATAACAGCCATTGAAGGAGATACCATTATCGTCCTCTTAGGGGAGATACGGAAACTGAGGCACAGATTGGTTAAGAAATGTGTTGCAGGCAGAAGACCTAAAATAGACATTTCTCCAAAGAAGACATACGTATGTCCAAGAGGCACATGAAAAGATGTTCAGCGTCACTAAGTATTAGAGAAATGCAGATCAAAACCACAATGAGATGTCACCTCACACCAGTCAAAATGACCATCATCAAAAAAATCCACAAACAGTAAATGCTGGAGAGGGTGTGGAGAGAAGGGAACCCTCCTACACTGTTGGTGGGAATGTAAATTGATACAGCCACTATGGAGAACAGTATGGAGGTTCCTTAAAAAACTAAAAGCAGAACTACCATATGACCCAGCAATCCCACTACTGGGCATATACCCTGAGAAAACCATAATTCAAAAAGAGTCATGTACCACAATGTTCATTGCAGCTCTATTTACAATAGCCAAGACACGGAACCAACCTAAATGTCCACCGACAGATGAATGGATAAAGAAGATGTGGGACATATATACAATGGGATATTACTCACTCATTAAAAAGAATGAAATAATGCCATTTGCAGCAACATGGATGAACCTAGATATTGTCATACTGAGTGAAGTAAGTCAGACAGAGAAAGAGAAATATTGTATGATATCACTTATAAGTGGAATCTAAAAAGAAATAATACAAATGAACTTACAAAACAGAAACAGACTCACAAAATTAGAAAACTAACTTACAGTTACCGGAGGGGAAGGGTTGGGGGGAGGAATAGTTAGGCAGTTTGGTATTGACATGTACACACTGCTATATTTAAAATAGATAACCAGGGACTTCCCTGGCGGCACAGTGGTTAAGAATCCACCTGCTAATGCAGGGGATGTGGGTTCGAGCCCTGTTCTGGGAAGATCCCACATGCCACGGAGCAACTAAGCCTGCGGGCCACAACTACTGAAGCCTGCGCACCTAGACCCCGTTCTCCGCAACAAGAGAAGCCACCGCAATGAGAAGCCCACGCATTGCAACGAAGAGTAGCCCCCGTTCGCCGCACCTAGAGAAAGCCCACGCACAGCAACGAAGATCCAACGCAGCCAAAAATAAATAAATTTATAAAAAATAAAATAAAATAGATAACCAACAAGGACCTACTATATTGCATAGGGAATTCAGCTCAATATTATGTAACGAAATAATTGGGAAAAAAATTTGAAAAAGAATAATACATGTATACATATAACTGGATCACTTTGCTGTACACCTGAAACTATTACAACGTTGTTAATCAACTATTCTCCAATATAAAATTAAAAGTTAAAAAAAAAAATTGTTCCAACAGGATCCACATGGGAACGACCTGGGTGGTCTGACTTTAGACTCCAAGTCAAGTTTGCCTTGACAATTTACTGCCTCTCAAATTGTCAATTCTCACAATAACTCAGAAGCAATGGTTATTACTATCCAGTCTTTACAGAGGAGGGAATTGGAGTTCAGAGAAGTTAAAGAACTCTCCTGAAAATCATTGTCAAAACACTTCAGAGAAGAGACTGTCTACTGTCTACACCAGCTTCCAGAGTCAGCCCCATACAGCATTGCTGGGGTTTCAGTACGGTGAAGCACCCAGGCTGCAGGCCCTTCCCCCTCAGACCCTAACCAAAGGAGGTGTGAGTAGGGGTCTGCTCTGCTCTGCACCAGCCCCCAAGCCCTGCGTGGGATCAGCACAGGCACAGGAAGCTGGTCCAGATTTGCCAAGCTGGGAGCCCACACCACCTAATAAAGGGCAGGACTCATCCACCAGGGTCCACACCAAGTCTGTTGAACTTGCCGTGCCCTGCAGAGCGGTTCCTGTTCCACTGAGGTGAAAAGGAAGCTGCAGAAGTGGGAGCGAAGAGTAGGGGTGGAAACTGGGACAGTTGGAGGAAAATTGAAGTAAAAGTTACAAAGTAACCCACCACCGCTGTACAGAAGGAACGAAACTTAAAGGATTCAGGAAGTATCAACACGTCTTCTTTACCCCAGTCTCAGTTCTCGTTGAATATCGCACATACAGACTTAAATGAGCTCATCTCATATAACACAAGAAATTGTTCCCTTTTAAAAGACACAGTGGAGCAGTGGAGACAGTCCTAGATTTCCCAGCAAACAAGTATTCAACCAAAGCCTAGGAATCATCCTTGATCCCTCCCTTTCTTTCACTTCCCATGTTCTATCCATGTAGGTCCAATCAGCTCTTCTCCAAAACTTATCCCAAACCCATCTTCTCTCCATCTCCACTGTTAAAACCCTTGGCCAAACCCCAGTCACCTCTCACCTGGGTTACTGCCTAGGCTTCCTCACTCTTTCCTTTTCATGCTCCCTTGTCATTTTCACCCCTCCATCTTCCAAACAGAATAGTTACTCCCCATAAAACATAAATCAGATCACATCATTCCAACGTGCAAAACCCTCCGTCATGTTTAGAATAAAGACAAACTTCCTGTGTCCTAGAACACCCAGTCTCTCCAACTTCACCTCCTACATCCTCTCATTTGCTCACCATGGGGAATCCTGACCTTTGCTCCTCAAACACATCAAGTTCATTTCACTTGGGTACACTTTGCCCACAGCTCGCTTTGCCTCCATTTTTCCGTTGCCATTGCCTCATTTCCTTCAAGTTTCTCTTCTGATGTCTCACCCTTAGAGATTGCTTTCTTGACCACCATTTCTAAAATAGCCTTCATTCATTGTCTCCCCACCCATCCCAGCTGTCTCTGTCTCCTCATGGTACCTAGCTTTGCTGTTGATGTTGTTGTTGTTTAGTACTTAGCACTGTCCAAAATTATCTAATATATGTATTTGTTTCCCTGTTTCTTTTTGGTCTCTTTTCACTAAAATATAATCTCTGAGCCCATAGACCTGGTTTGTCTTGTTTGGGGCTGTGTCTTCAGAACAAAGAACCATGCCTGGCACACGGGAGTCGCTCAATAAATATTTGTTGAATGAAAGAACAAAGTTATAAACTCACCTTCATATTTTTAGCTTTGGAGAAATACAAAGAGAGTAAGAAGACAAAGAGAAATTAGAAAAAGGAAAGGGAACATAGTCATATTTTCAAATGCCTACAAGGGGCCGAGCACAGTGCCTCAAATGTACTGAGTCCCCAACAAATGGTAGCTGTGTTTGTTGATCTGATATTGATTTCCACACTCAATTGAACTTCAGGCTTTCATGGATCCTATGAGACAGACGTTAGTGTCCCCATTTTACAGAAAGGGAAGCTGAGGCTGAGAGGTGTTAAGTAACACGGGCGAGTCAAAACAGCTGGAAAGTGCCAGAGATCATTTCCCTCCCACCACTCTATGACTTTGACCGCTGTCTCTGAGACTTACTGCTATGACCTTATGTCCTTACACTTTCTCCTTTAAAAAATGGGCTGAAAAGAACTTGCCTCCTAAATCCTAAGTCCTGAATATGGCCAAGGCAAGAAGATAATACTCAAAAATTGTTTCAACGTCTTGGAAGAAGTGCAGCACCGTTTGACGGCAAAGGGCCTCCTGATTATCTGTAATGCCAGAACAAATTGGGTCCACGTTGATAAAGTGAGGACAACAATCGAAAGTCTGATGTATCCATTCCTGCTCCTATCCACCCAGCTTAGCCTCTGTGTCTGTGGTCTCTAGTAAGGATATACGAGGATCCGAGTTTTCCCCATCAATTATGATGTCTTACCTTGCAAAAGGAACGTAATGTGATCAGACAGAATGATTATAAACCTATTCATAAACTGACTTTTCCCCTTTGAAGAACCTTTATCAATATCAGTTTCCTAAGGATTTTATGCTCAATTTTTTAAAAATAAAAATAGTATGCTGGGAATGGAAAATGGTACAGCCACCCTGGAAAACAGTTGCACACTTTCTTTAAAAAATGAAATATATACTTCATGTATGACTCAGCAATTGCATTTATCCCAGAGAAGTGAAAATATATGTGCACACAAACCGGTACACAATTGTTCGTAGCAACTGTAACAGAAATAGGCAGCAGACTGTGGTACATTCATGCCAGGGAATAGTGCTTAGTAATATAAAGGAATGAACTGCTGATCCACACAACTTGGATGGATCTCAAGGGTATTATGTTGAACGCAGAAAGCCAATCTCAAAAGGTCACAGACTATAAGATTCCACTTATATAACTACCTCAAAAATGACAAAATTATAGAAATGGAAAACAGATCAGGGTTGCAAGGGTTTCATTTATGGTAGGGGAGGGTCAAGTAGCAAGAGGAAAATCTCTGGGGTTTTGGAATAGTTCTGTATCTGGATTGAGGTGGTGGTTACACAAATCTACATGTCTTCAAATCACATGGAACTATGCACACACATTGTACCAATGTCTGTTTCCTAGAGGGTATTTCTCACTTGATGCCATAGTGCTTTGTGCACATACAGAAAACACGTCTCTCCAAAATCAGACATTCTAATAGAAACAATTGAGATAAACAATGTTCTTAGGATAGTCCCAAGAAACCCTTTTGAGTTCCAAGTCAATCCAAATGACAGTTTTGTATAGATAGATGTAAAGATAACCAAGTTTTGAGGATCCTTCTGATAGTTTGAAACCTCAGGAGCTTCCCTGGTGAAATCTGAAACTGGACCCCGGAAAAGGAGAGCAAGGAGAGACAAAAGAGGCCCAGTACTTCAGGCTGGTAGGTGGCAGTGAAATAAGCAAGGAACTTGTACACAAGGCTTGTCTTGGGTGGCTGCAAGATGAGTAGATCTCCTCACCTGCCCACCAGGATCTTGAGTTTATATAGATACCTTACCTGGGCTCAGTCACGTATTCAGTCCAGATGGTCCCAGCACCTTATTCTCTCAAGGCTGTGACATTGAAAATGGCTCCTCCTGCAGGAACAGTGGGCAAAATGTACACTCCAAGGACAAAGGAGGAGGTGAAGAACTTCTACTTGCCCGGGTCCAACTTGCAGTTCAAGCAGAGGTCACATCCTCTCAACTTCTTCCAAAACCTTCAATACTGGTTTCAACCGTTCTGGAAGTGATGATTGAAAATACACTTGTTCTAGGATGGTGTTTTCCTCTGTATTTTCCCTTCTTAAACGAAATAAGTTCAGCCTCAATGTCTGTTTGCTTCTGTGGTTTCTTCTGCCATGGCAAGGGGCCCAGCAGGTAATATAAATGTATGAGTCACATAAGACATAGTGAGACTTACAGTGAACAAAAGAGCATGCCTCACCTCAAGTCATTCAAATCCAAATATTATAAAAAGAAAGAAAAACCACACCCATTGCGCCAGCCCAAAAAATTTGCAACCTCTGGTTAGACCATCAGGGCCCAGAGCAACAGTTACGGCTGCCCTCAGTAAACAATCCTCCAGGTGTACAGTCACTGCAGCGGAGGCCAGGCTTGTTTGTTTCCTTCTGAATCAGGATGAGGAGGCAGCCATAATGAGGAAGTGCTGAATTTGTTGCCACGAAATACTGAGGGTGCCTCCCAAAGACACCCACCTGTTGAAACTGTTTACTTTATAAAGAAATCAGTCAAGCTATCACTGATGCAATGAATTAGGCTACAACTCTAAAAACCAGCAGTAGTAGGTTGGGCACATTAGGGTGCAAAAGGCTGCTACAAAGCATTCATGAATATTCTGTTCCCTCCCACTCATGGTAATCCAAAGCCAGTTATTTGTAACATTTATATTGTTCTGGATAAATGGTGTGGAAAGTAGAAAAAAACTCGAATCAACAGGGAGTAGTTCCTAAAAACTGGTGCCAATTGCTTTCTGTCAAGTTTCTGCAGAGCACTGTCGTTCTAAGTCCCAATAATCCCAAAATCTGTTAGACATACCTGCAAATACCCATCCCACGAGCCCATTCCCCCGCCTTCAAGCAAAATCATTCTAAATCTGCAAATGCAGGCTGGAAATCTGGAAGCTGCCACTGTGTGAAATTCAGAAGCTCATTTGATTCAGGATCCAAATTGTTCATGAAAAAAATAAATGTAGACTTCAGTTTTAGTCAGAAACTGGCTGAGGTACAATGCAGGGCCCAAGCATTTAAAGCCTAGTTATTCAGAAGCCGGTTAGGGCCTAAACCCATTCAGTTTTAGTCAGAAACTGGGTAAGGTAGAATCCAGGGCCTAAGCATTTTAAAGCCTAGTTATTCAGAAGAGGGGGGGCTTCCGGGAAGATGGCGGAAGAGTAAGACGCGGAGATCACCTTCCGCCCCACAGATACACCAGAAATACATCTACACGTGGAACAACTCCTACAGAGCACCTACTGAACGCTGGCATCAGACCTCAGACCTCCCAAAAGGCAAGAAACCCCCCACGTACCTGGGTAGGGCAAAAGAAAAAACAGAGAAGAAAGGATAGGGACGGTACCTGCACCAGTGGGAGGGAGCCATGAAGGAGGAAAGGTTTTCGCACACTAGGAAGCCCCTTCTCGGGCGGAGACTGCGGGTGGCGGAGGGGGAAGCTTCGGAGCCGCGGAGGAGAGCACAGCAACAGGGGTGTGGAGGGCAAAGCGGAGAGATTCCCGCACAGAGGATCAGGGCCGACCGGCACTCACCAGCCCGAGAGGCTTGTCTGCTCACCCGCGGGGGCGGGCGGGGCTGGGAGCTGAGGCTCTGGCTTCGGTCGGAGCGCCGGGAGAGGACTGGGGTTGGCGGCGTGAACACAGCCTGCAGGGAGTTAGTGCGCCACGGCTGGCGGGGAGGGAGTCCGGGAAAAGGTCTGGACCTGCCGAAGAGGCAAGAGACTTTTTCTTACCTCTTTGTTTCCTGGTGCGCGAGGGGAGGGGATTAAGAGCGCTGCTTAAAGGAGCTCCAGAGACGGGCGCGAGCCGCGGCTAAAAGCGCGGACCCCAGAGGCGGGCATGAGATGCTAAGGCTGCTGCTGCCGCCACCAAGAAGCCTGTGTGTGAGCACAGGTCACTCTCCACACCCCCCTTCCGGGGAGCCTGTTCAGCTCACCACTGCCAGGGTCCCGGGATCCAGGGACAACTTCCCCGGGAGAACGCACGGCGCGCCTCAGGCTGGTGCATCGTCACGCCGGCCTCTGCCGCCGCAGGCCTGCCCTGCACTTCGCGCCCCTCCCCCCGCCCCCGGCCTGAGTGAACCAGAGCCCCCGAGTCAGCGGCTCCTTTAACCCCGTCCTGTCTGAGCGAAGAACAGACGCCCTCCGGCGACCTACACGCAGAGGCAGGGCCAGATCCAAAGCTGAGTCCCGGGAGCTGTGAGAACAAAGAAGAGAAAGGGAAATCTCTTCCAGCAGCCTCAGGGGCAGCGGATTAAAGCTCCACAATGAACTTGATGTACCCTGCATCTGTGGAATACATGAATAGACAACGAATCATCCCAAATTGAGGAGGACTTTGAGAGCAAGATCTATGATTTTTTCCACTTTTCCTCTTTTTGTGAGTGTGTATGTGTATGCTTCTGTGTGAGATTATGTCTGTATAGCTTTGCTTCCACCATTTGTCTTAGGGTTCTATCCGTATGTTTTTTTTTCTTAATAATTATTTCTTTATTTTAATAACTTTATTACATTTTATCTTACTTTATTTTACTTTATCTTCTTTCTTTTTTTCCTTCCTTCCCTCCTTCCTTCCTCCCTCCCTCCCTCCTTTCTTTCTTTCATTCATTCTTTCTTTCTACTTCTACTAATTCTTTCTTTCTACTTTTTCTGCCTTTTATTCTGAGCCGTGTGGATGAAAGGCTCTTGGTGCTGCAGTCAGGAGTCAGTGCTGTGCCTCTGAGGTGGGAGAGCCAACTTCAGGACACTGGTCCACAAGAGACCTCCCAGCTCCACGTAATATCAAATGGCGAAAATCTCCCAGAGATCTCCATCTCAACACCAGCACCCAGCTTCATTTAACGACCAGTAGGCTACAGTGCTGGACATTCTATGCCAAACAACTAGCAAGACAGGAACACAACCCCACCCATTAGCAGAGAGGCTGCTTAAAATCATAATAAGTCCACAGACACCCCAAAACACACCACCAGACGTGGACCTGCCCACCAGAAAGACAAGATCCAGCTTCATCCACCAGAACACAGGCACTAGTCCCCTCCATCAGGAAGCCTACACAACCCACTGAACCAACCTTAGCCACTGGAGACAGACACCAAAAACAACAGGAACTACGAACGTGCAGCCTGCAAAAAGGAGATCCCAAACACAGTAAGATAAGCAAAATGAGAAGACAAAAAAACACACAGCAGATGAAGGAGCAAGATAAAAACCCACCAGACCTAACAAATGAAGAGGAAATAGGCAGTCTACCTGAAAAAGAATTCAGAATAATGACAGTAAAGATGATCCAAAATCTTGGAAATAAAATGGACAAAATGTAAGAAATACTTAACAAGGACCTAGAAGAACTAAAGATGAAACAAACAATGATGAACAACACAATAAATGAAATTAAAAATACTCTAGATGGGATCAATAGCAGAATAACTGAGGCAGAAGAACGGATAAGTGACCTGGAAGATAAAATAGTGGAAATAACTACTGCAGAGCAGAATAAAGAAAAAAAAATGAAAGGAACTGAGGACAGTCTCAGAGACCTCTGGGACAACATTAAACGCACCAACATTCGAATTATAGGGGTTCCAGAAGAAGAAGAGAAAAAGAAAGGGACTGAGAAAATATTTGAAGAGATTATAGTTGAAAACTTCCCTAATATGGGAAAGGAAATAGTTAGTCAAGTCCAGGAAGCACAGAGAGTCCCATACAGGATAAATCCAAGGAGAAACATGCCAAGACACATATTAATCAAACTGTCAAAAATTAAATACAAAGAAAACATATTAAAAGCAGCAAGGGAAAAACAACAAATAACACACAAGGGAATCCCCATAAGGTTAACAGCTGATCTTTCAGCAGAAACTCTGCAAGCCAGAAGGGATTGGCAGGACATATTTAAAGTGATGAAGAAGAAAAACCTGCAACCAAGATTACTCTACCCAGCAAGGATCTCATTCGGATTTGATGGAGAAATTAAAACTTTTACAGACAAGCAAAAGCTGAGAGAGTTCAGCACCACCAAACCAGCTTTACAACAACTGCTAAAGGAACTTCTCTAGGCAAGAAACACAAGAGAAGGAAAAGACCTACAATAACGAACACAAAACAATTAAGAAAATGGGAATAGGAACATACATATCGATAATTACCTTAAATGTAGATGGACTAAATGCTCCCACCAAAAGACACAGATTGGCTGAATGGATACAAAAACAAGACCCACATATTTGCTGTCTACAAGAGACCCACTTCAGACCTAGAGACACATACAGACTGAAAGTAGGGGGATGAAAAAAGATATTTCATGCAAATGGAAACCAAAAGAAAGCTGGAGTAGCAATTCTCATATCAGACAAAATAGACTTTAAAATAAAGACTGTTACAAGAGACAAAGAAGTACACTACATAATGATCGAGGGATTGATCCAAGAAGAAGATATAACAATTGTAAATATTTATGCAGCCAACATAGGAGCACCTCAATACATAAGGCAAATACTAACAGCCATAAAAGGGGAAATCGACAGTAACACATTCACAGTAGGGGACTTTAACACCCCACTTTCACCAATGGACAGATCATCCAAAATGAAAATAAATAAGGAAACACAAGCTTTAAATGATACATTAAACAAGATGGACTTAATTGCTATTTATAGGACATTCCATCCAAAAACAACAGAATACACATTTTTCTCAAGTGCTCATGGAACATTCTCCAGGATAGATCATATCTAGGGTCACAAATCAAGCCTTGGTAAATTTAAGAAAATTGAAATTGTTTCAAGTATTTTTTCCGACCACAACGCTATGAGACTAGATATCAATTACAGGAAAAGATCTGTAAAAAATACAAACACATGAAAGCTAACCAATACACTACTTAATAACGAAGTGATCACTGAAGAAATCAAAGAGGAAATAAAAAAATACCTAGAAACAATTGACAATGGAGACACGACGACCCAAAACCTATGGGATGCAGCAAAAGCAGTTCTAAGAGGGAAGTTTATAGCAATACAATCCTACCTTAAGAAACAGGAGACATCTCTAATAAACAACCTAACCTTGCACCTAAAGCAATTAGAGAAAGGAGAACAAAACAACCCCAAAGTTAGCAGAAGGAAAGAAATCATAAAAATCAGATCAGAAATAAATGAAAAAGAAATGAAGGAAATGATAGCAAAGATCAATAAAACTAAAAGCTGGTTCTTTGAGAAGATAAAAAAATTAATAAATCATTAGCCAGACTCATCAAGAAAAAAAGGGAGATCACTCAAATCAATAGAATTAGAAATGAAAAGGAGAAGTAACAATGGACACTGCAGAAATACAAAAGATCATGAGAGATTACTACAAGCAACTCTATGCCAATAAAATGGACAACCTGGAAGAAATGGACAAATTCTTAGAAATGCACAACCTGCCAAGACTGAATCAGGAAGAAATAGAAAATATGAACAGACCGATCACAAGCACTGAAATTGAAACTGTGATTAAAAGTCTTCCAACAAACAAAAGCCCAGGACCAGATGGCTTCACAGGCAAATTCTATCAAACATTTAGAGAAGAACTAACACCTATCCTTCTCAAACTCTTCCAAAATATAGCAGAGGGAGGAGCACTCCCAAACTCATTCTACGAGGCCACCATCACCTTGATACCAAAAGCAGACAAGGATGTCACAAAGAAAGAAAACTACAGGCCAATATCACTGATGAACATAGATGCAAAAATCCTCGACAAAATACTAGCAAACAGAATCCAACAGCACATTAAAATGATCATACACCATGATCAAGTGGGGTTTATTCCAGGAATACAAGGATTCTTCAATATATGCAAAACAATCAATGTGATAAACATATTAACAAATTGAAAGAGAAAAAACATATGATCATCTCAATAGATGCAGAGAAAGTTTTCGACAGAATTCAACACCCATTTATGATAAAAACCCTGCAGAAAGTAGGCATAGAGGGAACCTACCTCAACATAATAAAGGCCATATATGACAAACCCACAGCCAACATCGTCCTCAGTGGTGAAAAACTGAAAGCATTTCCACTGAGATCAGGAACAAGACAAGGTTGCCCACACTCACCACTCTTATTCAACATAGTTTTGGAAGTTTTAGCCACAGCAGTCAGAGAAGAAAGGGAAATAAAAGGAATCCAAATCGGAAAAGAAGAAGTAAAGCTGTCACTGTTTGCAGATGACATGATACTATACATAGAGAATCCTAAAGATGCTACCAGAAAACTACTAGAGCTAATCAATGAATTTGGTAAAGTAGCAGGATACAAAATTAATGCACAGAAATCTTTTGCGTTCCTATACACTAATGATGAAAAATCTGAAAGTGAAATCAAGAAAACACTCCCATTTACCATTGCAAGAAAAAGAATAAAATATCTAGGAATAAACCTACCTAAGGAGACAAAAGACCTGTATGCAGAAAATTATAAGACACTGATGAAAGAAATTAAAGATGATACAAATAGATGGAGAGATATACCATGTTCTTTGATTGGAAGAATCAACATTGTGACAATGACTCTACTACCCAAAGCAATCTACAGATTCAATGCAATCCCTATCAAACTACCACTGATATTTTTCACAGAACTAGAACAAAAAATTTCACAATTTGTATGGAAACACAAAAGACCCCGAATAGCCAAAGCAATCGTGGGAATGAAAAACGGAGCTGGAGGATTCAGGTTTCCTGACTTCAGACTATACTACAAAGCTACAGTCATCAAGACAGTATGGTACTGGCACAAAAACTGAAATATAGATCAATGGAACAGGATAGAAAGCCCAGAAATAAACCCACGCACATATGGTCACCTTATCTTTGATAAAGGAAGCAGGAATATACAGTGGAGAAAGGACATCCTCTTTAATAAGTGGTACTGGGAAAACTGGACAGCTACATGTAAAAGTATGAGATTAGATCACTCCCTAACACCATACACTAAAATAAGCTCAAAATGGATTAAAGACCTAAATGTAAGGCCAGAAACTATCAAACTCTTAGAGGAAGACATAGGCAGAACACTCTATGACATAAATCTCAGCAAGATCCTTTCTGACCCACCTCCCAGAGAAATGGAAATAAAAACAAAAATAAACAAATGGGACCTAATGAAACTTCAAAGCTTTTGCACAGCAAAGGAAACCATAAACAAGACCAAAAGACAACCCTCTGAATGGGAGAGAATATTTGTAAATGAGGCAACTGACAAAGGATTAATCTCCAAAATTTATAGGCAGCACATGCAGCTCAATAACAAAAAAACAAATAACCCAATCAAAAAATGGGCAGCAGACCTAAATAGACATTTCTCCAAAGAAGATATAGAGACTGCCAATAAACACATGAAAGAATGCTCAACTTCATTAATCATTAGAGAAATGCAAATCAAAACTACACTGAGATATCATCTCATACCAGTCAGAATGGCCATCATCAAAAAATCTAGAAACAGTAAATGCTGGAGAGGGTGTGGAGAAAAGCGAGTCCTCTTGCACTATTGGTGGGAATGTAAATTGATACAGCCACTGTGGAAAACAGTATGGAGGTTCCTTTAAAAACTACAAATAGAACTACCATATGACCCAGCAATCCCACTACTGGACATATACCCTGAGAAAACCATAATTCAAAAAGAGTCATGTACCAAAATGTTCATTGCAGCTCTATTTACAATAGCCAGGACATGGAAGCAACCTAAGTGTCCATCAACAGATGAATGGATAAAGAAGATGTGGCACATATATACAATGGAATATTACTCAGCCATAAAAAGAAGTGAAATTGAGCTATTTGTAATGAGGTGGATAGACCTAGAGTCTGTCATACAGAGTGAAGTAAGTCAGAAATAGAAAGACAAATACCGTATGCTAACACATATATATGAAATTTAAGAAAAAAAAATGTCATGAAGAACCTAGGGGTAAGACAGGAATAAAGACACAGACCTACTAGAGAATGGACTTGAGGATATGGGGAGGGGGAAGGGTAAGCTGTGACAAAGCGAGAGAGTGGCATGGACATATATACACTACCAAACGTAAGGTAGATAGCTAGTGGGAAGCAGCCACATAGCACAGGGAGATCAGCTCGGTGCTTTGTGACCGCCTGGAGGGGTGGGATAGGGAGGGTGGGAGGGAGGGAGATGTAAGAGGGAAGAGATATGGGAACATAAGTATATGTATAACTGATTCACTTTGTTATAAAGCAGAACCTAACACACCATTGTAAAGCAATTATACTCCAATAAAGATGTAAAAAAATAAAAATAAAATATATGTAGCACTGATGCCTGTTTACTGCTAAATGTTATTCAAATGGTTGACATCTGGTCTGTTATCAAATCCTATGTAATTTGAGTCCTGATTATGTTATTGTATCTTCCTCTGTCCCCTTTGGATAGGATGCTCTTGCAAATGCCTTCATTTTTAATTTCAGGAAATCAGGGATTATTTGGACTTTTTTAACTACCGGACAAATATAGATCAGATTTGCCACTTTTCTGGGTACTCCTTTATTAATTTATTTATTCAGTGGTGTTTATTGAACAGTTTCGATGTACTAACCACCATGATAATTGCCAGAAATAAACGAATGAGTAAAATATGGTACTTATCCTCAGCAAAATCTTGCAGAAAGAAATAGAGTAGGTGGACGTTGACAATTATCTATCTAGCATGCTTTTCCCTCTTAGACCTTCCAAATAGAACCCTGGCTGAAGGGTAAATCCATTTCTCTCATTTCTCTCTAAAACTCTTGCCAATGAGTTATGGGAAGACGTGTGCTGGGGGCTTCCCCCATGCTCTTCAGAAGGAAATTTTGGAAGCTTTTTTTGTCTTCCTCTGATGTTATTGTTCATCGGTTATGTGTCTGGAACTGCTGCACCCAATTCAGTAACAGCCTGAGGATGGAGCTGATCCATGGAGAGGTGCAGAGCTTAGACAGTCACTCAGGGAAGTGGAAGCCCGTAGATAGATTAAGATAATTTAAAATGTGTCCTATGTCTGGGCTTCCACTTATGGGAACCAATGAATTTCTTTGTCATTTAAGCCAATTTGAGTTGGGTTTCCTTATACTTGCAAACAAAATTGTTTGATATGTTTTTACCAAGGTCACTTCCCATGAGGAGATTCATAGTTTACACCATTCTTTTCTCAACAATGATAGCGACATGTAATGTTATGAACTATCGTGGCATGTGCTTCTTCTAACTGTGCTTCTGCTTCTCAGTTAAGACACTTGAGGTTACTGGACACTTTCTCCTCTCTCTTTGCCCTTGTATTTACAGTGTTCCTTCACTTATTCCCAGCTAATTTAACCTAAACTACAACATGAGAAATGCAAAGTAGGCAGAGAAAAGTTTCTCAAACTACAATTGCTTTTGTAGGTATATTTTTTGTTATAAAAATAATTTTCAGGAAAATATATTTAAAATTAGAGCTCAGTTGCATTCACCTGACATGTCTTAAGGATCATTTGGCTGAAATAAGGCCAGAGATGCAGACAGAGTAGACAGTCTCTCAAGAGTTGTTCCAGCCCTGGGAGCCTGTGAATCATGGCTCTATGTGTAGCAAAAATAGCAGAAAGTTTAGCTGAACTCTACTCATTGCTATCCTCAGTAGAAAAGGGCTGAAAGTGAAAAAAAATGGACATTTAGGGTGGTTCCATTGAGGGATGGGAATCCATCACCTATATGGCTAAATCTAACTCTGAGTATGTGCTAGACTTGAACTAGCTGTGGCTTTGGCTTTTTACCCATCAGTATTTATATCTCAACTATAAAGGATGTCATTCTGTTCATAGACCTCATAAATTCAAAATTTGGGGGATGGGGGTGTAACAGGGAGAATATTCTGGAACTAACTTTAGAAAGATTATGTTTGATTCCTGTCCCACACAGGGATTTATTGGGGATAATAGTATAGGATTCCATCCTACCCACCGTCTCTAACCTTGCTTTGCCTTGCAGCCAAATAAGTTCCTACACTGAAGAAAAAAATAGAAGCCCTGGGCTTCTCAATACCACACCTACCAACCATTTGGAATAGTGACTGCAATTGATCTTTTATTTAATGACCAAATTCTATCATGTAACATTAGGAGAGTTGAACCAGTGTATAAAAGGGAGCAACAAAATGTCAACATTTTTAAAACTTTAAAAATTTTTTCTGAAGTGTTTAATTAAAATGCATTAAGGGTAAAATCCTGTAATGTTTAAGATTTTCATTTGAGATGAAAATACTTCAATATCAACTTTAATGCAGGTAAAAATATTAAGATTTTACTCATTTTTTGTAGTCTATGTTGCTAAATAAAGCAAATTATGACAATTCTAATTAGAATATTATTTGTGTCTTTTTCTCTATTTATTTCTAAATCCAAAAAGAGCTTGCCATTTTCAAAGTACCATGGCTGTTTCCTCTAGCTACTGCTAGATGGTTTACTGAGTATTTCAAAGTGTGCTTTTGAGGCTCCCATAGGGTTTACAGGTGAAACATACAGAAAAATATTCAACATTTCTCATGATAATCATGCCACTTTGTATTTCTATGATAATTTTTGTTTGTTTTTAATACTTGTTAGCATGCCTTATCACATTTCATTTTTCACTTGTCTGTGAGGTAGGTTTCATTATCCCAATTAAAATATATGAAAAATGAATACACAAAGAGCACAAAAACTCAGAAATAGTAAATTAAAAAGTGGAATTTGAACTCAAGTTTTCTGACTGCCAGTTTAGTGCCTTTAAAAATAATGTTCCTGTAACACTGGCCATCCTGAGGAACATCAGTGACAAAGGGCCCTCTACGAGGGATTCCCCTGACAAATATCAAAGTGACATTCTATTATTGATTAACTTAGGTTATCATTATTTTAGACTATGATGAAACTATTATTTCAATTTTAACACAATAATCACAAATAGTTTAAGGGCAACACCCACATGACTTCTCCCTGCCCTGCATTCCTTAGCCTAGTGTAATAGGGTTGGAAGTAACTCAGCAGTCAATAGAGGGCAGTAGCTTGGAGCAAGTTCCATCATCCCCAGAGGTTCTTCAACATCAACAGAGGTCACAGGGAAGCATCTTTCTCTGACTTCCTCACCTCTAACAGGGTCAAAAGAGAGCCTCAGATATTCTACTTTGCCCAGCCCCTAACATTCAAAGCCTAACCACCCCTGCCTTGAATGCCCCAGGATAAATCTCATTATGCCCCATATATACACGTCAATCACCCTAGTAAGGCCAATTCTCAGATCGTCTGGAATCTTCCCCACTCTAACTCCCACAAAGATCTGCATGGCCCCTGTTGAGTCCCAGCTTCAACCCCCCAGATCTCGTGGAACCCTTCCCACACGGCCCTCTTCAGATCCCAGTCCATCCTTTGTAATACCTATAACCACAAACTGTCTCTAAATGTTCCCTTCTTTTTCTTGCTCCAACTATAACCTGTCTCTCCCCTGAGGATACCATTTCCCCTGCAGCCTCTCAGCTGATAGACCTCTTTTCTCCCACAGTCCTTGTACTACCTGGAGGTCGAATAGGCATCTCAAGGCTAAGATGCACAAAACAACTCCTGATCTTCCTCCACAAAACTCCACTACAGACTTCCCTATCGGATTGATGGCATCTCCACCCTTCCAGTTATTCTGGTCAAAAGCCTTGGAGACATCCTTGATTCCCTTTTCTGCCACACTCCACATTCAATGTGTAGGAAAATCTGTTGGCTCTACTTTCAAAATACTACATCCAGAATCCAAATTCTTCTCCCTACCCCTGGTGATGCATTACCATCCCTCACCTAGATTACTAAAATAGCATCTTTGAAAGTCTCCCTGCTTCCACCTGAGAGTATTCCACATTCCTAGAGTCTATTCTCAAGCCAGCAGACAGAGCAATCCCTTAAATACATGTCAGATCACGCCACCACTCGGCTGGAAACCTACCAAAGGTTCCCTGTTTAAACTGGAGTAGTACAAACCAAAGTCCTTACAGCGGACTACTAGGCCTTACAGGATCTGGCCCCTTGGACCATCAGATCTCTTCTACTTTCCCTAAATTACTCTGTTCTACTCATTCTTCACTCCCCAATGCTCCCGGGAGGAACTAACACGTACTGTCTCTCTTAGGACTTTGTTTCCTCTGCTTGAAACACTCTTTTTTCCAGATATGCCCCAGCACCACCCCAGTATTCCTGATCCCCATACCCTGCCCTGTGCTTTCTTCTAGCTCTCATGCCTTCCAACATCTATGTAATTTTCTTACGTATCACATTTCTATCCGCTCCTCTCCCCCCGGCCCCATGAGAATGCAATGGCGAGAGCTAGAACCTTTGCTTGTTTTGTTCACTGAGGTGTCCCAGGTGCCTACTTAGAGCATAGGACTGACTCCTGATCATCTCCAACAAACCTGCTTCACAAAGGACACACACACACCCATCTCAGTTAATGGCAACTCCATCTTTCCAGGTCAAAAATATTGAGGGCATCCTTGACTCTTTTATCTCTTACACCAACATCTGATCAGTCAGGAAGTCTTTTGTGCTCCACGTTCAAAATAATTGCTTGATAATTTCATGTTGAAAGAAGGACTGATTTATCCTTGTGAAATTGGCTAATAATATGACCCAATCCCAATAGAATACCATGACCTAATCCAAATATATCTAATCCTTTTACATATCCCACACATTGACATTCTACTAATTACATGCATATGTATGGGTGGTCCTTCTAAATATTATTTTTTAATCTAATTTTGTCTGGCTTGACATCTACCTTGTATAGACTTCATTAACTGCCTAAGTGCAGGAACCATGTGCAAGATACTTTATAAATCTTCTAGGTCCAGTTTAGTCCTTTTAGCTATGAAATCCCAGTAAGCATTACTTGATGGTAAGGCAAATAGTAATTTCACAATCTGCAAAGTAATACATGGAGTTTTCGAGATCCTATTAAAAAGTCAGTCCAATTCAACAAATCTTCAGTGCATGACTATACTAGGAATTCTACTGGATGCTGAAAAGATAAAAATACATAACTCTCAAGATACACATCACCTGATAGAGAACACAGTCATTTAAACAAATAAGTTCAAATCAATGTGATAAATGAAATATGAGCATTGGTACAAGGTGAGAGGAATTAACCCTGGAAAACCAGGGAAAGGCAAAGGCAAAGGCATGTCAGAACTTATCAGAAATACAGTCTGAGAAAAAACATTCCAAGCAAGGAAAAATTGAACAGAACTTTTTTGTTTGTTGTAAAGCTTTTGTTTTTTATTATTAGGGATGCTGCTTTTGGCCATAACAGGCCAGATGTGGAAGGTGGATTCAATTCATGGAAGAGAACACATGCATTAGGTAAGGAGTTTGAATTAAACTGTTTCCTTGTAAAGTCCCTTGTAAAACCTTTATATATAATGACTCAAATGATCAAAAAAGGACTATATTAATTTATTCAAGTTTTGACTCATAGAATGCTTTTGGCAAGGTTTGCATGAATAATAGTATTTTACGTGTCTGATGCCAAAACTGAAACATTGACTGTGTTAAGATTTAAATCTAGTTATAAACATGTCTCCAAGATAAGATGCATGATAATTAGGAGAAAAGAGTAATCCGGAGCTGTTTCTTTCTGAGAACCAGCAGAACTGTAAACAGCTACAATCTGTCTTTGCATTTTCCTTGAAAGTAAAATCGAGAAACAGCAAAGAACAAAACTGCCTGTACCTATACAACAGTCTGAGTATAATTCTGCTTTAATTCCATTTTAAGAAATGTTGACCACTCGCTATGGAAACATTTTCTTCTGGAATCTGTAAATTAAGTCCTTGCTTTTCCAATAAGTATGGGTAAATATATTCACGGCTTCACAAAACTAAAAATAAGCAATAAATTTCATCTTTCATTGAAAACAGTGTGCTTCTTGTGACATTCCTTAAGCTATTCTTAAAAATAGAACTGGATTTGAGGGCTAACATCAGCACATACTAGGCAGTTATCTCTGAGAGCCTCTGTTTCCCTCCCTGGAAAATGGAAATAGCAAAACTTACCGTATCTCACATAGTGTTTGTAAGGCCCAAATCAGATCTGAAAGTATATCATAAATGCTAAAACATCATATACAAACAAAAACATATATGAATGTTCATAGCAGCATTATACATAATAGTCAAAACATGGAAATAACTCAAATGTCCAACATTGATGAATGGGTAAACAAAATGTAGCATAGCCATACAATGGAATATTATTCAGCTATAAAAAGGAATGAAGTACAGATTTTCCTCGACTTATGATGGGGTTACGTCCCGATAAACCCATCGTGAATTGAAAATATGCATTTAATACACTTACCCTACCGAACATTATAGCTTAGCCTAGCCCACTTCAAACATGCTCGGAACATTTACATTAGCCTACAGTTGGGCAAAATCACTTAACACAAAGGCTATTTTATAAATAAAATGTTGAATACCTCATGTAATTTATTGAACACTGTACTGAAAGTGAAAAACAGAACGGCTGTAAGTGTATCAGTTGTTTACCCTCATGATTGTGTGGCTGACTGGGGGCTGTGGTCACTGCCACAACCCAGCAAAAGAAGAATGTCACACCACGTATCACTAACCCAGGAAAAGATCAAAAATCAAAATATGGTTTCTACTGAAAGTGTATCACTTTTGCACCACCATAAAGTTGAAAAAAGCATCAGTGGAACCATCATAAGTCAGGGACCACCTGTACAGACACATGTTACAACATGGATGGACCTGGAAAATATTATACTAAGTGACAGAAGCCAGACACAAAACGCCGTATTTATATGATTCCATTTATATGAAATTTCTAAAGTAGGCAAATCCACAAAGACAGAATGTAGATTAGTGGTTGCAGGGTTGGGGAGAAGGAGGACTAGGGAGTCACTGCAAATGGGGACGGGGGGGTGGGGGGGGAAGGAGAATGTTTTGACATTAGGTGGTGGTGATGGCTACCCAACTCTATGAATAGACTAGAAGCCACTGAACTGTACACTTTAAAAGGGTGAATTTACGGACAACGCATTATATCTCAATTTTATAAATTACATAGTGCACATATAATATATAAATATTTAATTATTAATGTCATTATTTAGGAGTCCATTTCCATTAAGGGTCCTTCCCTGAGAATATGCTATAGTTCCTTTTGTCCCCCCCCTCAAAATCTCTCTCTAAAGTACTTAGAGCTGCCTTCCCAGGCTCCTGGAAAATAACAGAGAAAGTAATTGATATTTAAAAGAAAGCAGGACTGGGGGAAAGGGTTGGACTTCATAAGCATGACCACATATGTGAAGTACCCCCAGAGCCTAAATGTGTTGTGACTTCACTTTTTACTCAAAGTTGCACTTAGTGCTTATTTTGAGCCAATAACTTCACTTGGGTAAAAATGGGTATGTCTGTGTGTGTAAGGAAAAAATGTGAGATACAACACAATTTGACCAGGGCTCTTGTCTTTCAGCCACTAAAATTTACCAAATTCTTACAATTTACCATACGTTTGAAGACTTTTTTCTTAATTTCTAGAAATTCTGAATAATCAGTTTTTTTAAAAATCTGTCAGTAGAAGATGTATGATCAAAAATATAATATTAAAAATATCATTATCCAAGTGTGGCATAATATTAATTTCCTACTCATAAACTATTTTCAAAGCAAAGGGAGTATAATTTTATTTAATTTGGTCATTTTTCTTACGAACAACTAGGGAATTTACATCCCACCAAAAAATGTATTCAGTAAAATCACAACATGAATTTCATAGAGAATTAATTTGTTGTTATACTAATTACTTTTTACCACCCAAATGGATAGCATGGAGCAGTAAATGCAAAAAGAATCTTTAAAAATAATTTCTTTAAGACTAAGTAGGGATGCAGAAGTGAAAACAAGCTAAAAAGCAACGTACAAAAGGCTGTCAGTTTCATTGTTTTTAGTGTGTAAACATGAAGAGGAAGTGAAGAGCTGTAATGGTAGCTGTCTCTGAGTAGGTGGATGCTGGGTGGTTTTAATGTCTTTGTGCTCATCTGGCTTTTCTGTAATAAAGATGTCATAAAAGAGGATGTAGCCAAAATGGCAGAGTAGAAAGACCCTGGACTCACCTCCTCCCAAAGACACACCAACATTACCACTACTTACAGAGCAACTATGTTTGAGAAAACCCCGAAGACTAGCAGAAAAGAATTTCCACAACTAAAGACAGAAAGAAGGAATCACAACAGGATAGGTAGGAGAAGCAGACATGATATAGTCAGGACCCACACCCCTGGGCCAATGACTCACGAACAGGAGGAATATCACAATTGTAGGAGTCCTCCCCAAGGCACAAGGAGTCCAAGCTCCACATCGGGCTCCGCAGCCTGGAGGTCCTGTACTGGGAAGATGAGTCCCCAGATGTCTGGCTTTGAAAACCAGCAGGGCTTGTGTATGGGAGAGCTGAGGGCTACAGGAAGCAGGGACTCTACTCTTAAATGAGCACACAAAACCTCACAATCGAAGCACAGAGGCAGTCATTTGAGAGGAGCCTGAGTCAGACCCACTTGCTAAGGTTGGAGAGCCTCCTGGAGAGACAGAAGGCAACTGGGATCTCCCTGGAGAAGATGACCCTTGAGGCAGCCGTTTGGGGAGCTTGTTCTAGCACAACTATACCAGCACTGGCAAACCCCATTTTGGAGCACTCTCTGTAGCTTATTAGCACTGGGGACCCAGCCCTACCCAGCCCTGGCCTCCAGACCCCCAGGTCACACAGATGGGCACCCAGAGGCCTGGACCCACCCACCAGCAGGCTAGCAGCAGGCCCAAGCCCCCAAGGCCTCACAGCCAACTGCTCAGGAGGCCTATCCCACCTTGCAGAAGAGGCACGGCCTGACAACTGCCTAGGCCCGGGGGTCCAGCCCCGCCCACCGGCTGCCCACAGTAGTCAGCCCTAGCACATCAGAAGAGTGCATCCAGCCTACATAGAGGGCACCCCTAGAGCATAGAGCTCAGGTGACCAGAAGGGAGTGTGCTGCTGGACCCCATAGGATGACTCCTACATAGGGCCAGTTCTCCAAGATAGGGAAATGTAACCAACCTACCTAACACACAGATATAAACACAGACAACTGGGCAAAATGAGATGACAGAATATGTCCCTAATGAAAGAACAAGACAAAAACCTCAGAAAAAGAACTAAACGAAGAGGACATGAGAAATCTACCTGATATGGGATAGATTGGGAGATTGGGATTGACATATACACACGGCTATATATAAAATAGATATAAGAACCTGCTGCATAACACAGGGAATGCTACTCAATACTCTGTAATGGCCTATGGAGGAAAAGAATCTTAAAAAAAAGAGTGGAGGGCTTCCCTGGTGGCACAGTGGTTAAGAATCCACCTGCCAATGCAGGGGACACAGGTTTGAGCCCTGGTCTGGGAAGATCCCCCATGCCGTGGAGAAACTAAGCCCGTGCGCCACAACTACAGAGCCTGTGCTCTAGAGCCCACGAGCCACAACTATTGAGCCCGTGTGCTACAACTACTGAAGCCTGTGCGCCTAGAGCCCGTGCTCCGCAACAAGAGAAGCCACTGCAGGGAGAAGCCTGCGCACCGCAACGAAGAGTAGCCCCCGCTCGCTGCAACTAGAGAAAGCCCGTGTGCAGCAATGAAGACCCAATACAGCCAAAAAAAAAAGAATAAATAAATAAATTTTTTTTCAAAAGAGTGGATATATGGATATGTATAACTGAATCACTTTGCTGTACACCTGAAACTAACACAACATTGTGAATCAACTAGACTCCAATAAAAATTTAAAAAATAAAGAATTCAACTTTGCCTAGCCGTAGACAATTATTCATTAAGAAGGTATAGAAATAAAATAACTTTCATTTAAAAAAAAGAAAGAAAGAAAGAAATCTACCTGATAAAGACTAGTGTAGCAGGGCCAAAAAAAGTGGTTTAGACATGCACTCTAACACTTTCACTAGAAACAGTACTGAGAAATCTGTTTGTGCTGGCCCTTTTTTTTTTTCTTATTTGTTTTACATATTCTTAAATGAAGCTGAATTTTGTCATATAACATAGCAGCTAGAGTTTACTCTTTCCTTCCATCTGGTATATATGGGCATAGTATGAATTGTGCATAAAGATTTGCTGGTAAGTAAACCAGTTTGCTAGACCATGGGAAGAGGCTGATTTATAACACATATCCTTCCAGCCGTGACATATAACTGCAACCACAACAAATGAAACATGCCTTTTTGCAGGTGAGTTGAAGATAAAAATACCAGGCAAGCAGCCTTTGGGATAGATGTGCCAGGACTGGGAATTGTCTTTGCTTAATTCAGTTGCAATTGACAAAGGAAGGTTTTTAATAAAATCTCTGAATGTAGAGACACTCTTGATATTGGACTAGAGGAACATAAGGATATTATCAAAAGGAGTTTATTTTATCACTCATGAGGGAAGCCAAAGACGTATGAAAATATCTGGGAAATGTGCAATTTTTGGAGACGGAGATTAAGAGCTGAACTTACACTTTCAGAAAAGGAACAATTTGGTAATAGAGTCTAATGAAAACATGCAGATGGTGAGTACATATGCAAATAAATGGACAGTGGGGATTTTAACATAGCAGTACTTTCCTCTATGCATGGCTTTCTTTGACACTTACATCTCCATGACAGAATAGTAATGATCCTGTTTTACAAATAAGAAACATACGGCTTGGAGGATTTGGTTATTTTAGAATCCGAGACTCCGAATCAGGGCAACACACCACCTTTCATCCATCTCTCATTAATGTTCTGCTTTTGCTGGCTGTTTATTTCACTGTGTTCATTATTTTCTCTATAGTTCCAAGGCAGCACTAACTCTGTACTTCCCAGTGAAAGTGCATTATTATGTAACCCATGGGGTAGACTTGTTTTCTTTCTCTGGGAGGCATTCACTTTCTGCAGGATGATTCTTCTGGACCTGAGAAGCCCATGATGAGGGTTCTGTGTGATGAGGGAGTAACTAGAGACAGGAAAGAGAGCCATGCCCCTCCCTATCATGGACTCTGCCTCAAGTGCCTTTGGCTGAAGCGACCTTGAGGCTGACTCCTTGAAGAGTTAAGCCAAAGCTTGCAAACAAAACCAAAGACCCCAGAACCATTTGGTGCAGAAGGCCAATTTTTTTTTTTTTTTGAAAATTTGAATCTAAAAGCCTTCAGGTGTGGGCTTCCCTGGTGGCGCAGTGGTTGAGAGTCCGCCTGCCGATGCAGGGGACGCGGGTTCGTGCCCCGGTCCGGGAAGATCCCGCATGCTGCGGAGCGTCTGGGCCCGTGAGCCATGGCCGCTGAGCCTGCGCGTCCGGAGCCTGTGCTCCGCAATGGGAGAGGCCACAGCAGTGAGAGGCCCGAGTAACGCAAAAAAAAAAAAAAAGCCTTTAGGTGAGACACCAGCTCACCATAGCCCCAGCTATCTTGCACTTGGCTGCCTCTGACCTCTGTGATACATCTGTGGCCCCTGAAGGACCCTGAAGCAGGTCTTTCCCTCCATTGCTGATGTGTATTCCAAAGCTGCAATGAATAGGGAAGGTAGGAGGAGAGGTGGGATCAAATACTGTAGCCCTTGTCTAGATGTCCAGTTCTTTTAAACCTTACTATGGCTAAGAGTTCCTGTCTCACTTTCCCCGGTGAGGGCGTTCACGCCATGCGGAAGCATCTAAGGCTTTCAGAGGGTGCCCCACCTGGGTCTCCCCTGTTCCCCATCTTCAATCTCTCCCTTCAACCCTGTCTTCCCCTCTAACATCCCATTTCCCTGTCTTTGCAGGGTACTTTTCACCCCTCCCTAAAGAAATAACCAGGTAAATCCCATATCCTCAGGCACTGAGTGTCAATGACAATAATGATAGTTAACATGGATAGAGTTTACACTATGTGTATAATGCTAAGAAAATTATTAACCATATTTTACCTATGAAGACGTTGAGGCTCCAGGCACAGAATGACTTTCTCAATGCCACAGGCTATGGGATTCCAATCTAAATTGCCTGTACTGAGCCCTCCACCACAATACCTCTTCTGCTTCCTCACCCAGCCATCCAGTACCTTCTGCTCTAAAGAGGAGAGAGCTGGGCTTTGACTCATGCTATGAAAGTCTGCCCCAGAAAAGGGAAGGCAAGGGAGGGGGTGAGCAGAAGAGAGGGTAAGTGGGAGTCTTTCTTCCAGTCCGCAATCCACACCTACCCTCTCCGACACTCCTCTGCGGAGAAGCAAAACCAGACGTATCCACCAAGACAAAGACTCATTTCCTTCTGAAACTTGGTCTGGGGGGATCTAGAATAGAAATTCATATTCTCTCCATTAACATAACTTTGACTTTATTTATGCAAATTAATATCCTTATCTTTTTAGATCTAGAAAGCAATCGCCCTCACTTTTCCTCTGATCACATCATGAAGCGTCCGTGTGAACAAGACAGTGAATAATACAAGGACCACATCACCTTTCCCAAGAGAGGAGGTGGGGGAAGGGAAGAAAGAAGTAGGGAAGAGTCTCAGTGTTCCTTTAACAGTTTAATATATGATGAATTTTGATTAAACATTGATGCCTTTTTAACATGATGTCTTTAAAACTCTACACAAAAGGGGAAAAAGAGACACTGAGAAAATGCAGCCTGATATTGGGTCCTAGGTATCCAGAAACACCTACACATCTCAAACCTGGCTCTGTCCCTGTGCATCACAAGAGGCTGGCTTCTTTCAGGGAGGCTGGGCTGTGTGGGCCACCCAGAGAGGCCTGCTAAGTGACCCAAGCCTCCTGTCACCTGGAAGTCCATCCACGTGAAGGTAATCACAGAGGCTTTTTATAAAAGTTAAATAAATGAATAAGAAAATAAATAAGGCATACATGCATTCCTACATTGGTAATGTATTCAGGATAGAAATCCTTTCAAAGCTAATTGCTAAGCAAATTAACAGACTAACTGAATTGCCTAAAAATTGTTATTTAGCATGGGTAGCATAATGCAGTGTGTTAAATACAGCCTATTGTTGACCCTAGAGGAACTTGTATTTAAGAAGGGGAAGAAATTATGCCTTAGAGCATTCATTTTTTCATGCTCTTTACCATCTGTTTGGGTGAAAGACCATATAAAGGCCAGTAATCACCATTATCACTAATTATCTGTCACTCGAAATCTTTTTCAGTTTACCATTAGCATTAAATGTGAAGCAAGAAGCAGACTGATTAAATCCTAGAGTAGATTTTTATTCCCTATAGAGACATGTAGTTTACAAAGCACTTTTGATATTCTAATGTGGACTCTAACTTCAAAAATATAGGATCCAAGCCAACTTCACTTTTGTGCATGGGACTGCCTGTTTGGTCCTCAGACTCGGAGTTGTATAATCTGGGCTCAGTTAGGTTCTGACCCAGTTAGGATCTAGCTGGTTAGCCAGTTACAAGGGAGAGTCTGATAATGGTTGGAGGACACCAGGTAGGTGCTAGAGGAGAATGCCCCAGGCATGGATGCCAAAGGCCTCAAAATTCAGTGTTTCTAGGCCCTGAAAGAGAAAGGTTATGTATGTTTACTAGATGGTAAATAAAACCCTCATCCACTTACCCTGCTCCATTTATACAAACAGTTAACGCAAAGTGGGACCCATAGGTGAAGCTTGAAAAATGTTAGTTGTTGTTTGTAGTTGCAGTAGAATGACTCTTGGTTTCTTGGCTGATTTTTTAATTAAGTTGTTTCTAGTGATCTACTAACTTTATTTTACAAGAGGTGAGGTATGAAATAGTCTATCTTTCTCAAGGGCTTACAAAGCAGACTTGGATTCCAGTTGCCACATGTCTAGATTGTCATTTCACAGCTTGATTTCCCTCTCGACACACTGTAAAACTAAATTAACCTGCTACTTGACTCTCAGCTGAGTGAATCATGTTGGGTGCATAGCTGACCCAAACTGGACCAATCAGATTCTTCTCCAGGGAATCTAGCATTAACGCAGAGTCAGTTCAACATAAAAAGCTATGCAAAACTCATCTATTCTTGAGTCAAGCCCATGTCAACCCAAAGTCATACGCAAGACAAAGTTATGGCGGATCAGAGACCAAGCGTAAGCAAAGAAAGTTGATTGGCCGAACAGAAGAGATCATGCTTGCAAAGTTATGTACAGGAGAAGAATTCTGCAGCTGCTGAAAGTAAAAGCAACTATGGTCCTTGGCAGCTCCCCAGGGCGCAGCTCCATTCCCAGCTGTATCTCATTTATGTGAGACCTCCTTTTCCTAAAAATAAACCTTCCCCTGAATGGGAATTAATCTGAGTGCGCTTCCATCCCCTACAACCATTGAGTTTTGCCTTTAAAAAATACCTCTGCTTAGATGACCCCTCTTCTATGGTACTTTTTTGAACTGTCCCAACTGAAACGATTCTTGCCCTGCTACGCTACCTTGTCATGAGCAGCCTGCTTCTCTATTGTCACTGCCTTCTAGTCACTTCACACACCCCCCCTCAAGGCTTCACTCCCATTCTAAGCCCTAGGATAGATCATGTTTAATTATCTGGGGAAACTGGAGAAGCCCTAGTTCAATCTCCCAGCACTGCTCTGATGGGAGTTAGTGCAGTCAGAGTTCAGCTGGTTTCTATGACCAAACTCCTATCTCTGTCCTTGGTTTGATAATTTGGTATGTGAGATCTTCCTAAATTGATCCTACCTTGCCCTGACCAGTTGTTTTCTGAAAGTCCAGTTCTAAGGCAGGGGCTCTGCCGGACCTCCCTAACCTTAGTAACTTCTTGGTACTGGCAGTGGTTCTCAAGAAGGGGGAGTGACTTTGGCATATGGCAATATCTGTTATCACAACCTGAGAGGGAAGGGGAGCTGCTTCCGTCTAGAGGGTAGATACCAGAGATGCTGATAAACATCCTACAATGCACCGCACAGCCCTCCACAGCAAAGAATCACCCAGCCTAAAATGTGAATAATGCTGAAGTTGAGGAGCTCTACTTTGGAGTACTGGGCAAATGACCTTGAGCCAGTTATTTAAGAACTGTATGCTCAGAATTTCCCTTCATAAAAATACAGGTATATTTGTTGTAGGATTATCACAGTACCTAACACAGTGCCTTCGAAGCCTTTAGTATTTTCTCATAATTATGTTTGTGCAATACAAAAAAATCTTGTTAAATAATTATGCCATTATCTAACTATTCCTTCTTTATTCTGTCTATACTTTGTGTTTGGAAAAATTCTTGGCAGTGATGAATTCTGTGTTTACTCGGAAAACCTCTCAGGCTTCTAAAGGCTTGATCATATTTGTCTCGATATTTTTTAATAAGATTTTTTAATGAAACTTTTCTATAGTGGTAAAATACACAAAAGATAAAATTTAACCATTTTGTAACTGTACAGTTTTGCAGTATTAACTGCATTCATATTTTTGTGCCACCATCACCACCATGATACATCTTCAGAACTCTTTTCATTTAGCAAAATTGAAACTCTGTACCCATTAAACAGTAAGTCCTCATTTCCTCCTCCCACCAACCCCTGGCAATCACTATTCTACTTTTTGTCTCTTTATATTAGACTACTATAGGCACTCGTATAAGTGGGATCATACAGCATTTGGCTTCTGGTGACTGGTTTATTGCACTTAGCATAATACTCTCAAGGTTCAGCCATGTTGTAGCATGTGTTAGAAATACATTCCTTTTTTTTTTTTTTTTTTAGAAATACATTCCTTTTTAAGGCTGAAAAATATTCTATTTATGTATACCTACTTTTCTTAACCAATTCATCCATCAGTGGACACTTGGGTTGCTTCCACATTTTACCTTATTGTGAATAATGCTGCTATGAATATGGTTGTACAAATATATCTTCAACACCCTTCTTTCAGCTCTTTTGGGTACATACCCAGCAGCAGAATTGCTGGATCATTGGTAATTCTATTTTCATTTATTTATTTATTTATTTTAACATCTTTATTGGAGTATAATTGCTTTACAATGGTGTGTTAGTTTCTGCTTTATAACAAAGTGAGCAAGTTATACATATACATATATACCCACATCTCCTCCTTCTTGCGTCTCCCTCCCACCCTCCCTATCCCAGCCCTCTAGGTGGACACAAAGCACCGAGCTGATCTCCCTGTACTAGCAGCTGCTTCCCACTAGCTATCTTCCTTACGTTTGGTAGTGTATATATGTCCATGCCACTCTCTCACTTTGTCCCAGATTACCCCTCCCCTTCCCCATGTCCTCAAGTCCATTCTCTACGTCTGCGTCTTTATTTCTGTCCCACCTCTAGGTTCTTCAGAACCTTCTTTTTTTTTAGATTTCATATATATGTGTTAGTATACGGTATTTGTTTTTCTCTTTCTGACTTACTTCACTCCGTATGACAGTCTCTAAGTCCATACACCTCACTACAAATAACTCAATCTAGTTTTTTGGGGTTTTTTTTTTTTTGCGGTATGTGGGCCTCTCACTGTTGTGGCCTCTCCCGTTACGGAGCACAGGCTCCAGACGCGCAGGCTCAGTGACCATGGCTCACGGGCCCAGCCGCTCCGCAGCATGTGGGATTTTCCCGGACTGGGGCACGAACCCGCGTCCCCTGAATCGGCAGGCGGACTCTCAACAACTGCACCACCAGGGAAGCCCTCAATTTAGTTTTTTTTATGGCTGAGTAATATTCCTTTGTATATATGTGCCACATCTTCTTTATCCATTCATCTGCTGATGGACACTTAGGTTGCTTCCATGTCCTAGCTATTGTAAATAGAGCTACAATGAACATTTTGGTACATGACTCTTTTTGAATCATGGTTTTCTCAGGGTATATGCCCAGTAGTGGGATTGCTGGGTCCTATGGTAGTTCTATTTTTAGATTTTTGAGGAACCTCCATACTGCTCTCTATGGTGGCTGTATCAATTTACATTCCCACCAACAGTGTAAGAGGGTTCCCTTTTCTCCATACCCCCTCCAGCATTTATTGTTTGTAGATTTTTTGATGATGGCCATTCTGACCGGTGTGAGGTGATACCTCATTGTAGTTTTGATTTGCATTTCTCTAACGATTAGTGATGTTGAGCATCCTTTCATGTGTTCGTTGGCAATCTGTATATCTTCTTTGGAGAAATGTCTATTTAGGTCTTCTGCCCATTTTTGGATTGGGTTGTTTGTTTTTTTGATATTGAGCTGCATGAGCTGCTTGTATATTTTGGAGATTAATCCTTTATCAGTTGCTTCGTTTGCAAATATTTTCTCTCATTCCGAGGGTTGTCTTTTCCTCTTGATTATGGTTTCCTTTGCTGTGCAGAAGTTTTTAAGTTTCATTAGGTCCCATTTGTTTATTTTTGTTTTTATTTCCATTTCTCTGGGAGGTGGGTCAGAAAGGATCTTGCTATGATTTATGTCATGGAGTGTTCTGCCTATGATTTCCTCTAATAGTTTGACAGTGTCTGGCCTTACATTTAGGCCTTTAATCAATTTTGAGTTTATTTTTGTATATGTTGTTAAGGAGTGTTCTAATTTCATTCTTTTACATGTAGCTGTCCAGTTTTCCCAGCACCACTTATTGAAGAGGCTGTCTTTTCTCCATTGTATGTTCTTGCCTCCTTTGTCGTAAATTAGGTGCCCATAGGTGCATGGGTTTATCTCTGGGCATTCTGTCCTGTGCCACTGATCTATATTTCTGTTTCTGTGCCAATACCATACTGTCTTGATTACTGTAGCTTTGTAGTAGAGTCTGATGTCCGGGAGCCTGATTCTTCCAGCTTCGTTTTTCATTCTCAAGACTGCTTTGGCTATTCGAGGTCTTTTGTGTTTCCATACAAATTGTGAAATTTTTTTGTTCTAGTTCTGTGAAAAATGCCATTGGTGCTTTGATAGTGATTGCACTGAACCTGTAGATTGCTTTGGGTAGTATAGTCATTTTCACAATATTGATTCTTCCAATCCAAGAACATGGCATATCTCTCCATCCGTTGGTATCATCTATAATTTCCTTCATCAGTGTCTTAAAGTTTTCTGAGTACAGGTCTTTTGTCTCCTTAGGTAAGTTTACTCCTAGGTATTTTACTCTTTTTGTTGCAATGGTAAACGGGAGTGTTTCCTTAATTTCTCTTTCAGATTTTTCATCATTAGTGTATAGGAACGCAAGAGATTTCTGTGCATTAATTTTGTATCCTGCTACTTTACCAAATTCATTGATTAGCTCTAGTAGTTTTCTGGTAGCATCTTTAGGATTCTCTGTGTATAATGTCATGTCATCTGCAAACAGTGAGTTTTACTTCTTCTTTTCCGATTTGGATTCCTTTTATTTCCCTTTCTTCTCTGACTGCTGTGGCTAAAGCTTCCAAAACTATGTTGAATAATAGTGGTGAGTGTGGGCAACCTTGTCTTGTTCCTGATCTTAGTGGAAATGGTTTCAGTTTTTCACCATTGAGAACGACGTTGGCTGTGGGTTTGTCAAAAATGGCCTTTATTATGCTTTGAGGTAAGTTCCCTCCATGCCTACTTTCTGGAGGTTTTTTATCATAAATTGGTGTTGAATTTTTTTGAAAGCTTTTCCTGCATCTATTAAGGTGATCATATATTTTTTCTCCTTCAATTTGTTAATATGCTTTATCACATTGATTGATTTGCATATATTGAAGAATTCTTGCATCCCTGGATAAGCCCCACTTAATCATGATGTATGACCCTTTTAATGTGCTGTTGGATTCTGTTTGCTAGTATTTTGTTGAGGATTTTTACATCTATGTTCATCAGTGATATTGGCCTGTAGATTTCTTTCTTTGTGGCATCTTTGTCTGGTAGTGGTATCAGGGTGATGGTGGCCTCATAGATTGAGTTTGGGGGTGTTCCTTCCTCCACAATTTTTTGGAAGAGTATGAGAAGGATAGATGTTAGCGCTTCTCTAAATGTTTGATAGAATTCACCTGTGAAGCCAGGTGAATTCACCTATGAAGCCAGAATTTCACCTGTGAAATTCCTGGGCTTTTGTTTGTTGGAAAATTTGTAATCACAGTTTCAATTTCAGTGCATGTGATTGGTCTGTTTATATTTTCTGTTTCTTCCTAGTTCAGTCTCGGAAGGTTGTGCTTTTCTAAGAACTTGTCCATTTCTTCCGGGTTGTCCATTTTATTGGCATATAGTTGCTTGTAGTAATCTCTCATGATCCTTTGTATTTATGCATCATCAGTTGTTACTTCTCCTTTTCCATTTCAAATTCTATTGATTTGAGTCTTCTCCCTTTTTTTTCTTGATGAGTCTGGCTAATGGTTTTTCAATTTTGTTTATCTTCTCAAGGAACCAGCTTTTAGTTTTATTGATATTTGCTATCATTTCCTTCATTTCATTTTCATTTATTTCTGATCTGATCTTTATGATTTCTTTCCTTCTGCTAACTTTGGGGGTTTTTTGTTCTTCTTTCTCTAATTGCTTTAAGTGTAAATTTATGTTTTTTATTTGAGATGTTTCTTGTTTCTTGAGGTACGATTGTATTGCTATAAACTTCCATCTTAGAACTGTTTTGCTGTATCCCATAGGTTTTGGGTCATCGTGTCTTCATTGTCATTTGTTTCTAGGTAATTTTTGATTTCCTCTTTGATTTCTGCAGTGATCTCTTGGTTATTTAGTAGTGTATTGTTAGCCTACATGTGTTTGTATTTTTTACCAATTTTTTTCCTGTAATTGATGTCTAATATCATAGTGTTGTGGTGGAAAAAGTACTTGATATGATTTCAATTTTCTTAAATTTACCAAGGCTTGATTTTTGACCCAAGATATGGTCTATCCTGGAGAATGTTCCATGAGCACTTGAGAAGAAAGTGTAAGCTACTGTTTTTGGATGGAATGTCCTATAAATATAAGTTAAGTCCATCTTGTTTAATGTATCATTTAAAGCTTGTGTTTCCTTGTTTATTTTCATTTTGGATCATCTGTCCATTGGTGAAAGTGAGGTGTTAAAGTCCCCTACTATTATTGTGTTACTGTCGATTTCCCCTTTTATGGCTGTTAGCATTTGCCTTATGTATTGAGGTGCTCCTATATTGGGTGCATAAATATTTACAATAGTTGTATCTTGTTCTTGGATTGATCCCTTGATCATTATGTAGTGTCCTTCTTTGTCTCTTGTAATAGTCTTTATTTTAAATCTATTTTGTCTGATATGAGAATTGCTACTCCACCTATCTTTTGATTTCCATTTTCATGGAATATCTTTTTCTATCCCCTCACTTTCAGTCTGTTTGTGTCCCTGCGTCTTAAGTGGGTCTTGGGTAGACATCATATATACAGGTCCTGTTTTTGTATCCATTCAGCCAGTCTATGTCTTTTGGTTGGAGCATTTAATCCATTTACATTTAAGGTAGTCATCGATATATATGTTCCTATTACCATTTTCTTAATTGTTTTGGGTTTGTTATTGGAAGTCTTTTCCTTCCCTTGTGTTTCCTGCCTAGAGAAATTCCTTTAGCATTTGTTGTAGAGCTGGTTTGGTGGTGCTGAATTCTCTTAGGTTTTGCTGTCTGTAAAAGTTTTAATTTCTCCATGGACTCTGAATGAGATCCTTGCTGGGTAGAGTAACCTTGGTTGTAGTTTTTTCCCTTTCATCACTTTATATATGTCCTGCCACTCCCTTCTGGCTTTCAGAGTTCTGCTGAAAGATCAGCTCTTAACCTTATGGGGATTCCCTTGTATGTTAATTGTTGCTTTTCCCTTGCTTCTTTTAATGTTTTTTCTTTGTATTTAATTTTTGATAGTTTGATTAATATGTGTCTTGCTTTGTTTCTCCTTGGATTTATCCTGTATGCAACTCTCTGCACTTCCTGGACTTGTTTGACTATTTCCTTTCCCATATTAGGGAAGTTTTCAACTATAATCTCTTCAAATATTTTTTCAGTCCCTTTTTTTTTCTCTTCCTCTTCTGGGACACCTGTAATTCGAATGTTGGTGCGTTTAATGTTGTCCCAGAGGTCTCTGTGATTGTCCTCAATTCTTTTCATTCTTTTTCCTTTATTCTGCTCTGCAGTAGTTATTTCCACTATTTTATCTTCCAGGTCACTTACCCTTTCTTCTGCCTCAGTGATTCTGCTATTAGTTCCTTCTAGAGAATTTTTAATTTCACTTATTGTGTTCTTCACCATTGTTTGTTTGCTCTTTAGTTCTTGGTCCTTGTTAAATGTTTCTTTTATTTTCTCCATTCTATTTCCAAGATTTTGGATCATCTTTACTATCATTACCCTGAATTCTTTTTCAGGTAGACTGCCTATTTCCTCTTCATTTGTTAGGTCTGGTGGGTTTTTACCTTGCTCCTTCATCTGCTGTGTGTTTTTATGCCTTTTCATTTTGCTTAACTTACTGTGTTTGGGGTATCCTTTTGCAGGCTGCAGGTTCGTAGTTCCCATTGTTTTTGGTGTCTGTCCCCAGTGGCTAAGGTTGGTTCAGTGGGTTGTGTAGGCTTCTTGGTGGAGGGGACTAGTGCCTGTGTTCTGATGGATGAGGCTAGATCTTGTCTTTCTGGTGGGCAGGTCCACGTCTGGTGGTGTGTTTTCGGGTGTCTGTGAACTTATTATGATTTTAGGCAACCTCTCTGCTAATGGGTGGGTTTGTGTTCCTGTCTTGCTCGTTGTTTGCCATAGGGTGTCCAGCACTGTAGCTTGCTGGTCGTTGAGTGGAGCTGGGTCTTAGCATTGAGCTGGAGATCTCTGGGAGAGCTTTTGCCACTTGATATTACATGGGGCCAGGAGGTCTCTAGTGGACCAATATTCTGAACTTGGCTCTACCTCCTCAGAGGCTCAGCCCTGACACCTGGCCAGAGCACCAAGAGTCTGTCAGCCACTCGACTGAGAAGAAAAGGGAGAAAAGAAAAAGAAAGAAAAAATGAAAAAAAAAAATAAATAAAAGTTATTAAAATAGAAAAAATTATTAAAAATTAAAAAATAATATAAAAAAAGAGAGAAAGAAAGAAGAGAGCAACCAAACCAAAAGACAAATCCACCAATGATAACAAGAGCTAAAAACTAAACTATAAAAAACCCAAAAAACAAAAATGGACAGTCAGAACCCTAGGACAAATGGCAAAAGCAAAGCTACACAGACAAAATCACACAAAGAAACATAAACATACACACTCACAAAAAGAGAAAAAGGAAAAATATATATGAAAAAAAAGGAAGAGAGCAACCGAATCAATAAACAAATCTACCAATGATAGTAAGCTCTAAATACTAAAGTAAGATAAACATAAAGCCAGAAACAAATTAGATGCAGGAAGAAAACCCCAAGTCTACAGTTGCTCCCAAAGTCTACTGCCTCAATTTTGGGATGATTCGCTGTCTATTCCTGTATTCCACAGTTGCAGGATACATCAACTTGACTGTGGAGATTTAATCCGCTGCTCCTGAGGCTTCTGGGGGAGATTTCCCTTTCTCTTTTTTGTTCGCACAGCTCCTGGGGTTCAGCTTTGGATTTGGACCCTCCTCTGCGTGTAGGTCGGCGGAGGGCGTCTGTTCCCTGCCCAGAGAGGACGGGGTTAAAGGAGCCGCTGATGAGGGGGCTCTGGCTCACTCAGGCCGGGGGAGGGAGAGGTACAGAATGCAGGGTGAGCCTGCGGAGGCAGAGGCCAGCATGACGTTGCACCAGCCTGAGGTGCACAATGTGTTCCCCCCAGGGAAGTTGTCCCTGGATCACATGACCCTGGCAGTGGCGGGCTGCACAGGCTCCCAGGAGGGGAGGTGTGGAGAGTGACCTGTGCTTGCACACAGGCTTCTTGGTGGTTGCAGTAGCAACCTTAGCATTTCATGCCCATCTCTGGTGTCTCCACTGATAGCCACGGCTCGTGCCCATCTCTGGAGCTGGTTTAGGCGGTGCTCTGAATCCCCTCTCCTCGCGCACCCCAAAACAATGGTCTCTTGCCTCTTAGGTAGGTCCATTCTCTTTCCTGGACTCCCTCTTGGCTAGCTGTGGCACACTAGCCCCCTTCAGGCTGTGTTCATGCAGCCAACCCCAGTCCTATCCCTGGGGTCTGACCTCCGAAGCCGGAACCTCAGCTCCCAGCACCCACCCGCCCCGGTGGGTGAGCAGACAAGCCTCTCGGGCTGGTTAGTGCTGGTCAGCTCTAATCCTCTTTGCAGGAATCTCTCCGCTTTGCCCTCTGCACCCCTGCTGCTGCACTCTCCTCCGTGGCTCTGAAGCTTCCCCCTGGCCCACCCCCCATCTCCTCCTGCGAAGGGGCTTCCTGGTGTGTGGAAACCTTTCCTCCTTCACAGCTCCCTCCCACTGATACAGGTCCCATCCCTATTCTTTTGTCTTTGTTTTTCCTTGTTTCTTCTGCCCTACCCAGGTACAGGGGAGTTTCTTGCCTTTTGGGAAGTCTGAGGTCTTCTACTAGCATTCAGTAGGTGTTCTGTAGGAGTTGTTCCACATGTAGATGTAGTTTTGATGTATTTGTGGGGAGGAAGGTGATCTCCATGTCTTACTCCTCTGCCATCTTGAAGGCGCCCCCTGGTAATTCTATTTTTAATTTTATAAGGTACTGCCATACTGTTTTCCACAGTGGTATACCATATTACATTCCCACCAACAGTGCACAAGTATTCCAATTTCTCCATATTCTCACCAACACTTGTTATTTTCTTTTCTTTTTTTTTCATAGTAGCCATCTTAATGGGTATGAGGTGGTGTCTCATGTAGCTTTAATTTGCATTTACATAAGTATTAGTGATATTGAGCATCTTTTTGTGAACTTACTGGTTATTTGTATATCTTCCTTGGGAAAATGTCTATTTAAGTCCCTTTGTCTACATTTTTTTTAAGAGTTTTTTTGATGTGGACCATTTTTAAAGTCTTTATTGAATTTGTTACAATACTGCTTCAGTTTTATGTTGTGGCTTTTTGGATGCAAATCATGTGGGATCTTAGCTCCCAGAACAGGGATTGAACCTGAACCCCCTGCTTTGCGAAGTGAAGTCTTAACCACTGGACCACCAGGGAAGTCCCCCTTTGTCTACTTTTGAATTGTTTAGTATTTTTCTTTTTGTGTTTTAGGAATTCTCTATATAATCTGTATATTAATCACTTATCATACATATAATTTACAAATATTTTCTCCCTTTCTGTGGATTGCCTTTTAATCTGTTAATAGCATCTTTTGATGCCAAAAGTTTTATTTTCATAAAGTCCAATTTGTCTATTTTCCTCTTTTATTGCCTGCACCTTTAGTGTCATACTCAAGAAATCATTGCTGGACTTCCCTTGTGGTGCAGTGGTTAAGAATCTGCCTGCCAATGCAGGGGACATGGGTTCGAGCCCTGGTCCGGGAAGATCCCACATGCCACGGAGCAACTAAGCCTGTGTGCCACAACTACTGAAGCCTACGCATCTAGAGCCTATGCTCTGCAAAAAGAGAAGCCACCACAATGAGAAGCCTGCGCACTGCAACCAAGAGTAGCCCCTGTTCACTGTAACTAGAGAAAGCCTGCATGCAGCAATGGAGACCCAATGCGGCCAAAAATATAATTAATTAATTAATTTAAAAAAATCATTATCAAATCTAATGTCATGAAAATTTGTCCCATGTTTTCTTCTAAGAATTTTGTAGCTTGTTCATATTTTCCTCTTGATTTATTATTTTTTTATTTTGTACATATTTTATTATAAGTGTAGATGAGCATTTCTTTTTTTTAATAGATCTTTATTGGAGTATAATTGCTTCACAATACTGTGTTAGTTTCTGTTTTACACCAAAGTGAATCACCCATATGCACACATATGTCCCAATATCCCCTCCCTCTTTAGCCTCCCTCCCATCCTCCATATCCCACCCCTCTAGGTCATCGCAAAGCACTGAGCTGATCTCCCTGTCCTATGCTGCTTCTTCCCACTAGCTTCTCACATATATACACATTCGGTAGTATATATATGTTGATGCTACTCTCACTTCGCCCCAGTTTCCCCCTCCCACCCTGTATCCTCAAGTCCATTCTCTATGTCTACATCTTTATTCCTGCCCTGCAACTAGGTTCATCAGTATCTTTTTTTTTTTTTAGATTCCATATATATGCATTAGCATACGGTATATTTTTTCCCTTTCTGACTTACTTCACTCTGTATGACAGACTCTAGGTCCATCCACCTTACTACAGATAACTCAATTTTGTTTCTTTTATGGCTGAGTAATATTCCATTGTATATATGTGCCACATCTTCTTTATCCATTCATCTGTCGGTGGACATTTAGGTTGGTTCCATGTCTTGGCTATTGTAAATAGTGCTACAATGAACATTGTGGTACATGACTCTCCTTGAATTATGGTTTTCTCGGGGTGTATGTCCAGTAGTGGGATTGCTGAGTCATATGGTAGTTCTATTTTTAGTTTTTTAAGGAACCTCCCTACTGTTTTCCATAGTGGCTGTATCAATTTACATTCCCACCAACAGTGCAGGAGGGTTCCCTTTTCAACACACCCTTTCCAGTATTTATTGTTTTCTGATTTTTTGATAATGGCCATTCTGACCAGTGTGAGATGATACCTCATTGTAGTTTTGATTTGCATTTTCAGCTTTATTTTTCCAGATAAAATCTGCAGTCTAAATATGCCCTGGGTAAAATATACACGGATGTATTACTCATCTACAGAACCCAAAGGTAATTAGCTATTGTGCCTGCACTTGTGTGCATGTGTGTACTCAAGTACTTGCGCATGTGTGTTAGGGTATCACTTGCTGCAAGAAATAGCAAAAGCATTTAACAATAGTACAGGAAAATATGGGCATATTAGATAGGGTAGGCTAATGGCTAAACAAATAAGCCAAAAATTTATAACTGTTCAAACAAGAAGTTTATTTTTTGTTTATGTAACATCCAAAGCAAATATTTTTGATTGATGGCAGTCTTTCCTCAAAGTCATCGTTCAAAGACCTGTGCTCCTTCCTTCTTCCTTCTTGTGCCATCTTTGACAGGCTGCATGTCCATTTGCATCACGCTGGTGAAAGCGGACAGAGAGTGAAGAAACCACATCTCCTTCTTAACCTAACCTTGGTTTAGAAGTGACATACATAACTTCTATTCCCAAGCTTTTGGCAATACCTAGTTACTTGGCCCTTCCTAGATGCAAGGTAACTAGGAGATGAAGTCCCTGAGAGCCTAGCTACTTTCCAGTGATTGCTCTATCTTTGAGATCCAATATGGTGGCCAGCAGCCACATGTGGCTATTGGGCACTGGGGATGTGGTTCATCCAAATTGAGATGTGCTGTAAGCATAAAGAGCACACCAGACTTTGATGACTTAGCATGAAAATAAGGATGTAGATATCTGA
This sequence comes from Monodon monoceros, assembly GCF_005190385.1. Taxonomy (NCBI): domain Eukaryota; kingdom Metazoa; phylum Chordata; class Mammalia; order Artiodactyla; family Monodontidae; genus Monodon; species Monodon monoceros. The sequence continues at coordinate 13,837,367 of NW_021703772.1, forward strand.
TTGGTAATTTTTAGAGTGATTACAGGTTGAAATGGCAAGATTGTGGATAACTGCGTTAAATAAAATATATTATTAAAATTAATTTCACCTGTTTCTTTTTACTTTTTTACCAAGGCTACTAGAACATTTTAAAGTACATATGTGACTTGCATACTTGCGTACTATTTCTATTGGATAGCCCTGCAATGGAAACTACCCTTCTCTGTTACACAGATTATCTCATAGGATTGAGATAGGGAGTATATCTGGGCCATTCGCAGAATCAGAAGAAGAGGAATTGGAAAGCTCTCTGGAATCAAGGTGTGTGCTCTCTCCCTTTCTTTCTTTTTCTCTCACTGGAGCCACATGGTCACTGGTCTCTCTGTCTATACCTACTGACTTAACTCTTCTCTCTCTGTCTTTCTCTTTCTCCCTCTGTCTCTTTCATTCATGTTGCAATCAGCTGGGGTCAGGAGGCTGAGGTCAAATGGCTTGCCACTCATTCACTAGAAGCAATGGAAACAGGTTCTCAGGGAAAGGGCACAAGTAGGTCAGACAAATTGACTGACGTGTTTGCTCAGTATGCAAATATGTAAAGGCTACATGGACTTGGCAGCTGTCAACATTCCCCAGTTTTTACACTTCAAAGACTATATTTACTCTGAGGCCTTTTGTAAGAACTCTGTGTTGAATAGATGATTAAATTTAATCTGAGAGTATACTATTTAACTCATGTCATCACTAATGAAAACATGTAACTAATCTTTATTTCTTGGGTTTGTACCAGTGCCCAGAAATAGTCAACCTCATTGACAAGGCTTGAATTTCCAGCAGTGTACATTGGGCTCAATATATATTCATAGAATATCAATTTAGCCCATAGGACCAGGCTCATTAAACCATATGCAGAAATTATGTGAGAGTACAAAGTTAATATATGGGTGATATACCCCCAAATGTAACTCTCCTGTTGGGCTGGAACCTTTACATTTTAATGCCATTCTCTGGAGTTTAAGAAATGTCACCAGCCCCTGTTAGAATATGTATATATGACCTAGAGAGATTACCAGATGTGTTTATATTCTCAGGAAGAATTTATATGTCAGACACCATCCTAAATCCACTAACAATTTATCAGAAATGGATTTTTCAGATTATTGTCTTCCACCTAGAAAAAAAAGGGGCCCATAAGGAATGGAATTAACTTTTGTTAAAACGGGATTTGGTTAGCTTCAAAATATGTCCAGGGGTCCTACAGAAGTTGGATGGCCAGTATGTGCACTAGGATCTTAGCCATCAGGGAGGGAAAAGGAGGTAGGGGATGGTGATGAAAGAGGGGACACGAATGTCACCAAACACACATTTTACCTTCTTTATTTTCCTGATGAAACTAGAGCTTTGACAATGGTAGTCCTTTTGCAGGTGCAATTTCACAGCCCTGCTTTGAGGCTATGACCTTCAAAGTTGGTAGGAATCTCCTAAGCCTCTGAGGTTCTTTTGGACTTGTCTTAGTTAGTGGATGACCTTCCAGAAATGAGCTGACATTTCCTGTGGCATTTTTAGGATGCTGAGTGGGGCTGGCTGTAAGCTGAGCTGTTGGGGATACATGCTTTGCCTTTTTCTCTCCTGCAAAGCTTATTCAGAGTCCAATGCGGGTGTAGGTCTACCAGGAGATGGCCTCTACTCCACCAGTGTACTGAGCTGAATCTACCATCTCCCACTGACATAATGACCTACCTCCCAGGAAGCCTAGCATATTCCTAAGGGGGATTCTCTTACCCTTTCACTAAGAGGAGATGGGGTACAGTTGCCAGCTGTACTCCTCTCTCAGCTTGGAATCTAGACAAATTCTAGAGGGGTAATTTGCCAGGAAGTGGGAAGTAGTAATGCAAAGAGCTTAGGTATCTTCCACAACTTACGGATGGCTTTGAGGGCTACCCATAAATCTTGATGGAATCACTGGCCTTGTAATTTATATAATGGATAATAGTTCTTAGCTCGTGTTCTTTCTAGTACATGTTCCTGAAATTAAACACACATCTTAAGAATGTTCATAACATTTGACTACTAGAGTTAGATTATTAGTTCTATGAAGGCAGGGACCACTTCTGTCTTTATTGTCTTGTTTTTCCTAGTGTCCTTAGAGCTAAACACTGATTTAATGAAGGAATGAATGAATGAACAATGAATTTACTTATACTCTTATACTCTTATGTTATTTGTTGATTGTGCATCTTTGTTATAGTTGTTCTTTTAGGGAAGAAAAAGATGTTTTAGTTTATTCTGTGTCTTGGAGACAGCTTTATCAGGGAACCATTTACTAAAAATTATTTGCTAATAAACAACTGGACAAGAACATTTAGAAATTTTCCGTAGAGAACAAGTAACCCTTTTCTTTAAAGCATGGACTTCTTTTTTCCACTTCCTATGTGAAAATAAAAAATAATGGAGGCCACAGAGAGATAATAAATAGTATCTGCCCCAAACTCTATCATGTGGGAAAAAACGCCCACTTTCACATACTCTATTTCATTTTATTCTTAGAGCAATCTTCTCAGAAATAGAACTGACAGTATAATCTGTTTTATTAATAAAAGAGTAATTAAGATCCAGATAGTTGTAGTGTGTAGCTCCAAAAAAACTAGAAGAGTTGGGGTCAATGGTTATAACATGTGGCTTATTTTAACTTTGAAATCTGGACACAGAATTCTGTATATTGACTCTTAGGTTAAAATCGTTATTTTATGTCTGACTCTTACACATCCCTCAGATCTCAATTCAAATGTCTCTTCCTCAAGGAAGTCCTCTCTGTATTCCCCAAGCTGGGTCTGGTCTCCCTAGAAATGCTCTTATAGTGCCTGGTAACTTCTGTACATGGTACTTATCATACTTGTCTGTTACTGGCTGTTTTGGTGGCTTTATTTGATTACTATATTTTCTCCTTAACCAGGAAGCATGCTGTTTTACCATGGTATTCCTGGAGCTTAGCACACAGTAAGCATTCAGTAAATACCATAGCATTAATAAGTAGAGGAACAAGGACCTACTGTATATCACAGGGAACTATACTCAATATTTTGTAATAACCTATAAGGGAAAAGAATATGAAAAAGAACATTTATATTCTGTGTTATACACCTGACACTAACATGACATTATAAATCAACTATACTTCAATTTAAGGAAAAAAAGAAAGAAAAAAATAATAAGTAAAGGAACAAATAAATGTTGACTTTTTAAAATGGAGTTTAAAGTCCTAGGAGGAATTCAAAGAGAAAGTAAGAATTGAAATTCATTTTCAGAGGATTTGAATTGATGTTTACATTTCAGAAGAATTCAGAATAATTTTAACAATTTAAATAAATGTAATAGCAAAGAGATATTTCAATCAGTTATTACTAAGATACATTATTTTTATAATTATGTATATGTACTATTTAAAACATTCAAAATAACTTCTAAACATCCATGAATCTGTAATACAATTTGAACTTATTTTTTAACCTGACCTATTTTATGCTTCCTTTATCAGAGCATAGGTTAAATCACTAATTTTGTTAATTTTTCCTCCTTAATGGTCTGTTTTTAAGATAAAAACATTTGATTCATATTATCTATAACAATATATTTTATTAAAATGATGCTTAGTGAGGAAGAAAATGTCAAGAAACAAAAATAATGTCATAGTATGTATGAATTAAATTTATAGGAAACTTTATCCTACCTCCTACTTAGAAAAGTTTTATAGGGCAGTAAGACATCAAAAAGTTTAAAAAAAGAAAAGTTTACTAATGGAAGAAAAGAAAGTTTACAGGTTTTTCTAACTTTTCCTGGTCTATAATGAAAATAAGCACCATTCAATAGAATTCAAATGTAAGACATTTAAATGTGGAGAAAAACAGTAGCTAAAAATAAAACATGTCTTATTAAAACTGTCAAAAAAAATTTTTTTTTTTGGCAGTACATGGGCCTCTCACTGTTCTGGCCTCTGCCGTTGCGGAGCACAGGCTCCAGACGCGCAGGCTCAGCGGCCATGGCTCACGGGCCTAGCCTCTCCACGGCATGTGGGATCTTCCTGGACCGGGGCACGAACCCGTGTCGCCTGCATCGGCAGGCGGACTCTCAACCACTACGCCACCAGGGAAGCCCAAAACTGTCAAAATTTTAGTGTGAAAAATTATGGTTAATTTTCTTTCAGTCGAAACACTAATAAGATATTTATAGAAAGATTATAATTTTAACTTTTTTCATATTCACATATATGCACATATATGTTGCATTAAGATATCCTCAGATTTAGACAAAGAAAGTAATACCTAAATTAGTAACTGCAAGAATGAAAAAAGGATTTTGGGGAAAACTCTTAAGACAATTTCCTTAATATAGAGATTTAATATAAAGACATATGTCTTAATATAAAGATGTATGAATACACATATAAAGGTGAGTGAGTTCTTTAAGTGAGAGATTAAAAGTCAAAGCAGAGCAAGCCAAGAGGACTGCCTGGGAAGAATAAAAGGGGATGGAGGTCGGGGATTTTATTAGAGTAAGAAACAGGCAAATCTATAGACCTTTGAAGAGCTGGTTTTCATAAATAGGTCTCTTCCTTGGTAAACTGCAATTTCCTACTCATGTGTTTAGCTTAATAGCAGAATTTTGCCTTAATCAAAAGTTAAGTGGGCTTACTAAAATTCTTGAGTGTTTTGTTTTGGTGAATTCCATAGTTACTATCATGCTGATTCACACGAGTCTAACATAAATGATACATAATGCTAGAAAATTGAGTTTAAAATACAATTCTCTTTTATATTCTCATTCCCATAATAGAAGAAGAGAAAACTGAGTTTAAAGCTGCTGTGTTACTGACACTTCAAATAAGATTTAATTAGTTTCTCTGACAAAGCAGTAAACCTTTAAATTAAAGAGTTCAGGAGTGCTTAGCCCCATAAATTCTCTAAGGAAATTTAAATAAGAGTAATAAATTTTAAGCACATCTTTCTTGGTGCTTCCCATGAAGCAGCCAGTGTTGGCCCTTGACAAATGACAAATATAAAAATACCTTGAATCTATAAAAGTCCATCACAGGCATTTACTAAAATAAGACTTCTTGATGTTCAGGAATTAGAAGCCGACCTCCAGAATACCAGAGAATGATATAGATGAAATATTAATCAATCAATAAAAGTCATCTTTCTCTATAACAATAGCCAACATTTACTAAGTGCTTATGAAATGTTATGGCCTACTTTAAGTATTTTACATGGATTGAATCTTTACTCCTCTCAACCCTATGTGGTTGAAGCTATTATTATTTCCATTTTATAGAGGAGGAAACTAGGTCTTAAACAAGATGAGTGACTTCCTAGGAATATACTGATAGAGGATGTCTGTAGCAAAGGCTGCGGGTGTGCCAACTATATTCCCTTGGCCTTATCAATGTAGTGCACACCCAGGCCTTACTTCTTTCTAACTGCCAGGGCCTGCTGCAGGCTACTTTGTGTATGTTTTGCTGTATGCAAGACAGACCAGAAAAGCCAGAGCTAGAATCTGCCCCAACCTCCTCCCAGGAGCCCTCAATCAATGACAGATGGGCTTTGGTATAAAATATCTCAGGTCCCTCACCCCTCAGGTAGGGTAGCTCAGAGGCACGTGTTCTATATTGCCTACTAAGAGTTCCCAAGTGGGATTAAATTTTTGTTACTCACAGTTATAACTTACTTAAAAATTCGCCATTAATTGGCTGCCTTCCCTTGCCTTTCTTATTTCCTTAGTCATTACCAGTGATTTCTGAGATTACCTCCCAAAATAAACTGTTTTCTCTCATATCCTTATCTTAGAGTTTGTTTCTCGAGAAACCCAAACCAGAAAGAGACCTAGACATGATTAGAACCCAGACAGTCTGGCCACAGAGCCTAAGTGTTTAATTCCTACAATGTGCTGCCCATTCTCCCAAAAAGAGGACATATATTTTGTAAAAATGGTCTCAAGAGATGATAGGAGGAAGAATTTTTGTCTCTATTTTACATCCCACTTTCTTGTCAAGAACTGTGAAGGGTCTGAGATTTTACTCTTCTTGCTAACAAAGGAATTAGCTTGCTTTGAAGGCTGGTAGAAGACATGAGACTCCTGAGTCAGAGACAAGAGACTCTATTACACACAGCAGTAGCAGTAGCTGAAGAACCTGCATTTGTACCAGCTGCCCAAGGCCCATTTCTAGGATGACACAGACAAGCTCAGATGAATAACTACACATGCAGTGGATTGTGTTATGGGAAAGAAACCCTGAGGTTAGGGAACCCAAAACTTTTATACAGGACAATAAACATGCCTGCTCTTTGCTACAGAGAGAGACACTATCTCTGTCTTTCAAAGGTGTCAGCTATACCAAAATTTTGAAAAGATAGTCCATAATAAAGGCAATCAGTGCCTCACATGAAAGGTGTGCAGCTATGCAAGACACCCATGGAGAATTGTCTTCTATGTTCTGAAATCAAGAAATATGTTCATAGTTTCATCACACTGTGGAAACATAATTATGCCTTACAGAAAATGGCAAGAACGAACAAATGGCAAAATTTAAACATTGTTCATTGTGTTGTTCTTAGTTTTTATTGTTTTGTTTTCAAAGCATAAACACATTTTCCTTTGATGCCCACAGTAATCCTGTCAGGCAAGTATTTTATGGCTGATGGAAAAACGACTCAGAAGAAAAGGAGCTTCACTATCCTCATCTAGTGAGTGGTGGACCCAAAAGTTAAATCCAGGACTTCTTAGCCCAAAGCCGCCAAACATTTGACCAATTGCGCTAGAGAAGATGGACAACTGCTCAGAACTTATAACCTAAAAGCTTTAGTGAGTCTCTTCATTTCTTCGATGCTGCCACACTCCCAGGTCAGAATTTTGGGAGCAGAACTGAAGACATAAGCTGGAGGGTGCAAATGGGGAAAAGGGCACAAATATGCCCTCTTTGTTTTTTTGATGTTCAACTTCTATGTTCACTTTTGTTTTAGGTGGTTTGCACTGTGTAAATCAGTCACTGCTTAAAAAAATAAAAAAATCCCAGAAAGTCGTGGGTTTGGAACTGAGCTGTGAAAAAAACTCCACAATAAGCAGAATTATAGCATTTTCAATGGATGCAATACATATTTATTTTAACTCAAATGGATGCAATACATATTTATTTCATAATTTCATGCGTTTTTCCCACCAGGGAAATATGCACAATTTCAGTGCATTCAAAAACTCAAGCTAGGGCTTCCCTGGTGGCACAGTGGTTGGGAGTCCGCCTGCCAATGCAGGGGACACGGGTTCGTGCCCCGGTCCGGGAAGATCCCACATGCCGCGGAGCAGCTGGGCCCGTGAGCCATGGCCGCTGAGCCAGCGCGTCCGGAGCCTGTGCTTCGCAACGGGAGAGGCCACAACAGTGAGAGGCCCGCGTACCGCAAAAAAAAAAAAAAAAAAAACTCAAGCTAATATTACACTTTTGGACATACTGTTTATAGCATCAGGGTGCCATTGTTTATGACATACGATACCTGAAAAAAGTATATAGATCAAATTCTGCTCTATCACATTATGGTTGAAGTACATTATGGAAATGTTACTTAAGGGAATCCTATAGTGAATCCATTTTGTAGAAAACAACTGTAGTTAGAGAGATATCATGACTAGTGGCAAAAGCCTTGACCAAAGAGTAAGAATTCTGGGATTCTAGTGCTACTGCTTCTTTGTGTCATTTGTACCAAAGGAGGGAAACTCGATAATCTCTAAATGCCTCTAATTTAAATTTCCCTTTTCTGGAGTGTAGTGACTGATGTGGTTTGACCCTCAGCTGTGCCGCTTACTGGATACACACTTTCCTGCAAGTTATGTAACCTTTTCATAACTTTTCCTAACTTGTGAAGTAAGGATAATAATCTGTACTTCAAACAATACTTGTATTACATTAAATTAGATAACACTTATTAAGCAGTTCGTACAAAGACTGGCACGTACTAAGTGCTCAATAACTTGCAGTCCATATCATTAATTCTACATTTTCATGTATCAAGTTCACTTACTGTGAGACTTCCTATAATACATGCACATTCTGGACTCTTCTTTTCAATTAAATATGACTATAAGTAATTTAATCCACACATTCATGCTTTTTTTCTAAGATTTTATTGAAAAATTTCAAACCCGGTATAAAGTTGAAAGAACTATGCAATGAATACCCATCTACCTACCACCTAGATCCTACAATTAACATTTCCCTAGATTTGTGTTATCACATGTCTGTCTACTCACTCCGATATCCATCCAGCAAGCCTTCTTTCTTGATGCATTTCAAATTTAATGGAAAATGTCAGCACACCTTTCCTAAACATATCAGCCTGCTTATTGTTAAATAGAATCCAGAATTTGTTTGGAGGCCTTTTTTTTCCCATTTGAGGTAAAACTTTACATACAAGAAAACCATGCATTTATTTTTATATTCTGGGGTGATTTAAATATTTCAAATTGACTCTTTTGTAGGGACTTAAATATTCAAAGTTAAATCACCAATTATGTTTGCTATAACCTGTAACATAATGCATTGAAATGCCTTTAAAATCCTGGTGTCAAAGAGCAATCTTACCTTATAGGTCAGCTAAACCATATCAAGTTTCTCTTTGGTGGTGGTTTTATTTGGGCACATTCAATTTGACCTTGGTGTCATATATCCAAATCCACTTGGATATCCATTTGTAAACTATATAAAAAGATGTTCCACGGCAGAAAAAAAATTTGTAACTATGTGTGGTGATGGGTATTAACTAGACTTATTGTGGTGATCATTTCACAATATATACATATATTGAATCATCATGTCAGACACCAGAAACAAATAGAATGTTATATGTCAATTATATCTCAATTTTTAAAAAAGAAGAAAAGTAAATAAATCTATAAGTATATAATAAGATTTCAAAAAATAAAAAGAAAATGAATACTGCAAGTCAATAAAATTAGAATGACATTCTAATTCACATTCTGGTTTTCCAGCTTTTGTTTGATTCTACCATGTTGAAGCACTTAAACTCAATAGTTCCCACATGTAACACTAAGGGGAAGATGCCTGAAGAGATCCCCCTACCTTAGGAAGGGCTTTGGCAATCTCAGTCTTATTGGGGATACTCCAAGAAAAAGGATTTCAACAAAATTATCCCCTAAACTATACCTGCTCAGCTTGTTTTATAATTCACACCTACTCCCTTCCCACTTCTCATAATATATCTGATGTACAAAGTAAACCCTGGACAGAAAAATAAATTCCACCAAAGTTACTGAAAAAAAAGCAACAATTAATCATAGCTGGGACCCTCAGATATATCTGCATGTTCTGGTGAACTAAAGAAATTCATTTAGCTCCAAAACCTCTGTGGAAACTTTAGTTCCTTTCTCTAATGTGTGAGAAGAACAAACTCAGCAAAAATTTTTTCCTAGCTAATTTATGTCTTAAAGTATATAGAGATGGTCTTCATGAGTAAAGATCACAGTAACATGGATAGAATTTTATCACATTTTCAGGCCATCACTCAAAATGGCAACAAAATACAGTCATCCCTCAGTATCCAAAGGGGATTGGCTCCAGGACCCCCATGGATACCAAACTCCATAGATGCTCAAGTCCCTTATGTAAAATGGTGAAGTATTTGCATATAACCTATGCACATCTTCCTGCATACTTCAAATCATCTCTAGATTATTTATGATACCTAATACAATGTAAAAATATTTGCAGTGTGTGGCAAATTCAAGTTTTGCTTTTTGGAAATTTGTTTTTAAATTAATTTATTTTTGCTGTGTTGGGTCTTGGTTTCTGTGCGAGGGCTTTCTCTAGTTGTGGCAAGCAGGGGCCACTCTTCATCGCGGTGCGCGGGCCTCTTACTATCGCGGCCTCTCTTGTTGCGGAGCACAGGCTCCCGACGCGCAGGCTCAGTAGTTGTGGCTCACGGGCCTAGCTGCTCCGCGGCATGTGGGATTCTCCCAGACCAGGGCTCGAACCCGTGTCCCCTGCATCGGCAGGCGGACTCTCAACCACTGCGCCACCAGGGAAGCCCAAAAATTAATTTTGATCCCCAACTTTTGGGGAAATTTGTCCTATTATCCTGTGTGGAATAGAGTATTTGAAATAGATATTCAGCAGAAATATGACATATTTGTGAAACAGCCAGGCTCTAGAATTGGATAGACCTGAAATTAGATAAAAGCATTTAAATCCCTCTCTCATGATTTATTAATGTAGTGACCTTAGGCAAATAAACTCTCTCAGATATGACAAGTTACTTAATCTCTTTGATATACAATTTTCTGATCTATAAAATAAGAAAAATAATAAAAGAGCAGATTTTTATTAAGTGCTTATTATTTGCAAGGTGCTGGAGTAAGAGCACTGAAGGTTCCTTAACTCCTTTAATCTCATAACAATCGCAGGAGGTAGGTACGGTTATTATCTCCTTTCTATATGGGAGCACCCAGGTCGTTCAGTTCATGAGTACAGTGCCTGAGCTGGAACCCAGAGCTCTTCATCATGATGCTAGTGACACTGAACTGCACAGGGTTGCTTTCAAGAGAAGTGAGCAAAGTTGAGGCGTGAAAGACATGTAGCAGATGTTCAATCAATGCTAACCTCCTCTCCTTAGCAATAGTGTACCTAACTAAGAACACCCAGAGCCTACACTTCAGATATTTTCTTTTTTTATTTATTTATGCATTTATTTATTTATTTATTTATATTTTTTTAAAAAGAAACTTGTTATCTGTTGAGCTTTTATTTATTATTTATTTTATATATTTATTTTGGCTGCTCTGGGTCTTAGTTGCAGCACGTGGGACCTTCATGGCAGCATGTGGGATCTTTAGTTGCAGCATGTGGACTCCTTAGTTGCATCATATGGACTCTTAGTTGTGGCATGCATGTGGGATCTAGTTCCCTGACCAGGGATGGAACCTGGGCCCCCTGCATTGGGACTGAGGAGTCTTACCCACTGGACCACCAGGGAAGTCCCTTTATTTTTTATTGGAGTATAATTGACATACAATATTATATGTTACAGTTGTACAATACAGCGATTCATGATTTTTAAAGGTTAGATATTTTCTTATTTTTAGGAAGTTAGTGAATGTAAAACAAACAAAACAACAATAAATTAAGAATCGATCTGATGGAAATAAAAAAATACTAACTTCTATTCCCAAAGGAAAATTTCTTTGTTATACCAGTTCTTTACATCTTTGGGAGACACCTTTGCTACCAAACAGTAAAGACAGGATCAAAAGCCGAAGGGGGGCTTCCCTGGTGGCGCAGTGGTTGGGAGTCCGCCTGCCAATGCGGGGGACACGGGTTGGTGCCCCGGTCCCGGAAGATCCCACGTGCCGCGGAGCGGCTGGGCACGTGAGCCATGGCCGCTGAGCCTGCGCGTCCGGAGCCTGTGCTCCGCAACGGGAGAGGCAAAAAGCCGAAGGGTTCCAGAACGATTAATAAATGTTTTGGCATCAATCAAGTGTAAGTATTTCTGAACTAAACATCCCAATACAAAATTTTCACATACCTACTCACTCCCTTAGAAAGGTTTAAAATGAACCCAAGGTCATACTTCATTCTTGGGAGATGTCTTGATTAATTTCCATTGTAATGTGGAAAGGAGCCAATCTCTCACCAACAAACAGGAAGTGGGGTGAAGAACACACTTCCCCTCAGGAGGCAAGGCAGGAAAAGGGGAGCTCCCAGAGGGCCACAGGGCCGTCCTCCTGAGACTCTTAGTTCCCAGTTTCTTCCTCATACATTGGCTCAAGTAGGGCACATGTTTGAATCTCATTATCACATTATTTTCCTATGTGTTTTACACAGATTGGAAATCTAAGCAAACGGATAAAGAAGTTGCTTCTCCCTTTTTAAAGATCCTGCCCATCTTGGGAATTCACTTGTTTGCAGGTACACTTAGATTCTATGATGTAACAATTAATGCTAAGCTGTTGGTGGCTTAATGTAGCCTTCTTCACATAAACACTTACTTTTGAAAAATCTTTAGACGTGCTTTATCCAATAGTGGAACTGATGGCTTTGAGCTCAGAGTGGGGTGCTATGGGGTTTGGAGAGACAGCACAGAACCTTCCACCCTGTATCCCATAGGTAACTATCTTGTCCACCTAAGCAGATGGCTAGTTAGGTCTCTCTGTGTTTTTGTGCATTTGGTTTGCTTTGTTTTGTTTTTAAAGGGGGAGCATTTTGGAGGGTAAAGAGGCCTCTTCATCACCTGTCAGGTTGCTCTTTGTGGGCACCCACCTTTTGTCCTCATTTGCCTGTGGAGGTCCTGGTCTATAAAGCCCACAAAAGCAGGGAGCAGAGAATAAGATTTCTCCAGCACCTCTGAGACAGAAGCCTGTGACCCCTGAGAGAAGTGTGCAGCTGTCTGTGCATGCCCACAGTATCTTTTTGAAACAAGCTGCACCTTTCTGTGGGTCCCTGGCTGTGATGCACTTCTCTTTGATCTCCTTACCTGTGTTTGAGAGCTATCCATTCATTGTAGTTTGGGGCCTGAGATCATGCCCCTTCATTAGCCAAAAAACCTATTTTTCACACACATACACACACACACACATACACACACACACACACACACACACACTTCCCTTTCCCTCAAACTTAATCTCCACGTAAAATCTCTTCAGAGATAAATAAATGTGCTCTGTACTAACTGTTGACTCCCAAAATCTATTCTACCCCAATGATAGCATAAACTATGGTCACTCCCCTTACTACTGAGTGGGTTAAAATAGACACATAACCTAGTCTTGGCCAATAAGCCACAACAGTCTCCTGCTTCTGGGAACAGCTTCCTAGCTGATTACATAGAGCCGTAAGAAAGAGACATTCTCTCTCCTTCCTTTAGTCTGGACTTTGTTGTGTCTGCAAGTGATACCTATAGTGTCTGTAGCCACCTTGCCATCAGCCCAAGGCCAGGGCCAGGAAGACTGTCACAAAGCTGGGCTGGAGCCTTGATGTACCATGTCTGGAGACCACACTAACTTTGGACTTATTATGTAAGATAATAGATTTGATTGTTGCGTGTGCCAATTTGAGTTCGGTTTTCTGTTACTTGCAACAAAATTTAGCTGATTCATAAAAATACTATTTTTATGGACGACCTTAATTGTTCTATTGCTTTGATATAACCATTTGATAACTGCTAATATTCTTTGAGCTCAGACCATATGCCAGGTATTTATGTAAAGGAGAGTCTGCTGGCTTGTTTTTAAAAGTGATATTGCTTATAATCAATTCGTTTGTAATCCTTCTCCATCCCTACCCATGGTCACTTGTTACCACACTGGTTAGTATAACATTAGATGGTAGATGTGTAAATTCACCAAAAACTGATGGTGAATGAGTTGATCAAACTAGAGCCACGTGGACCATTTCTTTTACTCCTAAAAGTCTGGACACAATTATGGAAAGACCTGCCTCCTTAATCAATAGATTAAAAAAACACTTTAGATGATATAGCATCATACTTTCAATCAAAATCTTAAGGATGAAAAAAAAATCTTAAGGATGAATTTAATTTGCCATGTACTTAACACTGACATGAGACTCCTAATTTTTCAGTTGTTGTAATGATGTAAGGTCCAGCCTTGCTGCCCTCTTGTGCATGACAAAGGTGACATGGCAGTGGGGAGAGGAAAGCAGAAGTGCAAATGATAATGAATTGCACCACATGTAATTTACATATCCAAAGTTTATACTTCGTATGTTTTGGAAAGAAAGAACACAGCCTAAAACAGATCATGAGAAGGGACAGTTGGGTTACATTGCTTTGCATGCTTATTTTCTAAAGTCCATTGTGGAACCTTAAAGCAAGCATAATAGATTTAAAGTTTTAATCCTAGAATTGTGGTACAACCAAATCTTAAACTACAGAGAGGATATCCTGACAATTTAAAGGCTGTTGAAGATTTTGATGCGGCTTGAAAATCAAAGCAGAGTTCCCACCACTGTTTCTTCTTTTTCAGTCTTTTTTAGGAGGCTTGATGCTCCTGAGTCTCACTGGAAGGATAGATAACTTGGGAGCATCCTCCACAGATAACAGATGGCTAGGATGTAAGCCTAGAGAAGCGAATGTTGCAGGGAAAATGAATGCTGACTGGAAAGTGATGTGATCGAGAGGATGATGGACGTATAGGTATCAGATACAGATGACAGGGAGGCCACTGTGTAAGAGGTGATGGGACTGGGCATTGGGGAAGAGATTAACCACACAGGATGTTGTGGTGGCTGCAGGAATGGAAGTCAAAAAACAGTATTGGAAATTAGCCATAAAACAATTGTTCGTGTTCTTGGAGTTCAAACTGCATGCCAGGTGTTGTGCTAAATGCTTTATCTCTACTGTTTCATCTAATCCTCACACTAGCCTTGTGAAGTCGGCATTATTATTAACCTAATTTCACTGATGAGAGTAAATGGCACATTTTTTGATACACTGCAGAACTCAGATGAGAATCCAGGTAGTCTGATTCCAGAGGTGGCATGCTTAACTAGATGCTATATTATTTCAGAGCTTAAAATATTAGTGCATGGGCGACGCACAGCCACTGCTGGTCTATATGATAGTTTTAATGCAAATTAGAAAAGACCAAAGGGCTCTGCCCACCACCCAGTGAAGTCCAGCCCCCTAGCTGCACAGTTTAGAGGGCAGTTGGCATCTCTGATCAAGGAAACACATGCTCCATCCTTCAGGTAATTACAGCCCTTGCAAGGGTACCTGCCTTGGATATCAGCCTCTATTGACCTTCTCAGCAAGGCACCTCCTTACAGTGCACAGACTTTACAACTATATGAGGGGGCTTTAAAAAATGAATGTATATGTATATTTTAGTTTTATCAGTCAAGTCTCATTCTCAAGCACTCTACACAGATATTCCCTGTTCCTTCTCCAGATCTATTCTCTACACTTCTCCATTCTGCTCTGTGTTCCGAAAGGCTGACCCTTATGGGCTCCACCAATGGGCTTCCTTGCCTTCTCGCTTCCAGGTAGCTTCATCCAATGGGAGGCACCAGCCAGAAGTCCGAGGGAAGGAGAAGAGTGAGGCTGGGGTATTTTGTCCCCTGGCTGCCTCCCTATTGAGCCAGGAGCTTGGGTCCTCTCCTAAGGTCTCAGCTTGTCAGGCAGCCCTGTTCCACAGCTACAGAGAGAATTCTCTCTCCAGGTTCTGGTGGCACTTCACCTCATAGCCCTTCCAGCCTAGAAGTGGTATAAGGCTCCCTGCTGTTGCTAGTCTTCATCATCCCTTGGTCACTCCCTAACTCTACCCACACTTCTGTAAATAGTCCCTGAATTAAAGTCCCCTCAATTTCCCTGTTTGAGTGAGCCAACTGCTTCCTGCCAGGACCCTCTCTGATACACAGCGGAAACAAACTTTGACCATCTTAAGCAAAAATGGAATTTAGGGAAGGCATTTTAGGAAGCACACGAAGGAAGATGGGAGGACCAGGGTTGGAGAACAAGCAGGAACCCAGGGACCTCTGGAAAGCTGAAGAGCAGGAATGACAGCTAAAGTCATTCAGTGGGAGGAGCTTAGGCCACCCACTGCCACTGCCCCCATGCCCACCAACTGTCCCTGTGTCCTTCAGCCACCTACTCAAGAGTGTCGAGGAGAAGGTCTGTTTGCCTGAGTCTACATCATACATCCCCAGGCTGAGCTGGGGAGTGGAGATGGGGGAATCAGGTCCCTCTGGCTATTGTGATAGGAATGGACACCACTACCCACCAAGACCACACCCAATGGGTGAATCCTTTAAAACGAGAAATCAGGATGCTAATAGGAAGCACCACCCCCAAAACAAGGACAAACATAGCTGTAAAAATTAATAAAATAATGTGAGACTGCCTTAACAATCCAATCCAAGCATCTGAAGTAACTTTTCCCAAAAGACGAAAGTTCATGCAAAGACAGGCACTTCTCAACAAGGATTCCAGTAGCAGAGAAGTACCATATCTAAAGGTCTTATAAATGAAAAGTCTTTATAGGGTTTCAAACTGGGTTAGGTATAAAGATGCTGGTTTCATCTTAACAAGATGCCATGTTGTCCCTTTCTTAGAACCACCCATTCAATGGGTCTTCTGCCCAATAACCAGCCACTCAAGAACTAGAATATTCAGATACCAATAACTTCAAGTCAATTTATTGCCAGGAATTAATTGATTATATCAACTTGGGGCTAGAAACTGGCCCCAACAATTTTTTTTTAATCTGTTAGTCTCTTAAAGGTTATTCTTCAACTCTACCACCATTCCTTTGCTTTATTCAGATTTTGATTTTTACTAGTTGAAGATGTAAGAATAAAGAATACAGGTTTACTGTGAACTAAAGACAAACAGTTTATTGCAGAAGTTTAAAGATAATACTATTTTATTATATTTGTTGACTGTTGTATTTATAATTCACACAATTACTAAATCTAGCATAAAATTTAGACTATTTACTTTTATAGCTCTCTGGAACCATGCTTTATCTCATCTCCAAAATTAACTTACTTCACAAAGACAGAGCTGATGAGTTATAAATTTCAACATATGCTTTACTTGTCACGAATGAAAGCAATACATATTCATAATTGTCCCCCAGAGGTTTCTTGATATAGTTACTGTTATCAGTAAGAGGAAATTATTTTTCTTCAAAATAAAATTACATGAATGCAATGCCTATAATTTTTTTTCTTTGCGGTACGCGGGCCTCTCACTGTTGTGGCCTCTCGCATTGCAGAGCACAGGCTCCGGACGCGCAGGCTCAGCGGCCATGGCTCATGGGCCCAGCCGCTCCGTGGCATGTGGGATTTTCCCGGACCGGGGCACGAACCCATGTCCCCCGCATCGGCAGGCGGACTCTCAACCACTGCGCCACCAGGGAAGCCCAACGCCTATAATTTTTAATTGAGAATATGTATTCTGGTAGGTTAGGTTTGTTGGTTGTATATACAGATATTTTTATTTCCAAAATATTAATTTATTGGATAAATGTGGAGTAAATAGAACACTGTCCAGGCCAACTAGAAGGTTTCCAGAGCTGCCAGTGAGATGCTTTTGTTTAGCATGACAATGTGATAAAAATTGAGATGGGTTTTTATGATACAATAGGCATTTAAGATTTTCTTTAATTCAAGATGTAACTTGTCACATATGCTCATAGGGCTTATAAACTTCTTGTCTTGATGACATACACATAAAAAAATAGTAAGAACAAAGTAGAAAAGATCTACAGTTTTTATATATGTAATTGTCTGTGGTTATGTTCTCAATCAAATACTCCTATAATATGTCATCTTATAAAGCACATATGAATGCTACTGCTCTAAATATGTACAAATTTAATGGCCTGCAATACTTGCTAGTTGCCTGGTGGAGACAAGGAAGAAAGTAGATCTAGCCCTTCTTTTCAAGGAAGTGATAATACCTATAAATCTTCCTCTTCCAATTTCAAAAACATGCATCTTTCCCTAACAGTCTTTGTCGTTCAAAGCCATTGACCAGATTTTTCTAAATGAATTGGGAGGCTGTCAGCAGTTTTAATAACCAATATCTGCACAATCAGATCACCAGGTACGATGTAGTAATTCATGTGGCTTGGTATCCTGGATACCTAGAAATTCATGGCCAAGAAGAAGCTCTTGCCTTTCACTGGCTTCTCACAGTCTGTACTGCCCATTTCTAAACTGGGATGTAGAAAAGAGGCTGGTCCACTCAGCCTCCTGGCTTCTCTGACTGCATGTGCTCCATGCGAATAAATGGAAATGGGGCCACTGTTCTCCTGGGTCAGGACACGGTCGGCGTAAGTAGGAATACCAACTGGCAGGCATGTAACATCTAGTGAGTTCCTAGTCCAGAGCTGCTTTCTCTGCTAGATCAGGTGGCAGGTGGCAGAAAAAGAAATATCCTGAAAGTTCATTTGCTATTTGCAAGTCAGGGAATACTACGGGACTAGAAGAATGGTCTACTGCTGCTTTACAGAGTATTTCATAGACATTTTGAGGATGCTGATTTCCTAGAAAGGAAAAGCTCTGATTTCTGTACTGCAGTATATAAAAAGTTATTGCCAAATTCAACCTGGGTCTGTGGTTTCCAAATTTTTTTTTGGGGGGGGGCGCGGTGGGAAGAACTACATATTCTGTGATTGCAGGTCTCATCTGTCTTATTCACCTTAGTGCCTGACATATAGCAACCATTAAATAAATGTTTCTTAAACAAATGAATAATTAAATGAAAAAGTAAATGAGCAGTAGATTTTTTTTTTATGGCAGTGGTAGACAAATTCATTTTGAAGAGTTTTTCTGGGTCTTTGTGGTTAAAAGCCTAAAGGAAGACCGTTGAAAGTGATTCTTTTAAATGCAGCTAAATTTTGCTTAAGCAAAACCAAAATATGAAAATCTGGGTTCACAAAACAAATTAATTAAAAGGTGATTATATGCTTCACAATTACATGGGAATATGACTTAATGCAGGGTACTCCTAAATGCTGGCCCATGGTGTTTTCTCAGGTTCTCGCTGAAAGGAGAAAAATCAGCTCAGTGTATTGTTCTAAAGAACTGTCCTCTATTCACAAATTGACCTTCCTCCATTTCTATGGTTAAAATACTTAACAACAACAAAAAGATAATGAAACTAGTCTCTACTTCCAGTTAATTATTCCTTTTTAATGCTCTTAAACTTGCCAAAATAAAGTTGTCAACCCTAAATTGGTTCCCCAGCTTTTTGAAAAATACTTTATTGGTTTGTGAAATCCAAATAAGATTCATTTTATAAAAGCATACAGCATTTTTAAAGAAACCTACATATTGAATAAAGGACGATAGTGTAACCTGGGCCTTAATTACCCATGATAATAACAGCCAACAAGTTTTGAGTCGGTGCTGAGTACTGCTCTCAGGCCTTTTAAAAATGGTGTTAATCATCTAAATTTCATAGTAGCCCAAGGAGAAAATATTATTTTTATCCCCATCTTACAGATGAGGAACTCTAGACACAAACAGTCCAGTCCTTGCCCCAAAAGACAGAAAATACATCCAGTAAAATGGTAGAGATGGCCCCATATATTCTTAAATTACAAAGAAACTGAGCCATGTGACACTACAACCAATAAAAAAACATTGGTTGTTAATATAGTCTAATGATTATAGAAATGGAGTTTCAGTCAGCATACAGATTATAAACTATCCAAGACTCAGAGTATTTTATATTTAAATCAGAATCCTCCCAATCTTACCTTATCAACAAAATTCTTGACCTATTTTTAGCTTCAGTATTTACACAGATACTGCTTCAAGCAACATCCTTGTTTCTTAAGCTCTGTTCTATTAGCAAATACCAGAAAACAAAACAAGAAAATATGATGTTTCTAATGGGGCATTTCAACCAAGTAGGGGGTGAAAGCACAACACTGGTAAATCTAGCTATCAGGATTAAGCTAATTTAGGGAAAATTCAACCTTATAGCGAACAAATCAAAAGGTATATTTCAGTCCACTTATTTAAAAAAAAAAGTATAAAATACCCAGTTTCCAAATGCTACAAAAGTATTACACTCCAAATTTTTTTTAAAAGGCTTTAAAAAATAAATTTAAAAAGTATTACTACCCTAGCTTTCAAATGTAGGGTCTTATTTAAAATGAGATCACAAACTTTAGTGGGAACTCACATATTCCTCTGCAGTCAGAAATCCAAATATAACATCAATTGGGCAAAGAGATAAATTAGTAAGTATAATCCATAATAAATGAAAAGCAAAACTAGACTTTTTGATCACAATGCCAAAAATTTTTTTCCCCAAGTTATCCGCAAACTGGAATCAAAGACAAAAATTTTGGCTTTCAAAGTCTATCATACTCTTGTAATGGTAAAAATGATTTGGCAGGTTAAGGATAGGTTTCTAATCATCCTATCTTCTACTTAACACCATTTACCAAAATACTGCACTGCGTTAAGGGAGTTGTCTCAATGGCAACGAAAAAGAGATCTTAACACTAATAAGTTCTGGGTCCCTCAGAAAATATCAGTGAATCTAGAGCTTATGCTGTTTAAGGAAATTTTGTGGATTTCCACCCCTCAATCCTGACAGCTGGGGTGTGCACATCCGATCTGAATACTTTGTTAGGCATACAGGAACCGAATTTCTGACACTGCAGGTAACTCCTGCACAAACTCTTCTTTCAACTTTCTGGCATCTGGTCAAGTACCCATCCCTAGTCCACATGCCCTAGAAAAACACAGGAACCAGTTCTAGGACGTGGTTATCCACCTAGCACCCCACGCTCCACCCCAGTCTACTCGCCTCCCGCCCTAGCTCAGCCCACCCCAGCCAGCCCAGCCCGGCGGAGCCGGATCCAGCCTACTACAGTCCTACTGCTCCGGCTCTCCGAACTTCCCCCGCCCACTCCGTCCACGTGAACAGGGACCGCGCCGCGGTCCACCAATCAGCAGCCACCTCGCCCAGGATCCGGTCTCCAACGATCCCCTTTCAAAAAGTCAGCTTACACCTCCCGCCTCAGTCCCGCCCCTTTCCTACCTCCCCGCCCCTCTGGTCCCCCCCACCTCCCCAACTACCGGTTCCCCTCCTCTCCTCCCGTTGCCCCCTCCCGCTCCCAGGCTTCGCCCCGCCCAACCCAGGACAGAGCGCTCGCCCTCTTCTCGCGAGATCTGAGCGTCCCCCGCAGCGGCCGCCCGCTTCCCCTTGTCGTCCTCCCACCCCCCTCCTCCCAATCTCTCCACTCTCCGGCTCTCTTCCCTCCCTCCTCCCCCCTCCACCCTCTGGGCCGGATCTCGTCTCGCTGAGGCGGAGGAGGAGAAGGAGGAGGAGGAGGACGTTCGGCCTGCGCAGTGAGATGTTTGTCCGTCGCCGCCGCCGCCGCCATCGCGGAGGAGCGCGATAAAGGGAGCCGAGCCGGGCGTGAGGGGCATCCCGTGGAGCCGCCGCGCCAGCGCAGCCCCCCAGCCAAGCCCGAGACGCCGGAACCCGAGCCGCCGCCGCCACCGCCGCGGCCGCCCAGGGTCCGGCCAGCTCCCCAGCCCAGCCCGTGGGCCGCGCCGCCGCCCCCAGCGTCGCCCCTCGCCTGCCCGCCCGCCTTAAATGTGACACCGGCGCCTCGGAGTGCGACCCGAAGCCGCCGCCGGGGAGGGGACGAGCACCATGTCGAATCTGAGCAAAGGCACGGGCAGCCGGAAGGACACCAAGATGCGGATCCGGGCCTTTCCGGTGAGTCTCTTCTCGGAGCCTGGGACCCCGGGTTGGGGGCCCGGCCAAGAGCCGCACGCAAGGCCCGGGCTGAACTCCCCCAACAGGCCGCAGGCCCGGCCTCCCCTCCCCCACGCCGCCGGCCGCGGGGCGCTAGCCTTCCCGGCAACTGGGCGGCGCGGGGCCCCGGCGCGGCCGCCCTCCCGGGCCGTTCCCCGCGCCCGTCGCCCGAGTCTGGCGCCGCTCCCCCGCCCCGGAGCTGCGCCTCCGGTCGCCCTGCGGGCGTCGGCTGCGGCTGGGGCCCCTTCGCCGGTCCCAGTTTCTCCCCACGCTCCTGGGGTGTAGGCCCAACCCCTAGTACTCCGCTCCCGCTCGGTTCCCGGGACTCCCAGCCCTGCAGGCATGGGGACTGTCCAAGTCCTTCTTGTTTGGGGTGTGTGTGTAACTTTTCACGTGGGGTTTCGCTGCGGTTGAAAAATCACCCAGCCTAAAAGATGGCCAGCCCAACGATGAGGGGGACTGTCCTCTCCCGCTCTTCCCCTCCTCAGGAAGGGCTATGCCATCCACCTGCCCCCCACGCAGTGACAATGGTTCCACGTAATGCTCCATAGTAACATACCAACAACGTTCTGTGTGTTTACAGCATCTTTTATCCACAAGCTTCCAAAGCACTTGACAAACTCTCTTGTGCAGGAATTGCCTTGCCAATCAAAGGGAAATAAGAGAAAACAAATTGGACGGTTGGTTCTCCATTTCTTAGCCATGGAATCCCAAAAGAATGAGCAGTCACCACCCTGAGTTGCTTTACTCTTAGGGACAGCAAACGTAGTCTGTTTAGAAACTTATTCTTTTTTAGCATTACGTTGAGTCATACCCTTGCAGTGTTTAGTATATGGGGTATAACTTTGGATGTCATATCTGATTCAGATAGCCAATGGCAAGCAATTAAAGTGTACTGTTGGAACAGAGGAGCTGGACATACTTGCTCATGTCGCTACAGTAACAGGTACATGTCAAGACAGACAAACTAGCAATGGAAAAGAAGATTTTAAAACAGTAAAACTAGAGAAAGAACTTGGGTTTCCTTTCTTAGAATCACAAACACAGTATATCATGCAAGGAGGGAAAAGAGGGTTTGTATTCACTTCATGAAGCATGCTTTTTCTAAAGTGTAGTTTGCACTTTAGAGGGAAGACTTATTAATATAATTGTCCTAGTTGAATAAGAAAGCGACCCAGAGAACTTGAGGACCTTTCTGAATTCTTAAAATTTAGAAGAAGGAAATACACCTTATGCAGAACTCTGAAGTTGTAATAACAAATATTAATATCAATGTGAAGAGTCTTCAGGGTTTATGTAAATAAATGTAGGATATACTCAGGAGAATTAAATGTTTTGATGCTTATTAAAGGGATTTTATATCTTTGAAGTTTTTTTTCCTAAGTAATCATGAGAAAGTACAAAGAAAGTGAGAAATGTTGACAGAAGAGAACTGATGAACTTCATGTGCACGTTTTTCCTTATAATGAAACAATGAACTGGGTTTATGATTTTGTGAGTAATGTTAGTTCTCCTGCTAAACCAGTTCTGAATATTTTTAGCAGAATCTAGAATTACTCAGAATTTTAAATAGTTTAATACAAGAATTTTTTAAGAGAAAATTAGCTATTCTTAAAGTCTGAGTTCTTCTAATTCAGATTATTACTAAAATGTGGAGTAGTTCACATCTGACATCAGCTTACTTATGTGGATATTCTGATTAACCAGTTGTACCTTTATGTGTAGTCAACTCATTGATCTCTTGGTTTTGCCTGTTCCTACCTGTTCTTCCATTCCTTCATTCATTCAACAAATATTACTGACGACTGTGTGCCAGGCACTGTCCTAGGGTCTTGGGATATATCAGTATAGCTTGAAAGACCAGTATCCCTCCCTTCTGGATCTTGTATTGTTGGGAGGAAGTGGTGGGAGAGAATTTCATTATTCCTTTAGCTGAAGAGTATAATAGTATGTGACAAGTTACCACATACTACTGAAACTGATTTTTTTTTTAAGCAGCATTATGGTCATGAGCTAGTTTAGACCCTTTCTGTCTAAAACTTGTTGCCCTCTAAGTTTTTCTAAAATCCTTAAATGAAGTTTGTAAGTGGCTAGTGTTTGATATTCAGTACTTAATATCTGCTAATTTTTAAAAGCATTAAGATTTTTTTTTATTTCATAAGTATTAACATCACTCATAAGTAGTTCCTACTGAAAAGAACCATTATATTTTTTAATGTATAACTTTTAAAGTCATATTTCTCTGAACCTTCATTAAGGATGGATACATACCTCAGTGGTGTGGTATTTCACTGATTAATTTGGTAACTGAGTGCTTCTAGACCTTCAGAATTTTTTTTTTTATTCCAGGTTAGCAGTCTTTTACAGAACTATAGTCTCCATGGATTGCTAGTCAGAAGTAGTAAATGCATATTATTCCATAAAGAAAATATTATGTTCATATGTACTCGTGTGTGCATACTTAAAACTATTGTACATTACCATTTGAGATAGTTACTCTAAGGGAAATTACAGTGTAATCGAAAGCCTCAAGTGCTCTTTTCAGAGTGTGTTTTATAAAATTGATGTGTAAAAAGTATAAAAATATGTTTCGGGATTGTTTTGTTTTCATTGCAAAATAGTAAGTGAAGGTACAGGATATTTTGTAAATGTGTAAACCTACTCCAGCTATAGTCCCATCAGTAAAATCAGTTTCTGAGAAATTGGTTCTTTTTAAGGTGGGAAACAATGAAGAGCTTTCTGTACTTATAGATTGGTGATGGAGGAAATATTTATTCCAGTTTGTAAACTTTCCTGCAGTGGACAAAATACATATCATTTCACATCTTTTGGGGTTTTTTGGTACCCAAAGTAACAGCAAGGGCCACAAAACTTTTTTAAGGAAGAAGTCTGTAGTTGGGAAACTTCTGGAAACGATATGGATTTGGACCAAAGAATGCTGCCCCCAGAAGTTCCTGGTCCTCTTTCCTTGCTGTTGCCATGTGTCTCACTCCTGAGCTTTTATTCCACTATGTAGGATTAGTTGCTGTCAGGTGAACCTTTTGTCCTTATCTTTGAAAAGCCATTACTCACCATCTGTACTGTCCACTGTTTGTCCACATGGGCTTGAAAAGCTTGATTGGTTTGGAGGGGATATGGTTGAATGGAAATACTGGTCTCTCCTCTGATTTGCCTTCTTGTCTGAGCCTTCAGAGTTTAGGAGACGTGTTATGAAAGTGATTGTCTTTAGAGTGTGATCTGGAAATGGTTTCAGTTTTTGGTTTATAGAAGCATGCTAAATCATGATAATGAATCTCTGGTTGTGATGTCCACTCCATAGTTCTAGATGAGCTTCACAGAGCACCACCTGTGTGGCGTGAACAGTTAACTGATGTAGAAGTTATTGTTAGATGGAACCCGCAAAATGACTGAGATTAGAAAGAGATGAATTTTAAGATCATTTGTGATGTACTTAAATACTTAAGAGGACAAGAATTTAATGACAAATGGGGACAGTTAATGTTTTTTTTCTTTTTCCTGGCTATAGTGATATTTGCTAGATATGGGGGAACAGCTTTGATCTTCAAAATAGGTTTCTCTTAGGGAAAGTAGTTGTTGCCTAGAACTAGCTGGACTGTACATAGAGAAAGGCTGAATAATAGTTTTGGAAATCACACAGGGCGGGGAATTAACTATAAGTTTGTTTTGCATTCTCTAGTGTTTTGTTACAGAGATGTTATGGAGTAAGATATAACATTCATTAAAGTGTTGCTTTCACTTAGACTGATTTTGTTCTATTTAATGGTTTTAGGACAGTCAGCTGTGTTGTAGCTGTTAGTACCTCTCAGGCTTTAGAAGTTTAAAAATAAAAAGATAAAGTAGTTATCTATAAAAGTGTATATTTTGCGTTATCTCCCTAGAAAGTTCACAGGAGCCAAGAAAATTATTACTGCCAAATTATTAATACTAAAGTTACTGAATTTGAAACAATTTTAGTAGTATAGAATATAATGTGAGAATTTGGCCTTTTAAATAATACACTAGTCACAAAGTCAGTTCTTTCAAACAAAATAGAGAAAGTGTCATTTGTTTGTACATCATTCATTCATTAAATGTAGCTAAGTAATAATAGCATTTCTCTATTTCAACAAGAATATATAATTAAGACTAGAAAAAGTAGTATGTCTTCCCTTTGTGTTATAAATTGGGAGACCTTAGAGATAATTTTTTGCTGTTATCTTTATTCAAGAGTATCTGGGTGTTAACAGTTTTGTTAGATTTTTATAAAAGTTATTGGACAATTTGTAGTTTTAAATAGTGGAACTTTGAAAATAGTTCTTGTTTGTCCATTGTAAAGTCAGCAAAAAAGTAAAAGTGCTACTAGTAAGAAATCACTGAGATAAAACATGAAGTACAGTTAGTGTCTTTCTATTGTGAAAACTATTCAGTAGTAGTCTGTCAAAGCTATGAATTCATTTTAGTAGCTTTTCTAATTAGAAAAGTGATGCATATTCATGATAGAAAATTTAATAGATATCTAAACTTATAAGTAAGGAAATAAATATCACCTGTAACCCTACCACTTGGAAATAAGCCATATTAACATTTTGATGTGTTTCCTTTTAATCTTTCATAAATGTATAAGCACACAGTAAAATTGAGGTACGACCTTTTCATATGCTGCCTTTTAAAAAATATATAGTATCTCACTGTACATTTATTTCCATGTTAAATATATTGAAAACATGATTTTGGATGACTGGATAATACTCTCCAGTACCTTGGCTTATACATTTCCCTACTGACAGGTATTTTGATTGATTCCAGTGAATTCGTATTTTCTCTATTATAAAGAATGCAACTGAGACTATTTAGGCACATAAATATTTGAGCCCATCCATGATTATGGAATTACTGGGCTCGACGTAATTGATACATATTACCAAATGGACCTCCAGAAGGGTAGGAGTAATAATAGTACCACTCACCGAATGCTTATCATATGCCATACAGTTGTTCTCTGTACTTTGCATGTGTAAACTAATTTCATTTGCACAATAGAATACTACTATTATCATCTTTTTTTACCTAAGAGGCCTTGAGAGGTTAAGTAGTTTGCTTAAGATCACTTTGCTTGTAAGTGGCAGAACTAGGGTTCTTTCTAACCTAGGTAGTCTGGCTCTAAAGTGAATGCTTTAAGAGTTAATTACATCTCTCAAGCTTGTAACAGTAATGTCTACCACGTAGCAGTGTCTTAGCTAACATATCTTTAATTTTGTAGGTGAAAAAAATAGTACTTCAATGCTTTATTTTGCATTTCTTTGCCTACTTGTAAGAGTAAAACTATGGATAGTCTGTAGGGAATTTTCATTTAGTTTTACATTAGGGTATTCAACATATGTTTTAGAAGTATGACTAAAAAGTAAAGAGACTGAGAGCATGATAGTTAAGAGGGTGGGCTCTGGACTGTCAGAGTTTGAATGTCAGCTCCACCTCTTTCTAGTTGTGTTATCTTTAACAAGTTACTTAACACTTCTAGCCTCAGTTTTCTCCTCTGTAAAATTAGAATATTTATAAGACCTATCTTACAGGGCTGTTGTGAGATTAAAAAAAAAGTATTAGAACAGGACCTAGCACACAATTAACTATTGTTATACCAACATTTAGCCATGATTATGCCACAGTTTATATATTAAAATTGAATGTTATTTTTGCAAGTAATTTTATTTACTGTACAGTTATTTTAGTGATGCTGCCATTTTTTGGTGCTTACATTTTTAGAACTTACATTTTGAAAAGCTTACAGAATCAATCTGTGAACCACATTAAGAACTCAGTGTCAGGATATAGGTTTGGTACCACTGGGGTGCTTCGAAAGAATGCCACTGGCTCTTGGGTGAGGGGTAGATTCAAAAGAGAAGATCCAATAGTGATTATCACATAATCATCGGAATAAGTATGTAATCTTTCTGGGGTAACTTTATTGAAGGAGTAAACACTCATTTGGTGTGTACATTCTAATATGTACATTAAGTGTTTATCTAAAAATACATTTTGTTTTTATTTCCTTCCTTTTTTTCTTCCACGCTCTTTTTTGTTTCACTCATGAACTAGGCTGCGGTCCCTGCCCAAAGCTTATACCAGACACCCTTTTGAACCTGGAAGTGCTTAGCATAGTGTTAGACACAGTGTGGGTGGTTAGTGAATGACCGATTAAATGCGAAACTAGTCCTTTAAGACAAACCATAGAAATTCATTACTTAGGTAAATCGATGCAGGTAGTGCTCCAAAATGTTTGAACTCTTTTCAGCTGTAAGTGAAGTCTTAATTTGTAGGTCATTAATGATCATGTGGCACTTCCCTTAAAGGTTAGTCAGTCTAATCTCCTGAAACTGTAATGACTTGAAAGTAAAGGTAGTATGTACTGGCAGTAACCTTGGATTGGCGTGTCAGAAGACTTAATCTCTGGCCTAGTCTTTTCTGTTTACTAGCTGTACTCTACGTTTTTTCCTTCCACCATGACACCTTCCTCCCAGCCTGTTAACTATACATGGTGATCCCCTACTTCCATTGCAGGTTGGCTACCCTGTATCATCAGCCTGTTCTGTGAATTCTTTTCATCTGAAATTTACCTTTGCCCTGAGGATACAGGCTTATATTCTTGAATTGAGGTGTCTTTTTTCCTTATAATCCTTGAATCACTGGGCCCAGATGCCATTCATTGCCACATCCGTGATCCTCTTGTGTCTTGGGCCCTCGTGAACTATTCTTTTGAGTGCTTCTTGTGACCATCTCCTAACTTCGTACATATGCTCCCTCAGTCACTGAAGACTTCAATACCTTATTCACAGACATTCTCTGTAGCTTAAATTGTAACTTTATCCAGTGCATGTGGGCAGAGTCATTCTTCTATTCATTCTAAAGTATATTTATTGTGTGTTCCTACTAGAGGTCTGGCACTAAATATACAGTGATGATCAAACAGATCTGGCCTCTTCTGTATTACAGTGATCTTCACTTTGTCTTGGAGCTCGTCATCCCGCTACTTTAGAAATCTTAAACTTCAATATTACATTGTATCCTAGCTCTTTCATTTATTAGATGTAGGACTTGAGCAAGTCACTTAACTTCTGCCTGTGTTCTCTCTTTTGTAAAAGGGAGAAAACAATATAGTACCTACCTCATAAGATGGTTGTAAGGATAGAGTTAATACATATAAAGCTCTTAGTGTCTGGCACATAGTAAGCATTATAAATAAATACAAACTGTTATTATTTCATTATTCTATCCTACTTGTTGCTTGTTTCTTTCTCACATTAAATGTGCTCTTGGATTTCAAGAAGACCCCTTGCATTCTCCCAGGCTGTGGCGCCTGTTGCTAGTTGCCCCTTCTTTCCTACTGCCTCCCCAGAGCGAGGCCAGAAATATCAGCAAAAAGCATCTTGAACCATTCCATTCATCTGCCTTCACTGCTCATATTTTTTAGACTATTGTGCACTCCTGGAGAAAATTCCAAGACTGTGGTCTCCAAGCTAGTTGGACTGTCAGTGCCTCTGGGCAATATTTTTGTGTCCCTGGTAAACTCCCTCTCCCCTTTCCTGCATGAGCTATTTCAGACTTTAATCACTGTCCTTAAGCTCTTTATTGAGAGTTCTCTGATCTCTCTTTTTCAGGAAACTTAACTACTAAAGTTATCTTGTGTAAGTTCCTTCAGCTTGCTTCTCTTTCAGTTATATTCATTAACCTGTATCTTTACTCATTCTCAGCTCCTTCCCTTGGGTCTCAGAGAAGGAAGATGTTCCTTTTTCTGTCTTCCCTACCATGGTAACTACCATACCATCTCCCTTCATAGCCAAAATTCTTCAAATAGTCAGTATCTCCTTTATTAGAACATGATTTTCTTTAGAGGAGGCAGCAGGTCTTTTTGTATTGATCTTTGTCAGTGCTGCACAGTAGTAGCCAACAATGTTGAATGAATAAACTGACAAGACTCTGGTTTGTTTTCTCATCTTTAAGATGGGAACTATGGCAATCTTTCTCACAGGTTAATTGTGAGGGTTAAAAGAAATAATGTCAGAAAGTGCTTGCTAATAAACAGTGGCATCATTGAGACAGTTAAAATGATTTTCTAATCATAAAGTTAGTATTTTCAAGTAAAAGTAATATGTTTCATGTAGGACATTTATTTTGAAACTCTTATAGGGTCTCCAGGACCTAGGAGGAGTGGAGTAGGTATCTTCAGAAGTTTCCCTCTCTAGTCATTTAGAGCAGTTTGTACATTGCTCTATGTGTAGAAGATTTCTTTTTAAAAAGTTCTCTAACTATTGCTTTAAAATCACTGTCATTAATCAAGCCTTTTCAAAGTTGAGGAGAGTCCTACTTTCCCAAGTTGGTAACATTAACCAACTGAGAAATTGAGAACTGATCCTGTAGTTGTTGTAACCACTAATCCAGACCTTTTGCTGCTAGAAGAGCTTTTGCTCTTTATTTTTTTAAGTCAATTTTAAAGTTGAAAATTAAGTAAAATTTCTTAATTTGACTTCCATTTATCTAGTGATCATTGAGAAAGGAATGGACCTGAATTTGCTCTTTAAATGAGAAAGGTTACTGCTAAGAAAATGAATAAAGACTTCAAAGGGATATCTTTTACCTACTTTAAGAAAATACAAGATTCCTTAGAGACGGTTTTCTATAAAAGCAAGCCGTTCTTGCTAAGAGGAATGCTTTAACGTACTGATTGCAAGTCATCCTTACCTAAAGCAGCTCTTAACTGAGCAACACTTAGCCTCTTCTATTTGCCCTGTCCTCTTGAAAGTAATCATGAAAAATTCTTTTTCTCCTTCCCTTTTCAATTTATTTAATAGTATGAGAAGTTGCTTTATAAGATGAGTAACTACAACTTGTTCAGTGTCTACCTTGTGTTAGGCTCTTTGAACTATAATTATCTCAAATTCTCAGAACAATCTTTAGATGTTACTTCTGTTTTAAATCTCTCCTGGGGCTCAGAGAGACATAGTAAAATATGTGTATTACATATATACCTATGGAAGGACAGAGCTGGAATTCAGATCCCAGGTGTATCTGTCTCAGAAATTCATGTTCTTTTCATTACACCACACTGCCTTAATTATATTCCGTTAAGAATTTGCTAGATTCTGAAATATTTACTTTCATAATAGGAATATATTGGAAAGTTAATTCTAAGCTTGCCGTTTAAATGATTACCCAGGGACGGATCTAGGGCCCCTGAAGCTTATACACTGCAGTACTCTCTTTATAAAAAGGATTCAAAATTAGTTTCCAGATCTTGGAAGGAGCTTTTGCAAGCTTTAAACCTCACTAGATTCAAAGTATATGCACCTCTCATAAGAGAATACATGTTATAAAAACTTTGAATACATGTTATAAAAACTTTGAATCGATGGATGCCTGTGTTGTTCAGTAAAATTTTAATATATAAATTGCTTAAGGGAGTCATAGTGTGTATTGAATAAAGCAGTCAAAATCATAACCAATAGGAAGGATATATTAGTTGACGTATTTCTTAGTTAACACTTTCCTTTTTAAGTTAAAGACTGATAGTACACATTTTTAAACTTTTTTCAATTAGAAATTTATCTTGTAAATATATGTTTAGGGCTTCCCTGGTGGCGCAGTGGTTGAGAGTCCGCCTGCCGATGCAGGGGACACGGGTTCATGCCCCGGTCCGGGAAGATCCCACATGCCGCGGAGCGGCTGGGCCCGTGAGCCATGGCCGCTGAGCCTGCACGTCCAGAGCCTGTGCTCCGCAATGGGAGAGGCCACAACAGTGAGAGGCCCGCATAGCGCCAAAAAAAAAAAATATATATATATATGTTTAGAGAAAAGTGATTTTATGTCTTTCAGAATGTATTAAGAAGTAGTAGGTTAAACAATGAAATGAATTTTGAAGTACGAAGATCAGGTAGTTTAAAATAAGCAAATGAGACATGAAAGAAGTGTATTATTTTGATGAACGTTATCATTAGCCAAAAAAACAAGTAATTTATTTGCTCCTATTTGTTTTCATATTTTAATTTTTAAGAGCCAGAAAGGACTTTAGAGAGAATATGTTCTAATCTTATTTAATACATGGGGAAGTGGAGAACTGGAGAGGGTGATTTTACCCAAAGGATACTTACAGCTTGAATTTATGGAAGAACCATGACTAAAAGCCTGATTTCTGGTTAAAAGCTCTTTTCTCTAGACCAAACTGAAATAAGCATAAAGCCTTAATAATTCAGTGTTAATATTAGCCTGTTAATTATAAATTGATTTTGTAATATCAGACACTCAGGTGATTTGAGTTGACATGGTGTAACGGAAGGGTCCTTAGCTCAGGACACATGGATTCCTTCATTGCTCTAACTAGCTGAGTGATCGTGGATAAGCTACTTAGCTTCAGTTTCTTCATTTGTAAAATGAAGAGATTTTAATTTGGGGTTTTCTTAGGCTTATTTCCACTCTTAAAATTTCAGTCTAGAAAGCGAATGCTGGTGTGTTCTCCTTTGCTCTAAAACATTTTGTGATGTTGCAAATGTCACCTATCTTTTCAACCTTAGAATAAGAATGGTATATTTCAGTGGTGATGATTAAATGCTAATATGAAGCAGTGGAAAAGTTAGCTATGTTCTTACATACTTCTTTTTGTGTAAGTTGGTAGTTTTAGAGAAATTTTGAGATTTGATGTCAGATTTTTGTAATAATTTTATGTTATAGGCCTTTTGCTGTCATATCACATTTAGTTTATGGTTAGGTTCATTCAAAGACAGAGCTAACTGGCAATTCGTATTGTTTTACATGTTTTTTTCTCTTTGGAGTGTGTGTAGCTGATTCTGGTATAAACTACTTTGTTATTGTCCAACAGTTTTATACATCTTTACACTTTATCATAGTTTTAGAAAAACTGGGTTTATCCATTTCAAAAAAAAAATAGCGACGTAAGCTAAAGAGAACAAAGTATTGTCATTTTTATTAAAATTCATAGTTTTAGATTGTAGGATAGAAATATGGAACTCAAACATGCACTTAGATATGAAGTATTTTTTGTCTGTAGCATTACTACTACTGCTTGAGATTCCATCCAAAAATATATGATTCTTGCTTTTCTATTATTTTTGTTTTCCAGATGAATGTTTAAGAGCTAGTTTATACACGAGCCCTTACTATTATTGGGATTTAATAGTATATTGAGAAATACAGCAAATGTTTTTATAATTTTAAAGTGTTGATCTTACAGATGTGATAACTAATCTTCTTAATAGGGAGAGTCTCTATGTTTGAAGAGTTCTAGTCAAGATGAATATTGTATTCTCTGGGTAAAACGTGTTTCAGGGTGCCAATAACATCTCTTTATATCAGCGAAAATAGCACCAATAGGAGAGTGACAAACTTCTTGACTCAGGGAGAATACTTATGATTGCATATTATTTTTTGTGGTCATCATCAGACTATGAAATGTTACATATACATTTTTTCACATATGCGAAGATCATTCACAGAGATATCATTGAAAGAATATTGTTAGTACTCTTAAGTCAGTTGTGACTTAACTGAACTTTAACAGGCTAATGTGAAAGCTTGAACTTAGTCTTTGAAAGAAATGTTCCAGATTTTTAAATTGATTTTTGAACAGCCTACTCATGTTGAGAACTGAAATGCAGATTATAATAATTGAACCGTCTGTTGATGATTTAACTTTCTCATTGTAAATGTTACTGTTCTGTAATTTAGTGATATTAGAGGCCAGTTGAGTGTAGCTCAGCCTTAATTTGTGATTTCATAGCATTTTCCCTGGCTACTGTGCTTTTTTCTAATTGATAATTGTCATTATCAGTCATTACTTTTGGCAGCACAATTCCAGCACAGAAGGCTGTATGTTTCTTCCTTGTAGTAAAGAAAAAGAAATTTATTGAGCAAGTGATGTGTGTCGGATGCTTTCACAAACTTTCTTAATTGCCACACAATACACCATCTTCTCCCATTTCTCTTGTTACAAGCAGATGAGGAAAGTGAAGTTTGGAAGGTTAAATAACTTGCCCAGAATCTGAATGTGTCCCACTGGGCTGTTTCCTCAAAGCTTGGATCTTTGGCTATCTTTTGATGGTTGAGGATGTTTAAAAATTAACTGATGAATAAATGGGATTATTGGAGACGTCATAAGTCATTGTGTAGCCATTGGTCATCAAATAGGTTCATCATCATTACTAACTCTTAATGGGACTGCATTCAAATCAACTAAGAATCATAACATGTATTAAAAAGGATACAATAAAATAAGGGAACAGAGACTTGATATTAGTCTAAGGTGCTTATAATCTGGGAGGGAACTTCCTTACAAAATTTATGGCTTAGTTGTATTTATCTAGAATATTGCCATTCCTCAGATATTTGTACCAAAACAGCTTTTTTGAGGCTGAAGCTCAAAATTACGATCAAGCATTTTTCCTTGTTTATTTTTTTTCTAGCTGTGTCATTCTGAATTGCCTGGAATTTCAAATTCTCACCCTTTTCCCCCACCCACCCTGTTCTAAATTTCTTGTAGAAAATTATTCACAGGGGACTAAAGACTTCTTGTCCTTTGTGTGTAGTGGATGTGAAAAGTACAGTTCTCTTCCTTTTAGTTTTAATTGGCTCATGCTGTAGTTCTCCAGCTCTCAGTAATTACAGAACCTTCAAGATGTGTAAGTGTATAATAGACTGACATCCTTTTAAATGCAGCATTTTGAAGGCTTATGTTTTTATATCTTTTAAGTAATGTAGATGAAGAACCAGAGATGTTTGTGAAAGAAAAGATTGTTAGTGTTATTTTTGTTATTGATACTTACTAATGAGGGGATTATAATCCTGGATTGGGGACAGGGAAGTGGGCAAAAGTCACGTTTAAAAAATAAAGTCTTGTTTGGTTTCTAAGAGGTCTCACTAAACCATGGACATTTAAGAATACTCAATTATATCTTTCCTTTGAAAAAGAGCTTTTGTTTCTTTTCTTGCTAAATGAATTTACTTTGCTGAACACTTTGTAACTTGAGCTTGTTGGGGAAAGATGCAGTATATATCTAAAATAAGCAGACATTAAATGTTTGTGTATATATGTATGTGTGCATTTTATCATTTTATTGTTTTGCTGAAGCATTGTTACCAGATCCCTTCCTGAGTGTATTTGTAGTTATTGCAACCTGAGTAAGTCAGTTTCATCAATGGGATTAAAATCCTGCTCAAATACTTTGGAGTATTACTTTAAAGTGTTAGGGCTTTTAAATGACTGTGAGTGAAGTCTAGAGTGATGTTTTTAATGGTTAACATTGATGACTTAGAGTTTATCATCTAGTCCTTTTAACTTTCATTGACAGTTAATGTTGTATTCTCTATCAAGGATAGGTGAGAAATTCACCCATCAATTAATCAGTAATGTAATTATTTTGCCACTGCTCATTTGATGCCAGGACCAAAGCGGGTATGTAGCAAATGTACTTGAAGCCTGTTTCCTTGGGTGTATTGTTTTTGGACTTATTTGATTTAGGGAAAGACTGTAACTTGTAGATCTCCTCCTGAATAGCCTTTTTTTATCCACTATTTTCCTCCTAGTTAACATTTATTAATAAAGTTAATGATTAAGCAGCCTTTTGAAGCATTTAGTTAGGTGAATGTGAAAATACTACTTGATATATGAAATTTGAGAGTCTTTTGCTTGTACATTATTGTACTTTATTTCTGTTTGGAAAATATATTTTTATTTTAAAATTACATTAATCGTTACATAAACACGTTAAATATTTTTCAGTATCATTGTGCTTGGTAATTCAAATGTTCATGTTTTCAAAATTGCATTGGTATAACATAGGTAAAACAACATTCCCCAGACATTTGTTTATGGCCTTCTAAGTAACATTGAAGAAAAATGCACAATCCCTCAACTATCTCATAGTCTAATGGAGGAAAAAGATTCACAAACAGATAATTATGCAGCAGTATGGTAGTGTAGTGATAGATATAACCTGAGTATTATGAAAGAGCTGAGAAAGAGTTGTTAGCTTTGCTTGAGGAGGTCAGGGAAGGATTTTTGGAGGATGTGACACCTGAGCTGTGTTCAGAAGCTATGTAAAGAATCAAAGAGGCAGAAGAGGGGTGTATAAAGAAGACATGAGAGGGTGGTGTGTGGAGGGGAGGTGTGACAGTGGACAGGAATAACCACTGGTTTAATGTTGCCAGGAAGTGAATGTAAGATAGGTAGTAGTTAGTGAAAGATGAAGTTAGAGAAGTAGGCATAGACTGACTAGATCATGAAGTGTTATGTTCCCTTTTAAAGCACACCCCCCCCAGTTGCTGATGAGAGGTGGGTTTTGAACAGGGGTGTTATGCTGATTTGGTTATTTTAATGATTTTGAGGAAGATGGATTCCAAGAGGTTATTAGAGTTCACGGTGGCTGGAAGGCTGTTGCAGTAATCTAGATGAAAGTTTTAGGGCAACAGTATTCAGGATGAAAGATTGGGGGCATATTTGAGAAATCTCTTGGGCCTGATGTTGGTAGCACTTGATGATTGGATGAGAAAGGGATGAGAGAGAGGAAAGAAGAAAAGTTAAGGCTTACGCTTCTAGCTTGTGTAACTAGGTGGTTTGTGTTGCCGCTACTGAATTAGAGAATACAGAAAGACGATTTGGGTGTGTTTGGAGAGTGAGTTTACCAGAAATTTTGGACATGATAAGTTTGATATGTGTCTGGAAAATTTGGTTGGGCATATCCAGCAGGTGGTTGAATACAGTAGTTAAGGCTTTGGGGGAACTTCTGGGCTGGCAGTATAGATTTGGGAGCAATTAACATGTAAGCCAGTAATTTATCTTCTTTGAGATGAGGACCAAACTTCTTGGGAAATCTGATAAGAGCTAGTGACCCACCATCCAGAAAAGAAGTGCACACACATTATATTTGCAAAATTTTATATGCAGTTTTAGGAGGCTCCAGAATCCCTTGCCAATCTAGAGCCTTGTAAATTTTAGAACCCTAGAAGTATATATATATAGTAGTTGTAACTATGATAATGAATGGAAGTGCAGCCAGTGTAGAGTGAAAAGAAGAACCAAGGGCAGAGCTCTGGGGATTAAAATGATTTAAATGACACTGGAAGAATAGGAGATATGAAGTAGGGGAATATTGTTTCTGAAAGAAGGCTACATTTTACTGACTTTCATTTAGCATAGTTGTCCTCTTAAGGTACTTTTGTTTTAGCTGTTTATTTGCTAAGCCTAAACACTATTTTTTTTCCTGACATTTGATGCCCATAGATGAGAGTTCAAGAGATTCTGTCAGTTATTCAGCATGTGAGGGATTATACCGTAGTCCCTCGCTCTCCATGGGGGATTGGTTATAGGACCTCTTCAGATACCAAAATCTGAGGATGCTCAAGTCCCTTACATAAAATGGCATAGTACAGTCAACCCTGTATCTGCGAGTTCCATGGATATGGAAGGCTGACTGCACTGTGCCCTGGGCTGGGCTGGATTCTACTGACATTTGCATTTAATCCTCTTGATAGTCTTTTTGAGATAGGTATTGTTATTAAACCCACTTTTTTACAAGTGAGGAAATAAAGGTTTAGAAGAATTAAGTAATTTGCCCAAGGTTGCGTGGCTTATGAATGTAGCAGAGCCATGACGCAAATCCAGGCCTGTCAGACAGCAAAATCTATACTTTCTACTAATATACTGTACTGTGTTTACCAAGGTAATCAGTGATTATACTGTAATATTACTTTACCCTATTAGCACAGTGGGATGGGAGGTGAGTTCAGTGGTTTGTACTGGATTTGAGAATATGAATTCCGATTCCAGCTCTGTGATTTTGGGTAAGTCATTTAATCTCTCTCGGTCTATTTTGTTCTCCTTTGTTTGAACATTTTTATACCGGAGCAATCACCAGAAGAAACATTTTTGCTCTCTGTCTTCATTTCTATCTATAAAGCACAAATACTGAGGAAAATACTACATACCATCTTGGATTTTAAAATAATGCTTGATTTATATATGTGAGAAATGATTCTTTTATTACAATGTAAGAGTATTTGTACAATATTTGAAGCCTCTTAGTTTATATCTTTAAAATACTTTAGTTTCTAATAGAAAATTTAGTAATTCATGCTGAGTAGAGACGTTTTTGTATGTTTTCTAGCTTTCATGGGATCTTATGTTACAGAGCCTGAAAAGATCATTTGAAGTTTTTGCTCAACTATTAGCAGTATAGTTATCTCTGGAGTTTTTAGTCCGCATTAACTTTACTCTTCTGAAATCGGTTTGAACGTTCTGCTTTATATGTTCGTTGTTTAACCGCAGGGATGGTGTCTTAGCCTGCTTTATTGTAACCTCTACATATGCTGTCAGCAAACTAAAACCACATTGCACATACATGGAGTATTTGAGGCCATCATTATCACGTTGTCTTGTGGGCTTTATTTGTGAAAAGTTGTAAATAGCAACATCTTATTTATATTTTATATGGATGGCATCCTCTGTATGAGAATATCTGATAAAAATAGGTAGTAGTTTAGATGTAAGGGTAAATTCTCTTAAGGCCATTTCAGAGAAGTCTCTGATAGTCCTGGATTTGAATAATATTTGAGTAACAGGAAAGAAGTTGTTTTCTAAAGAGTTCCTTTTTAAGCTCTCCAGAAAAGATCAGAATAAGACGACTCAGTTTGAGTCATCTGCTTAAGAATCCTCTTGATTGGGAGTTGAGCTTGTTTGACTGAATGAACTGTTTTGCCTACCTACTTCTTCCTCTTTCACATTCACACTCATTGTACAGGACTTGGAGAGGATTCTTTTTTTTTAACCACTTTATTGAGGTAAGCTGTACATATTTAATGTATGCAACTTGATGAGTTTGGAGGTAAGTATTCATTTGTGAAGCCATCACAATCTATGCAATAAACATATCCATCACCTCCAAAACTTTCTAGCTGGAGAGGATTTTTTTAGCTTGGTATCTTTTATCCATTTCGGGTCAGAAGTGTGCATGAATCTGATGAGTAATTGATGCAGTGTTTCCCTGGTTGTGAACGTGGAACTTGTAGGTTTTCTGAGCATGAAGAGGGCCGCTTAGTCAGATTAGTAGAAAATCAATCAGCAGGTGTAAGTGCTTGTTGTATGCCAGCTATTATTTTAGTGGCTGAGGTTATTCAGCAGTGATGAAAATCCCTGCCTTCATGGAGCTGACATTTGACTGGGAGGAGAGAGGCCAGGAAAAGAAGTAATGTGAGGTTGGAATTTGAGGGTCACTAGTAGGAGGAGGCTGCTCTTGTAAATAGAGTAGCTAGTTAAAGCTTTATTTTAAGGCGACAGTTGAGCAGAGTTTTGAGGTTGATCAGTGAATGAGCCACTTAGGTATCTTGGGGAAGAGCATTCCAGACAGAGAGAGTAGCAAATACCAACTTGAAGTGAACTTGTTTGCCATATTCCAAGGAGTAAGTAGGAGGCTGGTGGGGCTGGAGCAGAGAGAGCAAGGAGGAAGAATAGATGAAGTCAGAGAGATTATCAGGTCGAATAAGGCTTTGTAGAATAGCGTAAGGACTCTGACTTTAACTGCAGGAGAAATGAGAAGTCACCGAGGGTTGTGAGCTGCCGAGTGACATGATTTGGTTTGTTTTCAGAAGGTCACTCTGATTGCTCTATGATATTGGGCCAAGAGCAGAAACAAAGACCAGTTAGGAGGCTGTTGTAATAATCTGAGAGATAATGGTGGTTTAGGAGCAGTGGAAGAAATGAGGAATTAGGTTCTGGGTACATTTTGAAGGTAGAGACAACAGAATTGCCTTTTGTTTTACAAGTGAAGTGAGAGACTAAAGAGGACTTGATTACAGACTTTTTGGCCTTAGCAACTGGAAGGATGGAGTGGATATCTGCTCAGTTGGAGAAGACTGCAGGGGAAGCCAACTTAGGGGAAAAGATTAGGCTTTCTGTTCTAGACTTGATTGAGATGCCTAGTAGATTTTCAAGTAGAAATATTGAGTAGGTAGCCGAACATAAGACTCTGGTGGTGAGGGCTCCAAACAGGTTATATAAATTTTGAGGTTAACTTAAAGCCATGAGACCAGATGAGTTAACTTCACCTAAAAGCCAAGCGTGGATAGGTAAGAGGTTCAGACAAGAGGTTGGAGGTTGTGGTGATGAGTAAGAAGCAGTAAGCAGGCTGACAAATAGGAACAAGTGGAATAGGAAGAGAAACGAGATTGCAGTGCTTGGAAGGCAGGTGAGGAATCTGTGTCAAGTGGTAGGAGTGATCAGCTCTTTGAATTACTGCCAGAAAGGTCGAGTACGATGAGAAGTGAGACTTTGACTGTTAGATTTAGCAGCGAGGAAGTCACTGGTGACCTTCTCAAGAGTAGTTTCTGTGAAATGGTAGAGATGAAAGCCTTATTGGAGTGGATTCAAGATACGACGGGAAAAATGTGACTTGGAGACAGTGAATATAGAAGTCTTCTCCGTAGCCCTGTGATTTTGTTGTAAATGAAAAAGAGAAAAATTAGGTGGTGCTGGAGTAATATGTGGGGTTGTGAGGATTTGTTCGTTTGTTTGTTTTCAAGATGGGAAACTGGGGGTATTAAATGCAGGTGGAAATTACCTAGCAGGGAGGAAAATTTTGATGATGCTGGGAAGGGAGATTGCTAAAGGGAGGTCCTTGAATAGGTGAGTTGGGATGGGACTAGAGCAATACTTGTTAAACTTCATTTTGTATAGGTATCACCTGGGGTTCTTGTTAAAATGCAGATACGGTTCTGTAGGTCTGGGATGGGGCCTGAAATTCTGCATTTTTAACAAGTCCTTAGATGATGTCTGTGCTATAATTTGAGTATAGAACTTGGCACTTTGAGCACAAGAACTAGCAGGTTATATTGGTATACAATCAGGTAGGTTAGTGGATATAGCCAGAGTTTGTGCAGTGTCTCTTCAGGTTACTTCTGTTTTTTCAGTGGAACAGGAAGCAATTCATTATCCTAGAGTGGATGGAGGAGATGGTGTAAAATCATCTAGGAAAGTAGAGTCCGTCTAGAAAATTAGGATTGTGAGGTTGTACTAAGGGCCGACATGTGGTTAGTGGTTATGAATTTAAATTCAGATGGATTGAATATGGTTGTATGTATGTTATTCTGTAGTTGCTTTCAGCTGTGTGGGTACATGTGAGGCGTAGGTGGGCAGTTGGTGTTTAGAATGGCAAGTATTTTGGAGGGGGGGAAGGGGGCAAGTTATTTATGGGTGTATACAAGGTGCTTAGAAATGACGGACCATGGAATCTAAAGTGGGAAAGGAGGAAAATGAGAGAATGCTAGGTTTAACAAAGAAAATGTGTGCTTTTACTG
Organism: Monodon monoceros; assembly: GCF_005190385.1. NCBI lineage: Eukaryota > Metazoa > Chordata > Mammalia > Artiodactyla > Monodontidae > Monodon > Monodon monoceros. Next base: position 13,877,998 of record NW_021703772.1, read on the forward strand.
TTTTTTTTGTTTTTTAATTACAGATCTCCTCATCTTTAATTTGCTAAGGAGCTCTGCAGATCTTCAGGAGAGGAAAATAGTGTTCATGTCCCCAATTTTTTTTCATCAAGGAACCTTTCTGTCTCTCTGAGCTCATATTCTACTAAATAAATTTAGGGAAAATATGTCTTACACTTTTTGGCTAAAGCAAGTATTAACATCAGGGATTATGATTTTATTTAAAGTGGAGGGTTGTGCTGCAGATAAGAAAGGAGGGAGGTGTTAAAAGGATTTGTTAAAAATTTCTTCTATCAGCTCTAAAAACTTATTTTAAAATGTATCCCTTTATTTCTGTTAAAATAGATTGTTAACATCCTTGTAAGTCATGCAGATTTATAATCATAGCCATATAATAAAATATTTACTATATGGACAAATACAGAAAGATTTTCAACCATTGGTTTTTTTTTTTTTTTTTTTTTGTCTCTTTCTCTCTTTTGGATATTACAGATGACCATGGATGAAAAATATGTAAACAGCATTTGGGACCTTCTGAAAAATGCAATTCAAGAAATCCAGCGTAAGAATAACAGTGGTCTTAGTTTTGAGGAGCTCTATAGAAATGCATATACAATGGTTTTGCATAAACATGGAGAAAAGCTCTACACTGGACTAAGAGAAGTTGTTACCGAACATCTCATAAATAAGGTATCCAACTTTAAAGGACTGTTGCTAACTATATTGAATCTAGAAGTATTATTTTCAAAGGTTCCAGGAAGCCTATAGAAATAATAATCAATTAGTAGCTATATTATAAAACCTCACTTAAAACTTACCATCAGCTAAACCAGAATTTTTGATAATTGAGAGAAGGTGAAGTTTGTGATCTTTGATAGATATAATCTCGGAAGCAGACTTTTAATTTACATATGCTTGTTTATTAATATGTTAATTACAGATCATTATTTCTTTCTTTAAAATGCTTAATCAGCCCATTTTAGCTTTCTCTTCTTTCTCTATATATTTGAAAATAATAAGACTACATTGTTTAAAAAACATTGTCTAAGTCTTTTCACCAAATGAAATTAACTTTATATAAATTTTTTAAGATAAATTAGTGTTGGACTGTTAACATTATAAATGGTTCTTTGGTTCCAAAAAGATGTATTTGTTTTTTTAGAGCAAATGTTTTTATAAAGCAGACTCTTCCACTGAAAGTATGTCTTGCTTTAAGATTGTCAGATAAGATGTAAAATACCACAGATAAATAAAAACTTCTCAAAGTTTTTGTGTGGTATTAAGGTATTTGTTTTTTAAACTTTATTTTGAAAAAAATGGAAAGTTGCATCAGTAGTACAATGATTTACCAGTTGTCAACATTTTGCCACATTTTAGCCAGTCTTTCTATTGGTACTTGTTATTACTGTTACTGGTATTATTATTATTGCTGGACAGTTAAGAGAATAAGTTTTAGATTCATTTACTCTTAAATACTTTGGAATGTTTCTCCTAAGAACAAGGAAATTCTCTCACTTAACCAAAGAACAATGTTCAAAATCAGGCAGTTTAACATTAATATAAAACTGTTATCTAATATGGTCCACATTCAAATTCACCAGTTGTCCTGTGTGGAGGTGATGTCATTTATAGCAGTTCGTTTTCGGATCCAGGATCTAATCCAGGATCACACACAATTCCTCAGCCTTTCTTTGTCTTTCAGCACATTGACATTTTTGAAGAGTATAGGTCAGTTGTTTTGTAGATTGTCCCTCAGTTTTTGGTTTGTCTGATTGTTTCCTCATGACTAGTTTCAGGTTATGCATTTTTGGCAGGAATAATACATAAGTGATGTTGTGTCCTCAGTGCATCACATCAGGAGGCACATGATGTCAGTTTATCCCATTATTGGTGATGTTAACTTTGATCACTTGGTGTCCGCCAGATTTCTCCACTGTGAAGGTACCTTTTTTCCCTTTGTAATTCATAAGTAATTTGTTCAGATATATTTTGAGACTGTATAAATATCCTGTTCCCCAAGAAACTTTCATGTGATGGTTTTAGCATCCATTGATGATTCTTGCATGAATCATTATTGCTACGATGGTTACAATATAGTCACTTTCTATTTCTACTCTTCCTTCTGTAATTCTTTTCTCTTAAATGGGATTACTTGAGCAGGTAGCTAGTATCTCATGAAGCAAGGTGATTATGTTCTTCATGCATTCAACAGTTTTTTGTTAAGTGCCTGCCATGTACAGCTTTCTAAGAAAATCTAGTAGATGCAAAGAGATATGATGCTGTCCCTTCCTAGGTTTGTTTTTGCTTTTATTCTGATGGAGAGATGATACACACATTTAGGTAACAGTGTGAGGCATTATATAATTCAATGGCAAATGAGTTGTATGGGCAATAAATGGCTTAGGAATTCAAATGAGGGAGAGATTACCCTGGGCTGTAAGATTTCATGGGAAAGGATGAAATTGAACCGAGCCATGAAAAATTTGGGATATAAGTGAACAATGTGGAAGGTGTTCCAGGATGGCAGATGTCACACGATTATACAGAAATAAACTTGGATGATAAGTAGAGTTTGACTGAGGTGTATAATAATTTATGGGGATTAGTGGGGTATAGTGTTGCAAAGTTGGTTTGGGCACAGATTGGAGAACTTCAATGCCAAGCTAAGGAATTTGGACTTTACAGTGGAGGTTTATTGGAGGTTTTTAAGTGGATGATAATGTGACAAAATATTTTAAGAAGATTAAGATGAGAATGATATAAATATAGAAAGGGGGGGATGTGTGCTATAAACAGAAGACCTTGAAAAATCTACGTTAAGGTGATAGGCTAGAAATGAGTGGATGATGTCAGAAATTCTGAAGACCAGGTAGAATTTGGTTACTGGGAGAATTATGGTGCCACCAATAGAATTATTGTGAACTTATAGTGGAAAACTTACTTGGAATGCGTAGAGGAGATGACAGATTCTGTTTTAGGTTATATTGGAAATTTTTATAGTTAGAAAGCACCTTAAAAATCATTTTACATGTGATAAAATTTGAGTGTGAGATTGTAATAAGATGTCCAAGTAAGAATATGATGTGTTTGGAGATATACAGGTTCAGAGCTTGGGCAGGAACTCAAAACTGGAGATGCAAGATCTGACATTTGGTAGCATGTACTGAGGAATATGTGTTGGAGTGCAGAAAATGAAAATCCCAAAGCCAAGGGATGTCATCTTCAAAAGCAAACTGTGGTAAATAGGTGTGGGAAATGAAGACTAATTTAAGAAACTTGACATCAAAAGAAGGAAGAAAAGTAGAGTGGGGGAGTTTTGCCTAAAGCGGTTGAAGAGGAGAAGATTGGAGCAACTGAATTTTTGGGTATGGAGAGAGTGTGGAATTGAGAGAAGTGAAGGTAGAAGAGGGGCATGTTCTCATTTGCCAGAGGTTCTATAGGGTATGATAATAATATCCCCAGCTAACTCTTATTTAGCATTTTCTGCGTGCTGGGTCCACTTTTAGTGCTTTTAGATGTATTCACTTATGTAATGGTCACAACCCAATGAGCCAGATACTACTATTATCTCTATTTAAAAGTGAAGAAACGGAGGGCACAGAATTGGTGATTTGTCCAGATGCATGTAGCTAGTAAGTGGCCTAGCTGGAACAGTATTGAAGTAGTGCGGCTTCAGGCCGAGTCCTTAACTTTTCTATAAATCTGCTCCTGAGGCATAATGAATGGATCAAGATGCAGTAAATATATGCTGAAATTGAGGGTGCATGTGGGGTTTTAGGGAAATCGGTTCAGTTTTTGTAAAGCTATAGTCCTTTAAACTTTAGTTCTTGGTTTATTTATAATTAAAATGAAGGAGTTGGCAGTAATATCTTTGAGATGCTTTAGTTTTAAGACTATCATGAATCTAATAATTAAGCAGTGCAAGTTCTGAAAATGAGATGAAGAGACTTGGAGTAGCTCCTGTGGGGAATATACTAAGGAACTGGCAAGTGAGGAAAGAGATAGCTCAGTAGGAGTTGTCCTGAATGTGTGATCTATCGTGTGTTTTTGTTTTTTTTTTTAAGCAGTGCTTTGCAGCTTGGGCACAGATGCAGAAAAAACATTTGTAGTTATTTGGTTTGGTTGAGAATCGGCTCTTTCAAAAAGTGAAGAGTGGAGGGGAAGCCAGAGTGTGAGGTCAGTGTTGATGTGATTGATATTTGGACTCTGAAACATGGTTAGGTAGAAATTGAAGTCATGTGAACGATAACTCCATGGTAACTGTAAGAGCTTCAGCATATTGTTAAGTCTCTTAAAGTGGTCCCATATCTAAGATTAACTATCATTTCAAAATATAGACATTTCCCTATAATATATTCCAGAGAACATGTATTCAAGTTGATTATGCTAAAGAATTACAAAGTGTATATGCTAAACTTTTATTTCTCTTACAGATGTTAATGATATATCAACAGCATCTGAAAATATTCTTTAATTTTTTTTTTTCTTTCACAAATACTCATTTGACCACCTTAAGCTAGTCAATTTCTGACTAGGGGATGTACCATTGTCAGCATATCTAATGATTGATTTCTTTATTTAAATTAAGTTTTTGAACCTCTGCTAGTATCTATGCTTTCATTTTTGTGTTTTCCATTGATCTTATTTCACTTTTACTCTTATAAGACACTTTAAAAAGTCATACAAATACGGTACTGTCTGAAGGGGACACTGTTAAAGGAAGTCTGTTAACTGACAGGGCCATCATACAGTAGACCAAAATGTTTGTCCCCTGATGTCGGAAGTCTCCATTTGTTTACTAGATGGGACTTAGGGATGTTTTTGATCTAATGTGCAGAAATATAGTTTGCCTGGAAATCAATATTGCCTGTCTCTACATTGCACCTTCTGACTGGAAGGTAAGAGAGTGGTTTAGGGTTCTGTGGTATCAAAGTAACTGTCTCAGTCTCACAGAATATATCCCTTTTTATGGTTCTGAAAGCATTCCTATGTGGTCCACTCCTCATTTTTTTGTTTACTATGCTTTTAGCAGTTAGCTGAACTGACTAAGTAATAATAATATATTTTTTAAAGCAAAGTTATTTTCGACTGAAGTGAACCTTTTAGTGCTATGGTATAGACAGCCAGGACCTATCTTTTCACATTGAAGAATTCAGAGGAAATACAATTTTTTCATGGAATCAGAGTTCGTTGGTACTCCGATTTCAAGATGAGAATAGTGAACATTTTGAGGAACATTTTTGGTAAAGCAGAGTGGTATAAACTACAAGAGGGCAGCTCATGGGGGGATAGTTCTTTGCAATGAAAGTAGCTGATAATGGGCTTTGGAAATAAGTTTACAGAATTGAAGCAGGCATAGAAAAGCTAAATGCTGTTTCTCTTTCTTAGTAGTATATTCTTCCTATCTCTAGAAGAATGTTTCCCCAAGAAACTGAGACCCAAAGGAATTCAGTAAATTTCTCAAGACCACAAAGCAAAACTTAGGGTGTGATGTGGCCTTTGTGCCTTGTCATTAAAAAAAATTCTTGTCTTATTTAGTAAATATGAAGACATTTCAGAATTCACAGGGATTATTTTCTTCTAAGTCAAATACCTTTAAAAGTATGGTTATGTTGGAGAAGAAAAGTTCTGCCACTTTCCAGTTTTTAGGATTTTTAAATTACAGGTCATTTTATCAGCCTCAAAAGTATCCCTATAAGATTTATCATCACAGAATTTAACATTCAAAAGTATTTATTATTTGCTAGGCTGTGGCTCGGGTGTAAGAAATATATTGGTAAATGGGTTGCATCTGATCCCTGCATTCATGGAACAGATAAACAAGTAAACAAGTGTTTAGTTATAAAAAGTAATGAAGAAAACAGGGTACAGTGATAGGGAAAAATGATGAGAGCAACTACCTAGGCCAGGGTAGGGTTGTTTGAGAAGGTGGTGGTGTTTAAACTGGGACTTGAAGGATGAGAAGGTGCTCGTGAGAAAAGTGGGTTGAAGAGCATTGTAGGCAAAAGGGAATGGTTATGGAACATTTTTTCTATAAAGTGCCAGATAGCCAATATTTCCAGATTTCTGAGCCATATGTTCTCTGTCGCAGCTCCTCAACCCCTCTGTTGTAGCACGAGAGCAGCAATAGACTACACACAATGAACAGGCACAGCTGTATTTCGATACAGCTTTATTTTTAAAAGACAGAAGGACTTCCTTTGCCAATACCTGGACTAGAGAAATTTGGAGGGGGGGGGCATGTCGTGAACAGGGAATTAAGAGTTGGGGAAGAATGGAACAAGATGAGTTTGGAAAGAAAAGCAGAAGCTGCATCATGCCAGGCCTTGAAGCCATGCTGTAAGGGGGTCATACTTATTATATGTACTGTAGGTAGCCATTCAAGATTTTAAGCAAGACAGTGATATGATCTGATGTAGATTTTAAAAATATTACTCTGGTCGCTATGTGGTGAATAAGCTACAGGGCCCAAGAGTTGAAGTGGGGGCAATAGGATAGAATAATCCAATAATTCAGATGAATGATAGTGGCGATTTATAACAGTCTAGTGACACTGGGGATAGAGAAAAGTTTTCAGATTCAAGATTTATTTTGGATGTAGAAAGCTTGTTAACTGTGGTTAGGTTGATTGTATGGAATGAGGAAGAGGGAAGAATCCAAGGTGACTTCTAGGATTTTGGCTTTTGAACAGCTAGGAGTTTCCATATTTTGGTATAGATTTGGGGTAGAAAAAGAAACTCCATTTGGCAGGTTAATTTTAAGATGCCAATGAAATGAGATATGTAAATCTAGTTCTCTTGAGAAGTTTGGACTGGAAGTGTAAATTTGGGAATTGTGAGCATATAGATGATACTTAAAGCCCTGGAAGTAGATGAAATCACACAGGAAAAAAAAAGAAGAGGGCCCTAGGTTGAACCCTGAGGAACTTAAACATTTCAGGTAGATTGAGGATTGCAGTGGAGACAGAAAAATGGCCAGAGTTAGTGGTACTTTGAGACTCAGCTCTAACCTTAAATTATAAAATAATTTAATTTTGACCTTTATTTAGCAGGGTTGTGGTTTTCACAGTGTGTGCGTGCGCGTGTGTGAGTGTGTGAAAAGACAATTTTAAATTCAAAAATAGTGCTAATCAGGGACTTCGCTGGCAGTCTGGTGCTTAAGACTTCGTCTTCCAGTGCGGGGTTGTGGGTTCGATCCCTGGTTGGGGAGCTAAGCTCTCACATACCTCGTGGCCAAAACCCAGAAAAACATAAAACAGAAGCAGTATTGTAACAAATTCAATAAAGACTTTAAAAATGGTCCACATTAAAAAAAAAAAAATCTTCAAAAATAGTGCTGATCAGTTCTATTACTTGAGGGCAGGGTTAGGTTAGGGTGGAGCCATATTTTTTTATGTTTTTTTCCCCCCAGCTTTATTGAGATATAACTGATCAAATGGTCAGATATTTAAAGTGTTTTGTTTGTTTTTTTGGAGTCATTTCCTTTTAGAAGATTCCTATTTGGGATTCAAACTTAATAGAAATTCTCTAAGCTCATAGTAAAGTCATGGAGGACTTGTCTTTTTTTTTCTACACACTGCTAAGTACTCCATAATAATAAGAAATAATAATATCAATAGAAGTAATGATAGGAGTTTAATGATAAAGAAGTTAGAAGTAGATGCAGTTGGAAGAAGTACCGGATAGAAAGTAGGGAAAGTTAGGCTTTAGGCCTGATTCTACCACTAACAATCTTGAACAAACTACTAGATTTTTCTGGACTTAGTTTATTAATGTATAAAAGGAGATGGGGATTGGTTTTGTTAGCCTCAATGGGCATTAAAATTATATAATGACTAAGACTTAGGAAAATCATGGTTTTTGCAGTTTACCATTGTCCTTTCATGTGCCATAATATGTGTTTAGAAGTTTTTTCATTTTTAATTGTTTCTTAAAGTCAGGGGAGAAACTTTCTTTGGTTTTAATGTGGCAAGAACTTTATTTTCCCAATTTTGTGGTGATTAACAGGTTTCTTAGATTTGACTGGTGCTTAATTTCCCCTTTTCTTTCAAATTATTAGTCTATAGTAATAACTAAATAATGTGGAGTCTCGTAAGTGAGCTTATAAAAGCTAATTCCTGTACTTTGAAAGTTTGTTCTCCTCTTAGAAAAATAGCTGGACAAAAAAGATGTTGACTTCTTAACTCTAGTAGAAACAGTTTATTACTGCTAAAAAGAATATTTATTCCAGTGGTTTTCAAAGTCTTTCTTTCCATCTTGTTCTTCAAATAACAGCTTACTTTGAATGTGAGGAAGGCAGAATAAGAGGAGCTTCATCCTCACTTTACATTCATTCAGAAAACTGCCTATTGAGGACTTGTTACGTGCCGGGCACTAGGCTAATAAGCATTTGTGTTATATCAAAGATCCCTGTCTTTCTGGAACTTATATTACGGACTTACATACTTGAATCTGTGCCTTGTAATCCTGATCAGTTCTCAGCACTTTGCTTTCCACGTAGGAAAAATGAAGCCTTGAAGGGGAATTTCAATTTTTAAGTGACTTTCTTGTTGAGTATTTTTTTGTAAAGTCTCCTTGTAGAATAACATCCTACCATTTGTATTTTGTATGTAGGGTCACATTTGCTGAAAATGATGTTTCTATGTAAACTACTTGTTCAGTATATTAATTTTTCTCCCCATTTTTAGAGGGAGAATGGGAAGAGCCAGAGTTTTAAGTATTATGTTTATTCATAGTTATATTTAGATGTTTATGTAGTAGTACAAATTGCCTGAGGGAATGAAGTTGGTAATTTTATGGTAAGCTCTGGACTATTTTGTAGGCCAGTTATTTAAACAGATTTAGCTTTTTATAATAAAGCTTTTTTAGTGCTTTTCCTTTATTTCTAGGCAAATGTGAATGAATGTAGAGACTTTTAAAACGGCATTTATGTACAACACAACATAAATACAGTGATTGCAGTTAATTACGAAGGACATTGATAGAAACACTAAGGACTAAGATTTTCATTAGCAAAGACAGATTCACTTTAGAGACCCACAGATACTGAGTCTCTCCTGTGTTTTATCCACCAAAAAATAATTAAGACACCATGCCTATCAGCAAGAAACCTCCCAATTTTAGTGAGGGAATCAGATTTGAAGGGGAATTACTTTGCCTGCAGAATTCAGGACAAAGTAGAAAGAGGAGGTCACTTGATGAGCCTTAAAGGATTATGAAAGATTCATCATGTAAACAAAGGCAAAAGATAGTCTCAGTAGGGAAAATGGCATGAGTAAAAAAGGCAGCTAGGGGTGAGCATTGTCTGGTGGACCAGTATAAGTGTAAATGGAACATAAAGGACTTCACATGCATTTGTAGGAAACGAGAATGGTAAAGTTAGTTGGACTAACATTGTAGGGCATTAGGCTTTTATTCTGTGGGTGGTAGGAGCTGTTGGGTTTTAATTTTAAAAAATAGACGGATTGAAACGGAAAAGATGGAGTAAAAGGTTTAGCAGGAGTGCCATTTTCAGTGCTTCTTTGCTACTTATCTTTCATTCTCCTGCCATCTTGTCTTGTCCTTTTTCCTAATTTAAAGTTGTTGGAAGAAACTAAGAACCCATTACATTGAATATTGGAGCAGCTTAGGGTGATGACAGGAGTCAGAAAGAAGACGAAGGCTCTCAGCTAGGTATACAAACCCTTAAGAAATATGATTTGGAAGAGTGACTTGAGTATAAATAGGATAATCGCAAAAGAGAAAGATTATTAGGGATAAGGTGAGGAAAAAGGGCTGTTAGAGAGTCAGAAAGATACCAATCATAGAATATGAGGGGCATAGGAAATTGAGGAGTTTCTACTTTGAAAGGATTGAAAGAGAAATGATGTTGGGGAAGAGCCGAGTTTAGAGTGTTATTTAGCAAGTTCACCCATGTTAAATACCAGCTATTCCCACTTAAATTGTGGAATAGACAGTAAGCACTGTGAGGGCAGGTACTGCTCTCTATTGTAGTTTCTAGTGATGTTCTTTTAATATTTATTAAGCTAAGACCTGTTTCATTCATTTTTTGTGTCTCCTGCTCTTCATATTTGCTCTCCGTAATTGTCTATTGAAATGAATCTCTAAGAATAATACTAACAGTCAAATGGAAACCGTCATGGTTTGTATCCATGAACTGCCGAGATCTGTTTTGTCTTCTGTATGTGGGGTAATACTTCTACCTACCCAAGTTAATTACTCCTGAATCTAACCACTTTAAGCAGAGTGTGTTTCACCATTTAAAAGCACAGTGTAGTTTTGGGGCTGTATACCTCTGATTTCTTGAGGCTGGAGTCTGTCGGTCTGCTGGGAACCAGATTGTGTGATCTTGTGGAACTGTGTTGTTTTCTCCATGGTATTCAGGAGAACAAAAAGACTAGTTGCCATATTGCCGTGCTTTGTATATATTTTACTGTTTATTATGTCAGTGTCCCTGTTGTTCAGAGTTTAACTATGGTATTAATGCTATAATGTACTTGATGCTTTTAATGTATATCTTATTGTCTTAACCATTGGGAATGAAGTACTTTACAAATGATAATCATATTGTCCTTCTATGGTATACTGCTTTTTTATTTCTGTTTTCCTTTCCAACCATTAGGTAAAAAGCTACCATTTTTCATGATACTACTTTGTCCTTAAATCCCGATTTTCCAAGTTGTGTTACTTTTTTAAGAAGTTCAAAAGAATATTTGAACTAAGAATGTAATTTTTAAAATCCCAAATTTGGATTTTTTAATTTTCTTTAACATGTAGCAAAATTTCTTTATGAAACTATGAAAATCCATTGTTCTATTTGCCATCATGTGCCCCTGCTTTGGACCTCACAACTTCTTTAGTACTATTCATTGGATTTCACTTTGTATTGAGGCCATATGAATGCTAATATTAGGCTCCTGTTTCCTACCCTCCTGTATTTATAGAGATTGTAAAGTGACCGCATTTTGTATTCCCCGTGGTGCCTAGCACCCTGCTTCACTTTTTGGAAGTAATCATTAAATATTTGAATTGTCGGTTCAGGGAAAGATGTTTATGTATCCTTTTGAATTAAGAGCTTCGTTTTGGACACTTTGTGAAATTCTTAAACTTACGTCAGTAACTATGTATACATTAGTAAACTTATTTATAGAAGAATCTTCTGACAGCAGTCAAGCAAAACGTTTTCCCTGTAGTGGCTATCTTTAGTTTTGTTAATGATACTGGTATGATTCCTTTGATCAAGGTGGCCACCTTTATTCTAAAAATTAGTGAAAATAATGAAAACAGTACTGTCAATGTAGAAAATATCAAGAGGGCAGTGAATTTTATTCCATTCAGGAATCTCTTGTCATTAGTGAATTCTTAGAAAGTTTAAAATATCTACAAAAGTTAAGGTTAGCTCTCCTCACCTTTAGTAGGAGTTTGCTTTGAAATACAAAAATCTTAAGGTTGTACAAAAATCTTAAGGTTGTTATATGTATTACGAGATAGCAACATCTATTCACCAAACTTAATGGAGGTTGGCTCCATTGCGAACTTCTCAAAGTATGAAGTAAAAGAATTCCTTCTAGTTGTGGAGAAATTTCTGTTCTTTAGAGGAAGGAAAGCAAGAATCAAGTGGAAATTGAGAGTTTAGAAAATACTGTATAAAATATGTGAGTATATAGGTATACGTGTTTTATTTATGTTGCTTGTTTCAGAAAATTTAAGGCACTTAGGAATTTTCTGAGTATCTTGTTAAAATGCAGATTATGGTTCAGTGGGTCCAGCTCACCATGATGATGATGATACTGACCATGATTCTGCTCTGTGCATAGCACGCTCTGAGTAGCAAGATTCAAATACGTATATGAATAATTTTAAGAATATGTAATACAAGTAATGTTATAATAGAAGCAAATGCTTATATAGCATTTACTGTGCGCTAGGCACTGTTCTAAGTATTTTGTGTATACTAATTTTATCCACACAACAGCTCCTTGAAGTAGGTGCTATTTCTGTTTTTATAAAAACTGATACATAAAGAAAGTAAGTTGCTCAGGGTCACACATCTACTAAATGTGTGTCTGTGATTTGAATCAGGCAGATGGGCTTTTTAGCATCTGTATTCCTGTGCTGCCACTGTTCACCATGTAATCTTTTAAATCAAGAATTCTCGGCATAACGGGAAGAGCCGTGGAGCTTTTTTCAAAGGATGTGTCGCATTAGGAGACATATCGTCTACACTCCATGGCTTGGCTTCCATTGAGATTTACTTATACAGTAAGCCACTTTTATTGATAGGTTTATGTCACATCACTTTGGTGTGATGAAGTGAAAAATATTTTGAGATCTTCAGGAATTATTTTTTAATGGCGTTTCTAGGAAAAACAGGGTTTATATAACTGGTAAAATTTGTAAAGTGACAAGCCCCCAGATCACATACGCAGGGCTCTGAAAAATTCAGATGTTGTGAGAACTTATATGCTATTTTTGATCATGGTAAATGTTGCATATTTATGTAAATACTCTGGTTTCATCAGGTGTGACAAGCAGTATGTTTTAGAATTTAGAGCCAAGAACGATACTTAGCAAGTATCCAGTGGCTGTCTCAGTTACAGGCACACCTTGTTGTGTTTAGCTTTACTGCACTTAGCAGATAACTTCATCTTTTTTTTTTTTTCCACAAATTGAAGGTTTGTGGTAACCCCCTGTTGAGCAAGTAGGTCAGACACCACTTTGTCAACAGCATTTGCTCACTTCATGTGTCTGTCACATTTTGGTAATTCTTGCAGTATTTCAAACTTTTTCATTATTATTATATTTGTTATGGTGATCTGTGATCTTTGATGTTGCTGTTACAGTTTTGGGGTGGGAGGCACAAACTGTGCCCAAATAATATGGCGAACTTAATTAATAAATGTTGTGTGTGTTCTGACTGCTCCACTGACCAGCTGCTCCCCTGTCTCTTTCCCTCTCCTTGGGCCTCTATTCCCTGAGACGTAACAATATTGAAATTAGGCAAATTAATAACCCTAATAATGGCCTCAAGTATTCAAGTGAAAGGAAGAATGGCACGTCTCACTTTAAATCAAAAGCTAGAAGTGATTAAGCTTTAGTGATGAAGGCATGTTGAAAGTTGAAATAGGCTGAAAGCTAGGCCTCTTGTACCAAACAGCCAAGTTGTAGATGCAAAGGAAAAGTTCTTCTCCAGTGAACACACGAATGATAAGAAAGTGAAATAGCCTTATTGCTGATACGGAGAATGTTTGAGTGGTCTGGATCGAAGATCACACCAGGAACAATAGTATTCCTCTAAACCAAAGCCTAATCCTGAGCAAGGTTCTAACTCTGTTCAGTTCTGTGAAGGCTGCGAGAGGTGAGGAAGCTGCAGAAGAAAAGTTGAAGGCCAGCAGAGGTGAGTTTGGAGGTTTACGGAAGGGAGCTGTCTCCGTAACATACAAGTGCAAGGTGAAGCAGCAAGTGCTGATGTACAGACTATCAAGTAATCCAGAAGATTTTCAGTGTAGACAAAACAGCTTTCTATTTGAAGAACATGTCATCTAGGACTTCCATAGCTAGAGAGAAGTCAGTGCCTATCTTCAAAGTTTCAAAGGATAGGCTGACTCTTGTTAGGGGTTAATGCAGCTGGTGACTTTTAAGTTGAAGCCAGCACTCATTTACCATTCTGAAAACCCTAAGCCCCTTAAGAACTATGCTAAATCTACTCTGCCTGTGCTGTATAAATGGAACAACACAGCTTGGATGTCAGCATGTCTGTTTACAACATGGTTTACTGAATATTTTAAACCCACTGTTGAGACCTACTCCTCAGAAAAAGATTCCTTTCAAAGTACTATTGTTCTTTGACAGTGCACCTGGTCACCGAAGAGCTCTGATGGTGATCTATAGACGATTAATGTTGTTTTCATGCCTGCTAACACAACATCCATTCTACAGTCCATGGATCCAAGGAGTAATTTCAACTTTCAAGTCTGTTTATTTAAGAAACACATTTCATAAGGCTATAGCTGTCATGGATAGTGATTTTTCTGATGGATCTGGGCAAAGTCAAATGAAAACCTCCTGCAAAGGATTCACCATTCTAGATGTCATTAAGAGCATTCATGATTTGTGGAAAGAAGTCAAAATATCAATACTAACAGGACTTTGGAAGAAGTTGATTCCAGCCCTCACGGATGACTTTGAGGGGCTCAAAGGGTGGAAGAGGTAACTTCAGATGTGGTGGAAGTTGCAGAAGAGCTAAAATTAGAAGTGGAACCTGAAAAGTGGTTTCTTAAAATGGAATGTACTCCTGGTAAAGATGCTGTGAAGGTTGTTAATGTGACAACAAAGGATTTAGACTATTACGTAAACTTAGTTGATAAAGTAGTAGCAGGACTGACTCCGCTTTTTTTTTTTTTTTTGGCGGTACGCGGGCCTCTCACTGTTGTGGCCTCTCCCGTTGTGGAGCACAGGCTCCGGACGCGCAGGCTCAGCGGCCATGGCTCACGGGCCCAGCCTCTCCGCGGCATGTGGGATCTTCCCGGACCGGGGCACGAACCCGTATCCCCTGCATCGGCAGGCGGACTCTCAACCACTGTGCCACCAGGGAAGCCCCTGACTCCACTTTTGAAAGAAGTTCTACTGTTGGTAAAATGCTGTGAAACAGCATTGCATGCTACAGAGAAATCATTCTGGAAACAAGGAAGAGTCGATTGATGCAGCAACTTCATTGTCATCTTATTTGAAGAAATTGCCACGGCCGCCCCCGCCAGCCTTCAGCAAAACCACCACCCTGATCAGTCAGCAGCCGTCAATACCAAGGCGAGATCTTCCACCAGCAAAAGATTATGACTCCCTGAAGGCTCAGGCGATGGTTAGCATTTCTTAGCAACAAAGTATTTTTAAATTAAGATATGCACATTATTTATTTAGACATTTATTTAGTCTATTGCACACTTAATAGACTACTGTATAATGTAAACATAACTTTTATATGCACTAGGAAACCGAAAAATTCATGTGACTTGCTTTATTGTGATAGTCACGTTATTGCAGTGGTTTGGAACCAAACCCACAACATCTTCGAGGTGTGCCTGTATTTTTAAAATAGTGGAAAACCCCACTTTTAAAATCACACAAAACCAACATAAGTCATATTTAATCAGGGGAAACAGTGCCCACCCTGGAGTGGTACTGAGACATCTTAGTGGAGCATTGCATGAGTGCCATTGATCTAATCAACCCCAGCCATATTACAGGGAAGAGGAGCTGCAGACTGTATAGGTCAAAGTCAAAAGTCCTAAATAGTAACTGCCCTTGGTAACTGTCTGCAAATACTAATTTTTTTTAACGTCTTTATTGGAGTATAATTGCTTTACAATGGTGTGTTAGTTTCTGCTTTATAACAAAGTGAAATCAGCTATACATATTCGTATATCCCCATATCTCCTCCCTCTTGTGTCTCCCTCCCACCCTCTCTATCTCACCCCTCTAGGTGGTCACAAAGCACCGAGCTGGTCTCCCTGTGCTATGCGGCTGCTTCCCACTAGCTATCTATTTTACATTTGGTAGTGTGTATATGTCCATGCCACTCTCTCACTTCGTCCCAGCTTACCCTTCCCCCTCCCGTGTCCTCAAGTCCATTTGCAAATAGTAATTTGATTGTTTTAGCTCCTGAGTGAACATTACAATACTACAGGTTTCTAAGAGGTTGCACCTCTTAACATTATATCAGTAGTATCTCTGTGATACTTTTAAATGTTCTTTTTTTTAGCATGTGTGCTAGATTATGCACCATTTTATGTTTTTAATACATGGTATATATATTTCAGTGCAAAATAATGCTAAATACAAATATCTGTACTTACAGAGATTTATCTGTGTTGGAATTAAGTATTGTCCTGAGTTTTAAGACTTTCTAAGAAGGAAGTCCTTTTCAGTAGTCCATATCATCATTAATTATATGGCTCAGTTCTGGTTTCAGTAAACTTTAGAATTAAAATCTTTATAATTAGTTTTAGCTGATAAATTTCTTTGTGTTACCTAGATATTAGGATTGGCTTGCTGGGACTTTGCCCCAGGCATTTAAATTTAGGTGAAAAATTTTTAATTAATGATTAAAAATAAATGTGTGTATGTTAGAGGGTGGGGGGATACTGTGTAGATTATTAATATTCTTCAGCTCTCCATCCAGCCAAGAGCTGCTGCCCCAAGGTCAGCCTCCTTGTCAATCCTTGTAGCTCCCAGTCATGCTCATGCCTGCTGGCCTTCCTGTCATCCCCTTTTCCATCCTTCTCCCCCTCCCTTTGCCAGTAATTTGATTGATTTGAGGATGTATTTCTTGCAACTTGGATGTTAATTTATCAGTGAACAGGTGTTATTATTGATACAACATTGAAAAATAAAAGTGGGGGTTTTTTTGATTTAGTAATCTCCTTTAAACTTTGCTAAGTGTGTAATAAAAAGGACAGGGAAAGCTCTATTCACAGAAATGGAGGATGTAGTATGTCAATTTGAACTATAGCAGAGGCCTTTGTAACGTTGGTATACTCAAAATAATTAACAATTCTTCATTGTTTGGCATTCAAGTTGCTTTTATGAATAAAGATTGTGGCATCATAGCTTACATTTATAATATGGTAATAAAACAGGACCCAATTTTGAGAATCATAATTACTGCAAGTTTTAAAAAGTCAATATACAGTAAAATTAGCCTTTTATTTTCATGTACAGTTCTGTGAATTTTAGCCCATTTATAGATTTATGTAACTGCTATCACAGTCAATATAGAACATCCTTCACCCCAGAAAATTTGTTTTCCCTTTATAGTGACATCCTTCTCCCACCCCTAATACCTGGCAATCACTGATCTCTTCTGTCACTATAGTTTTGTTTTCTCAAGAATGTCCTATAAGTGGAATCATACAGTTTGTAGCCTTTGAGACTAACTTCTTTCATTCACATAATTATTTTGCAGTTGAGCCAATCTGTTGTATATATCAATAGTTTGTTCCTTGTTATTGCTGAGTGATATTCTGCTATATAAATGTATCAGTTTGCTTATCCATTTACCTGTTTACTTGTTGCAAGACATTTGGGTTGTATACAGTTTCTTCTGATTATGAATAGAGTTACTATGAACATTTGTGTACAGCTTTTTGTGTGAATATAAGTTTTCATTTCTCTAGGATAAATTCCTAGGAGTGGGATTGCTGGGTCACGTGTAAGTGTATGTTTTACTTCGTAACATACTGCCAAACTGTTTTCTGGTAGGGCTGTACCATTTTGCATTCCCACCAGCAATGTATGAGAGTTCTAGTTGCTCAGAATCTTTGTCAGCACTTGGAATTGTCAGTATATTTTATTTTAGCCATTCTAATGGGTGTGTGTAGTGGTGTCTCATCACGGTTTTAATTTGCATTTCCTTAATGGCTGATGTTGGTGAACATCTTTTCATGTGTAGAATTGTCTGTTCGAGTCTTTTGCCCATTTTAAAATTCTGTTGTTTGCTTTCTTTACTGAGTTGTGAGAGGTTTTTGTTTGTTGGTTTGTTTTTATTCTGGGTACAAGTCATTTAATATTTTCTCCCAGTCTTTAGTTTGTCTTTTTATTGTTTTAACGGTACCTGCAGAACAAAAGCTTTTAATTTTGATGGAGTCCAGTTTATCACTTTTTTCTTTTGTAGCTCATGCTTTTGGTGTTAGGTTGGAAATTGTTTAAATCTCAGATGACATTGTATTTTTCTTACATTTCATTCTGCTATACCCTTTTTCTTTGAATTATTACAGTACTTTGGAAATGAAATGATATAGCTAGAAACTTTTCTCCTAAAGTAAAGTTTAATGTTGAATGTTAATGGATGGCTTAAAAATATCAGGACTCAGAACCACATCAGTATGATTATTATTATAACTATATAAAAACATATTCATATTGAGGAAATTCTGCAAAGGGAAGGAACAGAAATGGCTAGTGTGGCTCTTTTAAGTCAGTGGTTTCCTAATCCTGGCTGTTGTATCAGAATCATTGGGGTAGCTTTAAAAAGAAAGATACCCAGATTCTCTTTCTTTTGATCAGTGTTTTTTAGATCAGTAAATTGGTGGGCCGCTCAATTTTTTTTAATAGACTTTATTTTTAGAGCAGTTTTTGATTCACGGCAAAATTGAGCAGAAGGTACAGAGATTTCCTATATGCCCCCTGACACATGTACAGCCTCCCCTACTATAAGCATCCCATACCAGAGTGGCACATTTGTTAAAATAATGAACCTACACTGACATACCATTATCACCCAAAGTCCATAGTTTACATTAGAGGGTCTTTCTTTCTTTCTTTTTTTTTTTTTTGCGTGGTACGCGGGCCTCTCATTGTTGTGGCCTCTCCCATTGCGGAGCGCAGGCTCAGTGGCCATGGCTCACGGGCCCAGCCGCTCCGTGGGATGTGGGATCTTCCCGGACCAGGGCACGAACCCGTGTCCCCTGCATCGGCAGGCGGACTCTCAACCACTGCGCCACCAGGGAAGCCCTAGAGGGTCATTCTTGGTGGTGTTTATTCTATGCATTTTGACAAATGTGTAATGAAATACTATTATAGTACCATACAGAATATTCTCACTGCCGTAAAAATCCTGTGCTCTGCCTGTTCATTTCTGTTCCACCCTAATCCCTAGCAACCACTGATCTTTTTTACAGTTTCTTTAGTTTTTCCTTTTCAAGAATGTCATATGGTTGGAATCGAATGGTACGTAGCCTTTTCAGATTGTCGTCTTTCACTTCGTAATATGTACTTAAGGTTCCTGTGTGTCTTTTCATGGCTTGATAGCTTATTTCTTTCTAGTGCTGAATGATACTCCATTGTCTGGATGTACCACAGTTTATTTATTCAGCTACTGAGGGACATCTTGGTTGCTTCTAAGTTTTGGCAGTTATGAATAAAGCTGCTGTAAACATCAATGTGGGGGGTTTTATGTGGACATAAATTGTCAACTCCTTTGGTATTTATTCCAGGGTGCATAATTTTCTGTATCATATAGTAAGAGTATGTCTGGTTTTGTAAGAAGCTGCCAAGCTCTCTTCCAAAGTGACTGTTTCCATTTTGCATTCCTACCAACACTGATTGAGAGTGCCTCTCGCTCTGCATCCTCACCAGATTTGGTGATGTCGTTTTGGGTTTTGGCCATTCTAATAGAAGTGTAGTGGTATCCCATTGTTACTTTAATTTGCAGTTCCTTACCGGTCAGATGTTGAACATCTTTTTATATGCTTATTTGCCATCTGGATATCATTTTGGTGAGGTGTCCAGGTCTTTTGCCAGTTTTTAAAATTGGGTTGTTTGTTTTCTTATTGTCCAGTTTTATGAATTCTTTGTGTATTTTGGATAACAATCCTTTTTCAGATGTGTGTGTCTTTTGTTAATATTTTCTCCCATTCTGTGTCTTCTCATTCTCTTGATTGAAATCTATTAGTCTCCGTGGGATTCTGTTTCTTTGCCAAGTTTGTGATCTACTGTTTTAAATTACTGTGTCTCGCTTTATCCTTTGCAAGGCTAGATGTCTTGCATAGCCATCAGTTTTCAGCTACTCGTTTATCCTCTTTGTCACAGCTGGTCCATCCTGCTCTCAACTTCCACAGTTCTTCATCGTTTCACTCTTCAAATTCCAGCTCTTTATCTGGGTAATCTTCATGTAGATTTTCTCAAGTAATGATGCTGGTCGTACTTGATCTGCAGGTCCATTTGGTTCTGGTACCGCCTCTACATCAGGGTTGCCTTTGCTGGTGCAAAGATTAATCATGTTACAACACACAGTTCCCACTTTCTATTTCAAGTTTTCTGTATTGTTATGTTAATAATTTGTAAAATAAAGGTTAAATCTTTTTTTCACTTTATGTGTACTTTGCTTTATATGCCAACTTAATCGTCTTTTGAAAAGCCTGTTTTGATCTTCATGAAGATTGAATTTTCACCTCATTCCTACCATTTTGTTGTATATGTTTGAACAAATATGCATTCACTTTTCATGTATCAGAGTATGAAGATATTTTTCTGGGGCAGTTTTAGAGGAATAGTTTTTTGCTCATAAAGTGATCTGAATAATTAAGAGATCGTTGCAGCAAGTGTGCCTAAGGGTATTTATCTTTCATCTTTTAGTCCTGTCCGTGTGTGTAATCTTTCAAAAATAAATATAACAAAATTAACAGTTTATAGCAGCTTATTTTCTGCTAAGTAAAATTCCCTGTTACTGATTTGTCAGCATAATTTTTTGAAGTATAATGCAAATAAAGCAGTTTTATCATTTATGACACATTGTGCTAGTTGATCGCATTTTAATTTTGTTGAAAGGCAGGTGTCTTATACTTGTTGCTATGTTTTAGTGTATAAATCATTGATTTTAGAAAATATGCCTTATTTTATAACTTTTAAAATTTAATTGGTAAATTTTTCATTTATCCAACAAATATACCAAGCATATTCTTGCATTCCAGAATCAGGGTGACTTTAATACAATTAACATATAACTTGATTTTATAACAAAGAGGGTATATAGAAGTTCACTTAAGTCCTTACAAATAATTAATTCCTAGATATTATGGTGTTTGGAATATATAATTTAATTTTTGTTATGTAGTACAGTTTCTCTAGTATTGTCATGATTTTGATTTAATTGCTACTCAAAGTTTAGTGGTTCAGTGAAAGAATATGAAGGTTGAAGAATTTTGTAAATAGGTACATTTTCAACTTGCTGTGTTTTTGTTTTTAGCGTTAGCTACCTTTGGAACTTGCATATGATGAGTGGTAGACTTAATGAGTTGAAATAATTGGTATATTACCACTTTGCATGAAAGTGTTTGTTTAACACAGTACTGTCAACTAACTGACATGGATGTTTATCACTTTTGATGTAGTCAGCATATTTATGGAGTAATCTCTGGGTGATATATTTGAAGTCAAGGAGCTGAGTCTGTGAACAAAAGATTATGTAATAAAATTCTGAATTATGTGGTATAGGCTAGTGGTTTTCATACCGTATGCTTAGTAGAATAGATTTATTGTCCCATCACTAAAATCTCTCACTGACTTCTTTTCCTCTATAAATAAGAAAATATATAGTTTTCACAACTTCAGCTTACTCTCCCGTGGGTTGAGAGTAATGTGTTTTGTGTATTTTTTTTTTAATCTTTGGCACTTCGAACCACTTTATTCTAGTTCTAATACACAGTGACATTTTATTTACATGTATTTATAATTTGGGTTTACAGGTGTCTATATATCTCAACACACATATTAAATAATTTGTTTCTCAGAGAACATCATGACTTCAGATTCTCCCCAACCTGAAAAAGTTGAACCACTACTGCAGATTTTCTGTGGTAAAGAATGTTTAGAGATAGAAGATGTCTCTTTAAGCTGGAGTTATTGAGAGTTGAGCTAGACCATGGAGGATTGGTTGGATTTGAATAACTGCATAGGTTGGCAGTATAGTCCCAAAGTGTTGTAGGAACTTGGAGGACAGACACACTACTTTTTCATGACAAAGCTAGAACCAGAGTCTAGAGTCTATTTCCTAGTCAAATAATCTTTCATTTGGACTAATAGCATAGCAGGAAGAAGTAGTGGTCAGTAACCTCATATTGGAGAAGGTGTCAGTATGCTTGTGGACTGTGAAATTCCTGAATTCTTATCAGGATTGCATTAGGAAGGCATTTCAGACTGAAAGGAACTTTATGTGCAAAGGCAGATATCCTGAAAGAGCTTACCTTGTTGGCCGTGGATCATGGTATTGGAGGGTGGGGATGAAATAAAGGGTCTTTTATATGCCAGGCACTGTTCTAGATGTGGAAGGTACACATGGAAAAGACAGACTCCCTGCTACCGTGGAGCTTACATTTTAGTAGGAGAAATAATAAACAAATATGTAATATACTAGTAATTAGTGATCAGTACTTGAGGAAAAATAAAGTATAGGGTAAAGGAATAGAGATAGACATTATTGAAATAGGATGTCAGGGAAGACCTTTTTGTGGAGGTGAAACTTGTGCAGAAAAAAAGGCAGAGAGTGAGGTATGTGAACCAGCACAGAGGAGATGGCAGAGCACATTTGCTGTATGCAGCTCCATGGTAGCTGTCGTGCGTTAAGTTAATGGTTTATGCTCACTGAGTGTTTACTGAGTGCCAGACACTGTTCTACCTGTATTACTAGTGGTAATTCAGTCCTTAAAACCATCCTATAAAATGGATACTATTTCAGATTTGAGGAAACTGAAGCACAGGGATTAAATACTTTACCCAAGGTTGCACAGCTAGTCGGCGAGCTGGGATTCAAGCCCAGGTAGTTTGACTGCAAAATCAGTGTTTTCGACCATTCTTCAAAGATGGGGGAGGGGAAGTGTAGTAGGAAATTTAATTGGAGCAATAGCCTGGGGCCAGTTCTGTGGGGCCTTTGTGGTTCCTTTATAAAGTATTTAGGATTTTATGCTGACAGTGAGGTTAAGTCATTGGCGGGTTGAGAAATGCCCAAGAGGTTGCTTTATGATTCTGGAGGTCAAGAGAAGGGTCTGGACTATACAAAACACATTTGTTAGTTATCTGTATATAGGTTGTATTATAGCTTAAAATATTTCTACTGGTCTGTAACATGTTTCTTTGTTCTAAAATCGAAGATTCCACTTCATTATTTTGTTGAACAGATATGTGCATGTATACATATGAGTAAGCGCGTGCTTGTGTATAAAGAAACTAATGAAGTTTTCTGTTAATAGGTGCGAGAAGATGTACTAAATTCATTGAATAACAACTTTCTTCAAACACTAAATCAAGCTTGGAACGATCATCAGACAGCTATGGTGATGATTAGAGACATACTAATGTATATGGTAAGTAGAGCTTTGTTGTTTTTCCTTTAAGTTAAGCATTTCAAAACACTGTCTTTTTTCTGTCACATGTATTTGGATGGTACAACTCAGTGTGGAAAGCTTTTTTTCTTTTCTTTTTTTTTTTAAATACTATTTCCTTCATAAGGGCCAACCTTAGCTTATATGAGTAAAATCTTAGTTGCTCCTATACTTAATGATTAGAATGGAAAACTGAAAGGGAAAGATTTAATATTTTTCTAAATATCTAGCACTTATGCTTCAATATGTGAAATACTGAAAAGTCTGTCTCTTCTTGAGTAAGGGTGATTGAGTGACAACATGAGAGATGAAATATTCATTCTCTTGCAAGTTTTTAAACCCTAATGTCCTTATATCCTCAGTTACAGGGTATGTCATATTAATACAAATATTTTTGTAATAGCTGCCATCTACCACTCCTAATAATAAATCTCTTCCAGTCTTACAAGGACTGTAAGTCCTTGCAGTGAATATATAAATTCTTCAGATATGTATTGCCTTTTTCACCTAGTATTACTGTTTTATTATCATTCAAGAAAAATACCTTGTTCATTAAAACAATTTGGAAAACATGGACCTGAGGTAGGCTGTTTAATAGCTTTCAAGGAGATTAAACTCTCAGGTTTTTTTAACTTTAGAATGATTATTAAGATTCATCAAGCTTAATTATTGTGTCTGCAAAATCATCAAGCCCAGTAACTTACTTCATTGTTTATGTTTGAGAATTGGACGTAATGATTTTCTTCTAAGATTTTACTCTCTGCTTTTCGAATTTTTATTTTCAGTTTCTTTAGTTTTGATTATTAGTGTAATGGTGAGAGCATGTCCTGGTTTCTTTTACTTGGTAGAATAAAGCAGTGTTTGGAAAGAATTTCCAATGAGAGCAAACAGCTGTAAAGTTTTTTGTTCTGCTGAGTGAATTCAATCAGGCCTATTACCCCAGGTTTTATAGGGCTTAGTGGCAAGAGGGTCAAGGAGAAGCTACTTCATTTTTCAGGGTTTTGATAAAACGTTTAACAAGTTATTTAGCCTTTCTGAACCTCATTTTCCTCTTCAGGGTATAGATTCATTTTATGTTGACATTTTGAGGTAAATGTGATAGCATGTGAAAACATATAATGTCTGGGATTTAAATGTGAAATAAGTTAACTTACTGCTGTCCTCTTTAAGTTTTGGATTTGGTGAGTCTTTAAATTCCAACACAAACACTGAGATAGAAAATTACTTGTGATTTCATGGTCCATCACTCTGTTGATAAAAGGAGTATTTTAAAATTATTTATATACTTTTTATACCATGCTATTTTTTAAATTTCTGTTTTATTTCAGCACACACACATACCACTTTTTTTGTTGGTTGGGGGGCAAATGAAATCTCAGACCTTGAATCCTGGCTGTTATGTGACCATAGTCAAGGAACTAATTCTCATTCCTCAGCTTCCTCATTTATAAAATGAAAATAATATTGTGCTAATTGGGTAGAGTGGCCATGAGGCTTAAAGGAGCCTTTCATATGAAGCACCTGTATGGCCTGGACTGTAGTAATGTGCTCAGTAAAAATTAACTAGTATTAATATTTCCCATCATCTTTTCATCGAACCCAGCTGGTAGTACCACAACCCTAGATAAACCCAGCAACTTGCCTTTCCTGGGCTTCTGCTGGTAGAAACCCCACTTGGGAAACCTCACACAGGGTAGCTCAGTGCCACTATTTGTGGCATTTTCACAAACCTCTAGTCAGCCCTCCACACTGCTCAGTAGTCTCACTCTTTCTCTATTCGCTCATTCCACCACTTTGAAAGAGTTATTTCTCTTCAAACCTCCAGCTATCCTGCTGGTCCCCTTACTCTTAATAAACAGTCTTGCCCTCTGCCTCTCAGAGAGAAGGAGAAAGCATCAGGTGGAAGCTGGGTTCATCTCTTGCCTCTGAATCCACAGGTTTCCCTATATTTTCTCCCCTTTTGTGTTTCTCTTTTTCCCTCCCATTTTAATGGAGGGCAGTGTTTCCTCACCTATCAAATGCCATTTCTTCACTTGTGCTAAGAATCTCATTTCTTCCTGCTTTGTCAAAAAACAGAATTATTTTCAGGTTCTGCCTTTCTACTGGTCTTACTCATCAGCATTAGACACATTCAGGTCGCTGGCATCCTCAAAATAAAATCCCACTACATTTTCGGTTGGACCCCTGCACTGCTTCCCAGGGTCTCTCATTGCCATGCACAGCTAAATGTCTCATAGGAAATGTTGACACTTGCTATCTCTTTTTTCTCATCTTTTATTCATTTTGAATATGTTTTAGTCACGCTTCTATCTCAACTCTTCTATTCATTCTCGCTCTTACTAGGATCACCGCGCCTGCGCATCTCTGACAGCAAAGCTCACTGCTAATCCTCATGCTCCTTGACTCTTCCAGCAGCATTGGCACAGTTGACTACCTTTTCGTCTTCTAACACGTTGGGTTCTTAATTTCTGTGACCAAACACTTCCTTGGTGTGCCTCCTGCCTTTCTGTTTCTTCTCAGTCACTCTTCCTTCTCCTCTGCCCTTTAAAAGAGAGGCATTCTTGGGGCTTAGTCCTAGGCTTCCTTCTCCTGGTACCTGTTATTTGCTTACCTTAGCTCTCTGTTGTGCCTCTGTTCAGGTGATTCCCACATTATGTCTCCAGCCTCATTCTCTGAACTTCAGACTCATAAATTCATTTATCTAGTTGGTGGCTCCCTTCATTGTCTGAGAGGTACTTCAAACTTCACGTTTCCAAATGAGCTCATAATCAGTGTCATTCCATCTGATCGTGACAGAAACCTGGGAATTATTCTTGTTAGTTTCTTCTCCCTCTCTCCCTACATCATGTATTTCTAGAACCTGAAATTTCTCTGTTTTCATATCTAGTACTTAAGACCAAAGCACCTTCATTGCTTAGTAACTAGTCATATAGCATTCACTATGCTCCCCTCTATTCTCTTCTTCATATTGCTCTAGAATTATTACTTTAAAGCACATGATTATGTTACTGCCCTGCTGAAGTCCTTCTCTCTCATCTCGGGATTTTCACACGTCTTCTGTCTGGATATGTTTCCAGAATGTTTCCTCCCTTTATGTGATTTTTTTTCATACTTATCCTTCAAGTCTTAGCTTAAATTTCTGGTAGGCTTTCCCTGACTCATGCTGTGCACTGCACACTGGCACCAGCTGCTCTCACTGTACTTGGTACTCCTTTTGTAGCATTTATCATTATTAACAACTGTTTAGTGCCTCGTTTCCTCACTAGACTGAACTTTATTGGGGGGGATGTCTGTGTCACCACTGTGTCTCCAACACCTAGCACAACTCCCTGCACAAACAAGGCACTCACATACATCTTTGAATTAATATACACATTTTTTTAAATATATCATGCTTTTTTCAAAATGCTTATTAAAATATGCAATTATAGATGCAGAAAGAAATTTAAGTGTTGATAAGGTTCTATAAGGTTCATGTTCTATAAGGTAGACTTCTTTCATCCTTCATTCTCTTTATTTTTCCTTTTTATGTGTAGTATTCTGGGCTTAGTTAAATAAGTGCTTTTAAAAATTAAGGTAAAATTTATATACATTGAAACGTGCAAAACTGAAGTATATAAAGTTATTTTTGACACATGTATGCTCCTTTGTAACCAGTACTTCAGTCAAGATAAATAAATGATCTTTTCCAAAGATCAAAAAAAATTTTTCTGTTGACATCTATGTTATTTTCTGTGAAGATTTTTACCCTCAGTCAAACTTATCACATCACTTTACCTGCTAGATAAGACATACACCTGAGGTGTGCAGGTTTCTAGACAGATTTCTCTTCACTATGAATTCTGGCTCTAACTGTTAGGACTTTAGATCTCAGGCTCAGAGGGAGGAGAGAAGATGCTACACTGTCTTCCCACCTCCCTCCTACTCAGCTAGCTGACTTTTTCTCTGACAAGGAGGTGTCTGTATCTAAAATGCCCGGCGTAAGCCTCAGTGTATATAGATAGCATGGGACACACTGACTCTTGAAAGTGGAAATGGAATCAGTCACAGGTTACGTGGAGGCAGCCGTTGGTCACAATTTGTCCCCACTCACTTTGTTGTTGGCAGGTTCAGCGTTCCAGGAAGAAAAGTGTACATGTCTCTAGATGGAACATGGGATCTATACCCCTTTCTAACATTTGAGACTTGCATTATGTATTTTGCCCCTGAAGGTGCTGGAGTTTGTAATCTCTGCTTTGTTTCTTATTTTTAATTCATTCTCTTCTTTAAGAAAAGTTAACATGTTAAACTTATAAGATTGGTTTGAGCCTACTTAGTATAAGTTTCCTTTTCAAATTTTTAATTGTTTAAAAGATGAATGATTGGGGAAAGATCTGATTATTTTATGGAGAAAATGTGTTATAGGTTATATAATCGCTTTAATTATCAAAATAATCCACAGGTATATTTATATTCAGTTCATTTCCCTCCCCCGCTTAAACTATAAAATGAATACAGTATCAAGGGAGAGTTAAATTTATGGATGGTATTCTGTAGGTTACTTTTGAGCAATTAGAATTAATGTCAAAAGATATAGGAAAGCATTTACTATTGTGATATGTAGGCTAATAGAAGGTTAATAGAGGAATTTTCTGCATAAAACTCTGGTTATTTTCAAAGATACTTTCATGTTTTTACTTGAATTTATCTATATTCCCAGTCATTTTCACAAATAACAAAGGTATAGTACTATTGCAGGTTATCCTTAAAGACTAGAGGCTATAAATTCAAAGTCCTGGGGTGGAGAGTTGACCCAGGAAAGAAGGGTCACTGCTTCTTTAGCTATATGGGAAGTCATCAAGGATGGTGGGTGAAGAGGTGAAGTGGAATGTAGCAACAACTTTGTGAAGAGGAAAGAAGCTGAGGAACTCTTCTGATCCTCTTGGTCTCCTTAATAAAGTAGAAGGTGGGACCATCAGTTACGGGTGACAGAAGCATGTCAGGTGTTGAGGAGTGTGGTAGACTGAGTAATGGACCCCCAGATATGCCCATGACTAACCTGTGGAACCTAGGGATTGTTACCTTATATGGCAGAAGGAACTCTGCAGGTGTGATTAGGTTGAGGATCATGAGATGTTTTCCTAGGTTATCCTGGTGGGCCCAGTAGAAGTGCAGGGTCTTTATAAGAGGGTTGCAGGAGGGTCAGAGTAAGAGAAGTCAGTATGATGACAGAGACAGATTGGAGTGATAATGCTTTGAAGATGGAAAAGGGGCTATAGCCAGGGAATACAGGTGGCTACTGGAAGCTGAAAAAGACAAGGAAGTGGATTTCCCCCTCAGAGCCTCCAGAAAGAACCAGCCCTGTCGACATCTTGATTTATCCTAGTGAAACTGTTTTCAGTCTTCTCAACTGTAGAACTGTTAGAGAATAAGTAAGGTACTAAAGTTGTGGTAATTTCTTCAGCAGTGATAGGAAACTAACACATGGAGGAAGTTTGGAATATCCCCTGTGCTGGGGTCAACTATCTATAAATAACTAAGTGGATCATCTGTAATTGTGAGGAGATAATTTAGGGTAAGCTGGCACAAATTTTGTATAGTGGAGGCAGTCAGCGGCATTTATACTTTTTTCGGAGGTACTTAAGCAGTCTCAGAGAAGAATATTCAAAAACTAAGGAAAACCTACTGATATAATTTGGCTTATTTGGTATGGGGAAGAATTCTAAGATAGTAGCATTGTTAAAATTGTTGATCGTGGATCTGTGCTGTTTAATAAGCAGGCAAGTGAATCACAAGGTCCCAGGAAGCAGAAGTATTAGGTGTAAGGGATCAGTAGACCTGGAGCTCCAGTTAGAATGCGGAGCAGTTGAAGTGTAACCGAGGAGAGGCAGGAGGAAAGAGGGTCTGTAATACCAGGGACACCTGATGTCTTCTATGAAGAGTCTCAAGATTTGTCCATATCAATATGTGGGTGAAGGGAATCCTGATAAGATGGGAGATGAAAATTTAGGCATCTGTAAGGAGTGTGTCAGATTGGTCATTATTATGAAAGTTGCAGTTACCAAAGGTGATAGATGGCAAGGAGTAGAGTTGAGAGAAATAATGTAAGCTGTTTGCTGAAGCTACCAAGGATTTGTATGTCCTTGGAGATCAGAAGACAGGATGAGAACATGGAGATGACAGAATTTGAGTCTGTTTTTTCACTCGTAGATTTTGATACTTTTAGTTCCAAAAAAATACGTCTTTACTGTATTCTAGATTGCACATTGAGAAAAGTTTGAAAATAGCTGTATTCTGGAAGAACATAAGTAGGTTGCTTAAGAGTCTTCTTGGTACTTTCTCTGTTTTCAAAATAACATCTTAGAAGAAAATAGGATCAAGTAGCTTTGGGACTGTTAAGCTTCACTCTTGTTCAATATATTTACTTACTGCTTTTGCAAGAAAGGTCTGTGCAAGACAGGTTCCCCATATGTGCTCTAGTGTTTGCGTTTGTGACTGACAGTATAATACCTTGGCATCTTTTTATGGTTAGGTCAAAAGCCAGGTACTAGGCCTTTATGTAAAATAAAACTAGGGCAACATCGTAAATACTGTAAAGGTTAAGAGTATTGTGCTTGATAATTAGGATTTCTTCCTTGCCGTCCATTTTAGCTCCTCTTTCAAACAAATTAATAGAGCCATAAACACCTTGATTACTATGCCCTGTGAATGTTTTTGTGTGTGTGCACTGATTATGTAGCAATCTATGACTGAGTTTAGGGAGGCAAGTATTAATTCAGCCAGAGGTAGGCCCTGTGGTGGTGCAGTCATATCTTGCTGTAGGAAAGGAAATGAAACTTTTGTCCATAAAGGGGGTGCTCCCCATATATATACACGTGTGTGTGTGTGTGTATGATAATTTTATGTAATATCATATATATATGATAATTTATTTACACAGAGTTGAGCTAACATTCATTCACCTTTGTGCTTAGGTGGATAAATTCATTCATTCAGCAGGTATACAATGACTGTGTATTATGTATCAGACATTATATTCTAAACAGCTGGGTTCCTTTTTCCAGTTTCTTCTATCACTGGGCAGTTTTATGATGTGGACATCCCATTTGAGCAGATAATCTTGGTTTTCCAAGCCTAATTTAAGAACAGTGATTTTATCAATGATCCAGGTATAAGCTATCAAACATATTAGAAATCTTTAGTATTGTTTCTTTTCTCATTTTTTATTTTGAATTTGATAGTAAAATTCTCATTGAAGAAGTGACTTTCTAAGGCTTTAGATACCTAATTGTCATCAGAAGTTATTTAAAACCATCATTATTAGAACACTCAGAAACCCAACACAAATACTAGATACTGTAGCAATTATTCTAACCACTTGATAGGATATTAGCCTTAAACTAATTTGAAAGTCCTCTTCTAATTTTTTTAGAAACACTTTTCTTGATATATAACATAAATTAAACTACACCATTTTTTTTGCCCATTTTTTAAAAAAATGTGGGTTTTCTTGGGTTTGTTTTTTTAGTAATTTGTGAGTTCTTTATATGTTGTGGATAAATGTTCTTTGTCAAATAATATATGTATTGTGAGGTAGTGTCTTCCGTTCTGGGCTTGCCTTTTCTCTTAGTGGTGTCTTTGAAGAGAAGTTTTTAATTTCAGTTAATTTCAGTTTTTCAATCTGCAATTGTTGGATAAAGTGTTGTAAACATACCAGTTAGTCAGATTTACTAATCAAGTTCAGATCTTCCACGTCTTTACTAAACTTTTTGTCTGCTTGTTCTGTCAACTACCAAGAAATATTAAAATCTTCAGATTTGATTTGTTTATTCTTTTAGTTTATATATTTTGAGGTTTTGTTACAAAGTGAATATCAATTTAGGGTTTTATCTTCCTATTGAATCGACTTTTTTATTTTTCGGAAATATCTTTCTTTATCACTAGTAATACTTCTTGCTTAAAGACTACTTTGTCTAGTGTTACTATATGAGCTTTCTTACAATTAATGTTTGCATGGCAAACTTCATCTCATCCGTTTCTTTCCACCTTTTTGTGTCCTTATATTTAAGGTGTGTCACTTGTAAGTACCATATAACAACATGCTTTTTAACCTATCTGATAATCTTTGTTTTTAAATTGAAGCATATAATTCATTTACATTTAATGTGATTACTGATGTATTTGGGTTTATTTTTGCCATCCTACTGTTTTGTTTTTTTCCTGTTTGTCTTATCTGTTCTTTTGATTTTTTTCAGCTTTCTTTCCTCCTTTTAGGTGAATCAAGTATGCTTTATTATCCTATCCCCTTCCCTCATTAGCTGTTATTTATATATACTTTTATTATTATTATTTTAGGGATTACCTTAGAGATTACAACATAGATCCTTGACTTATAGTTTACCTTATATTAGTTTTTTTTTTTTAACCACTTCTGGATAGTATCAGTCTTAGAATACTTTGACTTCCTGAGGCTTTTCCCCCTTAGTTTTTAGACATTGGATCCTGGGGTGCTTGTTCTGTTTTGGTGCGGGGACAGGCCTGGTAATTTTTCCAACATTGTGTATGAAAAATTGTGGAGGCCCTGGATGATGATGTTTTCCTTCATAGGATCAAAGATCACCATGATCTCGTTGAAGCTGGCTTTTAGGCTTTGTTAAGGTTGATCTATTTTCAGTTTGCCTTTTTTTCCAGGGCATGTTTTTACGCACAGGAAATAACCCCTTCTGGGGTCTCAGTTAAAAGCCTGAGTTGTTTACTCAGGTTTGCTCTTCACAGTTACTGTGCCTTGAGATACCAGCTTTTGTCTCTCTCTGCTGCAAGTCTGCCAACAGTCTCTGTTCAGCTCTTTAGTCTCCCAGTGCTGCTTTCTATTTGGTGTTTTGGTGTCTCATCCACGCTTAGGTGATGTGTCAGTAAACATCTCAGTGAAAATTGCTTGCAGAATTTCTGGCTCTTCTTTACATTTCTCTCTTCTTCAGACTTTTGCCTCATAAGTCTTAGCTGCTTGATAGCCAGCCCACCTGTGACTTCCTGCTTGGCCTCTTTTTCCAGTCCTCCAAATACAACAAATGACCCAAGGGAATGGGTGAAGGCGAATGTAGGGCTCCTCTCAGTATACTTGTCTTTTCTCCAGAATCCGGGTCCCGCAAGTCCAGGTTGCTTTTGGTGCTCTTTGATGCTTTTAAACAGTATTTGTTCGTTTGTTTTAATTGTTGTAAAATGCACATAACATAAAATTTATTATCTTAATCATTTTAAAGTGTACAGTTAGTTCAGTGGTGTTAAGTACATTCATACTGTTGCACAGCCATCACCTCTGTTCATTTCCAGAATTTTCATCTTGCAAAACTAAAACCCGATACCCTTTAAATGATAACTCCCCATTCCCCACCCCCTGGTCACCACCATTGTACTTTCTGTATGAATTAGACCACTCTAGCTACCTCATGTAAGTGGAATCATAGAGTATCTGTCCTTTTGCAACTCAAGTTTCATTCATGTTGTAGCCTGAGTCTGAATTCCCTTCCTTAACAGATTAGTGGTTACCAGAGGGAAAGGGGGATGGGGGCAGCGCAAGATGGGTAAAGGGGGTTGGCTGTATGATGACAGAAACTAAACATTTGGTGGTGAGCACATTGTAGTGTATACAGAAGTCATAATATAATGTTGTACACGTGAAATGTATGTAATGTTATAAACCAGTGTTGCATCAATTTTAAAAATTGCCTTTCTTTTTCAGGCTGAATAATATTCAGTTGTATGGATATACCACATTTGCTTATCCATTCATCTGTCAGTGGTCACTTGGCTTGTTTCCACCCTTTGGCTGTTTTGAATAATGCTGCTATGAACATGGGTGTATGAATATTTCTTTAAGACCCTTCTTTTGACTCTTTTGAGTATAAACCTAGATGGTAGAATTGCTAGATCATATGGTAATTCTGTTTTTATTTATTTAGCCTTTTATTTAAATTTTTTTATTTTTTAAAAATTTATTTAATTATTTTATTTATTTGGTTGTGCCGGGTCATAGTTGCAGCATGCGGGCTCCTGCCACTTTTCTAGTCTCTTTTTTTAAAGAAAACATAAACGAAAACAGTTATAGATCTTCTTGCCTTGAGGACAAGAAAGTGAAAGAAGAATTATTTAAGTTTAATTAAGCTCCTTGACAGTGTGCTTGATAAACCAACTTTCAGAGCTATTCACTTCAATTTAAAAAGGGGTCTTTGCCTAAATAAATAGCTACCATTGGCCATAAGTGGGATCAAGCAGGGAAGTGTAGATAAATGAGTACTAATCCATAACTGCCCTTAGTTCGTTAGTGGTGGTATTAAAAGTACTGAACTGCTGGTATTTGAAGCAAAAATTTTATAACAAGCTCCCTCAAAAAATAATTGAGACAAAGGACTATTGTATTTATATTTGTAGTACTGAGTGTTCAGAGTTGAATGTAACCCAAAGGTTAGTTTTAGAATTTGCTTCCCAAATACCTGTTTAAATCTTACAAGAAAACATTGTTCAAATGAGACATTAGATATGAGTGATATTGAAAGAGCTTATAATTTTGTCCTTTCCTTGGGTGCATCATTGATTCCTATGCCCAGTACACATTTATCCTAGTTTGCTTTTTCGTGATACAGTGACTGTTGGTTAAAAATATTTCCCGTACCATTTCTTGTGGATAAAGTAGCAAGAGTTATTTTTTGAGGTTCATTATCAAATTTTTGTTGTTTTATTTTTATTTAAATACCACTCCCTGAGTCATGAAGCTTTTTAGCCCACTTACACAGTCACTCTTTGACTTTGCACAGGTTTAGCTTTCATAAAATCTATATTTTCGCATAGTGTGTCTTGACACATCTAAGAATACTTTTGCATGCTGAGTTAGATCTCTCATATATTAGTTAAATATTTAGGTATCTTGGTGGATTAGGTGTCTTGGTGAAGCCATCAGTTAAGGGGAAAAGATTTGCTTGGTCTAGGAATAGCATCTCCCAAGAGGGAACCATAAACAGATTTTAAATGTAATTTTATCTCTGTAGTTATGAAACTCACATCCCTTTAGTAAATCTAATGTTTGATCCAGATGTGAGGCTTTCAAATGGATTTTTCAGAACATTTTATACTTAAAATGCCTGTATTTTGGCTTTCAAAAGGCAAATAGAAGCAACCACCAGCTTTCTATGTCTGCTGAGCTCTCTCTTCAATAGATAAATGACTAATGTTGGACTCATACAAACTACCTTTTGGTCACATTAAATATTCACACAGAAAGGTATACAAAATAAAAAGTCCTCCAGTGATTTAAATGATTAGAGCTAAATTGATATTGTATTACATAAAATTAACCACTTATTTTTTAACAAAGAGAGATTCCTGTTAGAATCTATTATGAAAGGCTGTTGTCTACCCACAGGCTGAATTCCTTCTGATAGTGCTGATAAACAGTAAACAGAAGATTTAGCGTGTTCATTCAGCAAATATTTTAACAGTCATGTGCAGATCACAAGTTTATTGTGGATGTGTGCCTGCATTAGTTTAATGTACGCACACGTAAGCACTCAGGTGTATGTATGTATAGCTTTTATTTTATTTGATGGTAATTAATCATATGTACCAGACAATATAAATGACTATTTGGTATTACTCATTTAAGTAGCTGTACTCATGTTTGCAGGTTTTCCCTTCTCTATTTATTAGCTCTCTGGTATCTATAATCATATTTCAGGGTTAACGGCTTTTCTTAATATTATGTCATTTAATTATAATCATTATACACCTTGACAGTCTCACATTAAAAGACAAGGGTTTGGCTTTTATCCTACAACATCTGTACTTCCCTTATCCCCAGTCATCCTCCATGGATGTAAATTTTCTATGCGTTGCTCAAATACTCCAACCATGTGTTCCCATCATACCTGGCTTCTTTTACTCTGAAACATTGTTCTCTCCTGTACGCATTACACCTGAAGAACGCATCAGCTGCACCTGGCTCTCTTTCTGTCTTTTCGCCACAGGGCTTAAGATAGCAGATACTATAGGCCAGTACGGTTATAGACTCACCTGCTTTGGTAGCGATGGCATCACTGTGTTTAGGATTGAGAAGAGAGTACCCAGGCCAGGGGAGACTGATAACAGAAAGGGAAGGAGTAATATTGAAATGTGTCTTGATCCCTAGTATACGTTAATTTTTGATCAGAGAGTTAAGCTTCAAAGGAAATCAGAGTTTTAGAGACTGTCTTTACCAGCCCTTTATGTTACCCAGGACCGGAGTGGGTAAATGGCTTACTCAGGGTCACACCACCAGTTAATGGTAGAGCCAGAGATAATACGAAGAATTCTATAACTGACATGTCCACTTTAGAAAACAAACAATTTGGCAATTTTCATATAGCTCAATAGTACTTCTACTCATAGAAATCCATCCAAGAGAAATGAAAGCATACGTCCAACAAGAAGATTGTACCCAAGTGTTCATAGCAACATTACTCATAGTAGACTGGAAGCAGCCCCAAATATCCATCAGCTGATAAATGGATAAGCTAAATGTGGCATATCCAATACAATGGAATACTTCAGCCCAAAAAAAGGAATGAAATACTAATATATGTTATATTAATGAACCTTAGCAACTTTACGCTTGATGAAAAATCAGACACAAAAGATTACATGTTCTATGATTCCACTTATATGAAATGTCCAGGAAAGGAAATGTATAGAGAGAGAAAGCAGAGGTGCTGGAAGCGGAGATTGACTGTGGAAGGGCTGGGGGGATCTTTTTCTTGTTTCCTATTTCTTTCTTTTTTTGAGTGATGGAAGTATATTCTAGAACTGGATTGTGGCAATGACTACACAGTATAGAAATTTACTGTAAATTATTGAACCATGCTCTTAAAATGAGTGAATTTTACGGCATATAACTGCAATAAAGCCAAGAGGGGAGAACGTTAAAAAATTTTCACTTTAACACTCTTAGTTTACTCTGAAGATTACGTAGCATGTGTCTTTTGTTCTGTAATTCTTAAAAGTATTTGCCTTTCACCAAAAACAATAAAATCTGACTTGGTTCTTTGACATTTCTCTTAGCTTAAATTAAGAACATTTGGTTTCCTAAGAAAGAGGTTAGTGTCTTAGTAGACATATGTTAAGTTTGCTTATATCATATGTATGTGATGTTATATATCCCCCACAAGATGTGCTGAATGTCACAGAGGCCTATCGTACAGTTGAAACTTAACAGTACCTGCCCGAATTAACAGTACTTTCTGTTCTAGCTGTGAAACAGCCTGATGGATACAACGTTCTCTCGGTGCTGTTCCACTACTTTTCAGTTTATCTTCTCTGTTTTGCTCTTGTCAGTTGAGCTTTGCTTACTGAGAGTCAGTTGTATTTGTTTTCAGGCCTGTTTATGCTAGTTGTACTTCTTGTTATTACATCATTTTATATTGTGTAAGTCAATAAAAATGCGAAAAACAATAATATTTGTTATTTGGCAAACTAGATTGAATGTTTTGGAAAGACTTGACAAAGGCAAATCACTAAATATTGGGTAATTTGGTAATTTAAAAGACTGGAGTGGAAATTGTGAAAATCTAGAAGGCCATTTACATTGCTTCACAGTTGTCTCTGGTCATTAGCCATCTTAATGAGACTGAAAGTAGACAGACTAGATATTTATGATGTATGGGTATATGTGAAAAAGACAGCATTGACTTCTAATCACAGGACTCATGTTCAAAGAAAAAGTCTTTATCTCAGTGAATGCTTATATGTTTTAAATTAAAATGTTTAAGGTGCTGGTGTGGTGTGTGTGTGTGTGTGTGTTTAATATTTTTCCTCTTTTACCACATCAGCTAGCTAGTTACTGGTTTTGATTGCATTGGGTAAGAGTGATTCTGTATTTGGTACAGAATCTGTACCATAGAAATTTATAATCAAAATTGTAAAAATCAAATTTATAAATAATTTACTCAGTAATTGGAGTGATTATTTTCTCATTGCTTTGTAAATTATTAGATTTATGCCAGTTTTTATTGAATGTGTTTTGTTTTATGCTGAAAAGTAAGCCAGAATCAGTATGGTAGTGGAGGGTGGGGAGTGTTGGAGCTGAAGGTCATGAGAGTAAAGAGTAACTTCAGTACATAGAAAACAGTGAGGCCATCAGAAAGGAGGAGGGATGCGGTCAGGGCAAAACTCAGAATTTAAGATCTTGAGGAAAGAAGTATGAAATTCAAGAATTTATTGAAGAAGTCATCAATGACAATTTTGAACTTAACTGAAGTTGCTGTCAGGATTTGAAAAATGTGATATAAAATGTAGAAAGTGAGCACCAACAATGCTAATAAAAGAGCAGCTTTCCTTGTAGCCATTAGGTATGTACCATTGTGTGAGATGAATGAAAGTTGGAGGATAGTGTCTGTGAAGAGAGTGCTACTCATGGAGAATTTAGTAAAAATTGGCTAGAAAGGTGATCAAGACCATTTAATACTACTATGGTAGAACTTCTGTTCATGTTTACCTTGTATTCTATTTGGTGTTGCTTGTATTAACAGTGTTCCTTTAAAAGTTCAGAGATCACAGTTTGCAGTGAGTCTTACTGTTTTTGGATTACAAATGCCTTTAAGAATCTGGTGAAAGCTACGGACGGACTTTTTCCAAAATACTTACGTATGAACAAACACACAATAATTTTAAAATTTTGGGAAGTTCACAGACCCGCCAAAGCCCGGAGAGATCCTGGTTAAGAACAGAAAGGAATTCTGTTACTAATCCTTTTGTGAATTAAGAACAGTAGTTTTATTTTGTATTTTGGTGTAAATACGGATTTTAAAATATTTCAAAAAATAGGACTTTTATGGCCAATAATTCTGGATTATCTGTACTCTATTAAGTGAGACACCAGTAATCATGTTGGTAAGAACTTGAAAGTTAGATGACTACCAGTAAATAATCTGAAATGGCAGTAGCTAGGGGTGTTTTAATTATGTAATACTGAATGCTGCTCTGTTATAAGCATTAGAACCTTTTAACATTTACCAGTAAACAATCAGCTTAAGTCACATGCATCTGTATTTCATTCAGCTCTCAATTTTACTTAAAGAATATGATCTTCAGGTACAGTATTTAAGAAAATAAGAACCATATTTGTGCATGGTATGGCTTTGGGAGAAAGGAAGTTCTGCCTGCCTTGCTGTCTACCTTTCTCCTCTGCTTTCTGCTGACTTGCCTCTCTCCCTGGGTGGGGTGCTTGCTTTTTTCCTCCCTTTTTCTTAGGGTAAGTGGGCAACCGCCTATAGCCATTGTTTCAGTAGCAATTGTAAATTGTAAGGACTTACTATATATAACTTTTATATAACTTGGGAGGTACTAGAAAATTCCATGTTGCTTGAAGTGTTTCTCACCTGCAAAATTGACCACTTTTGGAATTTTATTTCCTTTATTATTGTAACTCAAGAGGATTATTTTTATGTTCGCAAGAGTTGTACTAATGTTTATATTATGATTTTGTTTTAACTGCAGGACCGTGTGTACGTACAACAAAATAATGTGGAGAATGTCTACAATTTGGGATTAATTATTTTTCGAGATCAAGTTGTACGTTACGGGTGTATTAGGGATCACCTACGACAAACGCTGTTGGATATGATTGCCAGAGAGCGGAAAGGAGAAGTTGTAGACCGGTATAATAATCTTTTTACTCTTTGGGTTTTGGTTTTTAGTGGTCATATCTTGAGAACCGATTCACTGTCTTAATTTTATTAAAGTAAATTAAAGTTTGATTGTCCAGCATATTATGAAAATACTCAAAAACCTTATATCACAGTTAACAAAGTTAGCTAGATTGTAACTAAAAAGCACACATTTATTTTTAGAAGAAACTATCCTAAGCTTTTATTGAATATACTTTTAAAAAGCAAATCAGCCATTAGTCTTTTTGATTTTTTATGTATTTTTTTTATGCTGGTTTTTTTGTTTTGTTTTGTTTTTTGCTGTTTGATAATATTTTTTTCTTCTTTAAAAGGGCTTTTGGCTAGCATTTATTTTTAAGGTCTTTGAAGAAAAAAATGTTGAACATAGTCTAAAATGACTAAGAACTCTTGTACCCCTTTTGTTAAGTCATATTCCACCCCCCCAAACATTGTTGCAGTGCCATTTTTGTGACACTGCAGCCAGAGTGGCTTGAAACATGCAAGCCTGCTTTCTTTGCTTCTTTGTATTCAAAGCAGCTGTTAGAGGAAGACTTGTAAAGTTCTTTTTATTTCAGCTTTGGTGCTTGGTCAGGATTGCCCAAAAGCCCTTTGGTGCAAAAAAATTATATTGCCTAGGAGTAACTGTGCGTTGTACCCATGTCAAGTGCTGTAGACTCCCTCTCTCCTCCCTGCTTCCTGATAGGCTGTTTATTCTTTTTGCACTTTTAAATACACAGGAATATTTAGTCATTTTAAACATATTTTCTTCAAAAATTCTAAGTTAAAACAGCATGAGAACAACTTGAGATAAATAGCTGTGCAGTCAAGATACGCTTTCCAATTAAAATTACTCTAAATCCTTACGTTATAAATTAGTTGCTTATGGGAGATTGGTCACTTTGGTTAAAAAAACTTGCTCTGAAAGTCTTTCTAGCTACTTCTGCTGCATCTTTTACATGAATCTTTAATGTGTTTTTATTATCAAGTGGTTTAACTTCTTTTGACAGAGGCGCAATAAGAAATGCTTGCCAGATGTTAATGATTTTAGGTCTCGAAGGACGATCAGTCTATGAAGAAGATTTTGAGGCTCCTTTTTTGGAAATGTCTGCAGAGTTTTTTCAGGTAATCAGTGAGATGTAAATAAATACTCTTTTAAGATGTTCTTAAAATTACCGAATATAGTTAGTAATTTAAGCATTTTGACCTTTTTGTACTGAGGCCCTTTGGGGAAGAGGGTGCAAATTACACCCTTCAGCACACCTACCCCACAGTCTCACATTCCAGTGAAGGAACTGTCTGAAAATAAGTCGAAGAGGTTGGACTTACGTGATTTTTAAAAAATATATGTATAAAACATATAAACTTAGAAATAACCTTAAATTTTATTATATTTATATGTTACTAATTATTTACCATAGATTCACAGGCAGTACATCACCAATGAAGTTTCACTGTTCAGGCTTTTTGGTAATATAAGTTACTAGTAAAATAAATATAGATATATGCATGATCCCATAAGGCATATATATGTCTTAAGAGCTGTTGATTAGGAAATTAAAAGTCAGTAATTACAGTTGATAAAAATTTGCAGCAGTATGTACAACCCCAAATCAACTACGTTGCTGAAAGTAAAGCTAAACCGGTACTATTTTGTAATGAAATGATAATAACAATTACTGAGTACTATGATAAATGATAAGACAATATTTATAAGGTCATGATAATCAGGCATTCTTCCTGAAAGCCTCAACTATCTGAGCAATTTATAGTAGGAGCTTTGTAGTGTTGCTAAAGTAGACTTTACTGGTCAACTTTAGTAATAACCTTTTAAAGAACTAAATGAATAGAATGTTACAATAGCTCTACAGTGCGTCATTCGTAGAAGCCATCGGATGAGTATAGAAGTAGACTCGGTGGGTTTTGGTGTCCTTTGGACTGATGTAACCCCCAGGCCGCTTTTCAGAAATCAGCCTGTAGCCATCAGGAAGCTTTGTGTGGCCTGTACTGGTGAGCCTGGACCATACTTCATGAACTATTAATTTTATAATGTAGGAAACAGGCTTTATTTTCTGGTAACACAGCAACTACTTCTAGATATTTCTGGCAACGTTTTTGACGTTTGCATTTGTTTTGATTACCTTCATTACAGTATAGAAATACCAGTAGATGATTAATTGTCAGGATCCCAAAGTGTGTTACAGTGGCATATGGATATATCTGTGTGTATATATAAAATACAGTTTTGACAGTGAAGTGACGGTCTCACCAAGATTTTTGTTTTGGTGTGTTAATGTTTATTCTTAGAAACTTGATTATTTTAAACTGCTTTTTTTTTTAAACATCTTTATTGGAGTATAATTGCTTTACAATGTTGTGTTAGTTTCTGTTGTACAACAAAGTGAATCAGCTATATGTATACATATATCCCCTCCCTCTTAAGCCTCCCTCCCACCCTCCCTATCCCACCCCTCTAGGTGGTCACAGAGCATCGAGCTGAGCTCCCTGTGCTATGCGGCAGCTTCCCACTAGCCATCCATTGTACATTTGGTATAAACTACTTTTTATTAAGAGAATGGGAAATGTTATTAAATTTTGTACATAATTTATATTAATACATCTTTTATGTAATTCTTAGGTATATTTGTTAATTTTACTATGAGATTGAAGTCAGTTGAGCCAACATTTAAAATTTACTGGAATTTCTCTAAGGCTGGTGTTAGAAGACAAGATTAATAGTAACTCAAAAGCTCTGTTTCTCAAACTTTATATATATTCCTTTGAGAGCGGGAGTGGGGTGGCAGGAGGACTTTAGTAACTACCAGTATGCCAGCAAAACTGTATGATAAACATGATGAATCTTTTTAGGCATAATTTTACAATAAAACAAATCAAAGAAGAATTTCCCACTCTCACTTGGGGTCAGATGCTTCATTCTATACTTTTGATCTTCACTGGCGTGTGCTTACTTTTTCTGCTATTTGGAATACACTGGCAAAGTCTGAAAAACGCTGCTTAAGGATAATGTATTAATTAAGTCTTATGTAAGTAATGCTTTAAAGGGTATAATTCGGACTATATGAATATATATAATAAGACAGTATATAAAATGTTAATAGTGCTTGGGATATTTAGTTTGGTTTATGAGAAACTGTAGAAACCCAGTTAAAAGCAGAAGCACATTTTGCTTCTGTGTTTTAAAAAAAAAAAATCATGCTTCTTCTTTGCAGATGGAAAGCCAGAAATTTTTAGCAGAAAACAGTGCTTCAGTATATATAAAGAAAGTAGAAGCTAGAATTAATGAAGAAATAGAACGAGTGATGCACTGCCTTGACAAATCAACTGAAGAGCCAATTGTAAAGGTGGTTGAGAGGGAACTCATTTCCAAGCACATGAAAACTATAGTAGAAATGGAGAATTCGGGGCTAGTACATATGTTGAAAAACGGAAAGACAGAAGGTAAGTGTTAGCAGTTGAAAAATAATTAAATTCTTATAGTTCTA
Organism: Monodon monoceros; assembly: GCF_005190385.1. Taxonomy (NCBI): domain Eukaryota; kingdom Metazoa; phylum Chordata; class Mammalia; order Artiodactyla; family Monodontidae; genus Monodon; species Monodon monoceros. Next base: position 13,920,033 of record NW_021703772.1, read on the forward strand.
CCAGGTTCTCAGTATTTTTTTTTCCTATTGTAGTTTATAAATGTCAGTTTTCAAGAAGTTGTGGTGTTTGTCATTAATTTATCACTGTTGTTACTTTACACATATTAATGAGGATTTTAGATATTCCTAGTGAATCAAGTGGCTTTTTTTCTTCTTTCATCTTAAGTCTCCTCACTTTTTGTTTTTCTTAACCCAAAAGGTAAGTTTAGGGACTTCCCTGGTGGTCCAGTGGTTAAGACCCCATGCTTCTACTGCAGGGGGCACAGGTTCGATCCCTGGTTGGGGAACTAAGATCCCACAAGCCACACGGTGCACCAAAGGGGAGAAAAAAAAATAGAGGAGAAAATAAAAGAGCTTAAAAAAAAAGAAGATGATTAATATTATTTATAAGGTCAGTGATCCTCACCCATTCCTGTACTTTATATTTCTATACCAGGGTGTTTAGACTCTTCTTTCCCACACACTCTCCTGTAGTTTTTGTGATTCTTTTACAACCTGAAGTTCCAATCTTAAAATTTTTGTAAGCATTTCTTTGGGAGTTGTGGTAAGGGTACCAAAAATGCAAAAATATGTGTCTTCCATGTTGACATATTTAGATAAATTAGTAGATTGGATATCTTGTTATAGAATGAAAGAGGAGAAAGGAGAATTGCTTAAAAGTAAACATTTTGGATGTAACTGTAACATTTACTCTTCTTGGCTATTTACCTGATTTTCCTAAAATGTTATTTTGTAACAAGTACCCTAGGAGAAATTGTAAAGAATAGTCATGTTGTCCTCCTCAATTTCTGAAGATTTTCTTTAAAACTATGACTGGATAAGTCACTGATATGGTACTTAAAAATAAATAAATTTGGTGCTCTTAGATGAAGTCTTAGCAATATTTTAGCCATGTATTTCTTATAAAATAAATGCATATTGCCTGTTGGGTCATGACATAGGTAGGGAATGGGAAAAAAAATTTTAAGTTAATAATTTAAAAGAGGAGGATGTAAGAGGAGGGAAAACAAAGATGGTAAGCAGAGAGGTTGTTCCATTCTTTCTCTAGTGGAATCTTTGCCTTGTGTTTTCAAATGGTTATATTTCTGTATATGTGCTAAGTTCCTAAAAAGTTGTATGTAAATTTATTGTTTTTATTAAACTAGAGAAAGTTACTTTTTAAAAGACCCTTCTGGTAAACCTTTTTTATAAAAGCAAAACAAAAATGATTTTTAAAGATGTTTGTCATGTTTTCTAAAATAAGCTACTCCTGGATGCCTATGGTCTGTCAGGGATTGGCAAGCTTTTTTTGTAAAAGGCCAGATAATAAATATTTTAGATGCTTGGACCAGACAGTAAGCTACTCATCTCTGCTGTAATAGTGAGAAAGTAGGCATAGGCAATAACAAACGAATTAAACTTGACTGTGTTCCTATAAAACTTTGATTTTTATTTTTCAAACATTTAAAAATGTGAAAACCCATTCTTAGTTTGTGAGGTGTACAAAAACAAGCAGCGGGCTGTAGTTGGTCCATGGGCTGTAGTTGGTCCATGGACCACAGTTTGATGACCCTGATCATAGTGATCCCTGGCAGATAGGACTTTATGAAAAGCATTTTCCTTTACTTAAAATGAGAATCTATCCTTTTTTTTAAAAAAAATTTATTTATTTATTTTTGTCTGCGTTGGGTCTTTGTTGCTGTGCGCAGGCTTTCTCTAGTTGTGGTGAGCGGGGGCTACTCTTCGTTGTGGTGCGCGGGCTTCTCATTGCGGTGGCTTCTCTTGTTGCGGAGCACGGGCACTAGGCGCGCGGGCTCAGTAGTTGTGGCGCATGGCCTTAGTTGCTCCACGGCATGTGGGATCTTCCCGAACCAGGGCTCCAGGGTGTCCCCTGCACTGGCAGGCGGATTCTTAACCACTGCGCCACCAGGGAAGCCCTCAATTTTCTAATGTACTGTTTAGTTATTGAGTTAATGCTTTCTTAGTCACCTTGGGTGGGGATTATTGAGGAGGGGAGATGAAATGGGCTTGGAGATTAGAGGCTAGGAAATGTTTGATGGGGAGGTTGTTGAGCAAACCTGAATTATAGTAACTGTAACCTGCATGGAGACTTGTGTTAAAGGCATTAAGTATACCTAACACATGGCAAGTGCTTAATAAGTGCATAAATAATGGAGTATCAGAATAGCCACTTACCATAGTTTCTATTTAGTATTTAATGTTCTCCACAAATAAGCAGCTTTCTGTGATTCTAAATTAAATTTTAAAATCATGGCTTCAGTTTTCCCGGCTTTCCACTAGAAACCTAATTGCAGAGTATCTTTAATTATGCTAGGCCCTGCTCGTGAGCAGTATGTCAAGAATATGTCAGAGACACAGCTTCACCATTATGAAGCCAAATATCTCATAAATCAGAAAGTGAAAAAGTTTTTTCCCACCATGAATGGAGGATGAGTTGGATTGATAATTAAATGCAGATAACATTATGAAATTAAGTCTGAATGGTATCATTTTATTGTTTTATGAAGTGTATACAGAAATGATATTTAATTTTTGAATGATGCATATTTTTCATTTTCTCTTTCACATTCTCCACTAAGCCATACATTTATTTATATACAGTGAATTACATATAATGAAATTGTATTAATTTACATACTGTTAAATATACATGTGACTAAGCAAAACTGTAACAACATAGGAACAAAGTAGACAAAGTTGGGAACTATTTTGTCATGAGGTATTTGATATGCCAAGTTTACTGTAGTATATATGTTCATAAATTATTGTTTGTAATATTTGTTTTTAACATGGGAAACTGGGTTGTAATTTATAACAAATGTGAGAAACTGTCAGATTTGCTGTGTGTAGATTATTTTGGACATATATTATTGATGGAAGCACTTTTTAATGAAATTTGCTTTTGAAAGTCATTGAAACAAATTTTGAAGCCCTTTTTGTAAAACTTGTGTCCAGGTATCTTTAAAATACATACAACTTCAGTTTTAAGATCTGAGTTGCTCTTATAAATGTAGACCAGGGTGGGCAAATTATAGCCTGTCTGCCAAATCTGGCCCACTATCAGTTTGCTTGGAAAAAAAAAAAAAATCAAAAGAGTAATATTTCATTACACATGAAAATTATATAAGTTTTAGATCTCAGTGTCCATAAATCAAGTTTTATTGGAACACAGTCATGCCCATTCATTTATGTATTATCTGCAGCTTCTTTATGGCTACAATGGCAAAATCGAGTAGTTGTAAAAGAGACCATATGGTCTACAAGTTTAAAATATTTACTCTCTGGTGCTTTACAGAAAACAGTTTTCCAGCCACTGATCTAGAAACTGCTGTACTTAACTCCATATTTAAAAGTTCTCAATCATAAAGCCTTTTTATATCATTGTAAAGTTTTGACACTATAGCCTCCCAGTAAATTCTTATTTCGTAGATACATTAGACGTATGGAAAAGCAGTATTTTAACTCCACATTTTAATCTTGTAAAAAATAGAGTCCAGAGTTTTCCTTCTAAATAAAAACAATGTAGTGAGATAAACCAATTTTTAAAATATACATATTGGCTTAGGTCAACACCTGGGAAATATTAAGGATTGCTCTGAGGAAAATATTAAAGAATAGGAATTTATGCTGTAAATTTCACATGAATTTTACCATGATGTGTAATGAAATAAATCCTAGTATATTTAATTTTATTTGTTGTCATGGTTGTCATTTGAACTTTTGAGATAGATATACTTAAAAATTATCTGTAAGACTTTAATTCGTTTTTAAATTTCTTCTTTATTACATGAACTGCCAGGTATACCACAGTTAAAGTTATCCTTTTGATAGTTGTTTTGCAGTATTAACTAGATTCTAGATTAGAATTATATAGGCTAAATTATGTAGGAACTCAAAACTTCAGTTTTCATTTTTTGTGACTATTATGCTGTTTGGACATCTCTTCCATGTAAACTAAAATTTGCTATGACATTTTATTGATGCTTTTAAAGTATCTCATCTGTAAGACGTATTTTGTAAATTGCAATAATAACCATTAACTAGCTTTTTTTCCCTGTTTTCCTGGGGTTTTTTTTTTTTTAATAGTTTTTCATGTGGTCAGCAAATGATCATAATGGAGAAATAAGCTTCTTTAAGTATCGCAAATTAGCATGAACAGGGATTCAAATTTCTTAATTTTTAATGTAGCCAATTTGTGTGTTTGTTCTGATTGCAGACCTTGCTTGCATGTACAAGTTATTTAGTCGTGTGCCAAATGGTTTGAAAACAATGTGTGAGTGTATGAGTTCCTACTTGAGGGAACAAGGTAAAGCCCTTGTTTCTGAGGAAGGAGAAGGAAAGAATCCCGTTGACTATATCCAGGTGAGTAAATACAGAAGATTCTCTTTATCATAAAGTAATTTTGACAAGTGCTAAAAAGGTCACTTTTACAAAGCTATGTAGTATGTATTTCTGACTTAATTTTTCCAGTGGTAAATTAATATGTAATTATCCTAAATATTTTAGAATTTTGGAAAGCATGTATATTTATATCAGGGATACAAACTCACCCACTTCTTTTCATTTATGAGCTTGTCTGATGAAGAAGTCTTTATTTAAATAGTCTCAAGAATGAAAGTTCTTTCTACTTTTTTGTATGCTTTAGAGTTCATATACTACCTTAGTGTGTTCAAGAAAAAATAACTGTTTTAGTGACTTTTTGGTTCAAGATATTTTGCTTTCAAGCAGTACAACAAATATATTATGCTCTCAAGTTTTTCATATTTTAATATAAATAAGTTTTCTCTGTGTATTTTTAAAGCTAATTTTCTCTCAGGCTCACCCATTCAGTCAAGATAGAGGAAGGTGGGGAGAAAAAGTGAGGAGAATCTTTGGTTCATCTTTAATAGAATAATACATAAATGGAAGATAGAATACTTCTCTCACCACTGACATTTTTAACAGGCTTAGAAACAGGCTTGAAAATAGCAATATAGAATCTGTAAGTTTAACACTGAATGCACACATTTATTCCCAGCAAAGTTAAACGTGTGTAGTTACACATGTATTGTTTATAGAAAAGTTATTATAATGTATCCTAAGTTTCTTTGTTTTTATTTGGAAGGGCTTATTGGATCTGAAGAGTAGGTTTGATCGCTTCCTCCAGGAATCGTTTAATAACGACCGGCTCTTTAAACAAACTATTGCGGGTGACTTTGAGTATTTTCTCAACCTCAACTCCAGGTCCCCTGAATACCTCTCATTATTTATTGATGATAAGCTGAAAAAGGGAGTCAAAGGGGTAAGTATTAATGCATTTGAAATATATTAAGTTTTATTTGTAGATATAAAATTAGGAAATAAAATATAAAATTAGGGAATTTTGTAGATATAAAATTAAACAGTCCTCCTTTGCTGTGCTTAAATGTGCACTGCGATATTTGAAAGGATTGTTTCAAGTATTTGAAATGGTCAAAAGTACTTTGACATTTCATTGAATGTGTAACTGGCATCAAAAACAACTACACATCCATAGACTTGAGATTGTGAGGGTTAGATATGCTATAGAGATAATAAGGAACTAGAATACAGCTATCCATGTGGCACATAGAATGTTGCTTGCTGTCACCTGGTTCTGGGGGTTACGTATCAAACAATACTTGAGTGCCAAAAATTTGAAGGCACAGACTAGAATAGGTATCAGAAAATAGTTTGAAAGCATATATGGAAGCTCAGTTTGAAGCCTTTATAATAGATCTGGGATCTTGGAAGCTCACTACAGCACAGAAAATCAAAATAAGCAGGTTGTGATCACACGTGAATTGGTCTTCTTGACTTCATCTTGGGATGTGTGAGACAGAAGGGCAAAGCAACAAATAGGTAGCTGTAACAAAGACACAAATAAGAGGAAGATTACTAAGGGCACCAAACAGAAAATACACAGCTGAGTAGTCTACCATATTTTTAATACAAGCTTAATACGGCCTGCCACAGTATCATCTTGCCCTTATTTAAAAGATTGGGGGCAAGAGCCTTTTTACTTCTGGAATTATAACAAATTATTACCATTCTGGTTGCACAATTTAGATTTTGAATGAGCTTATATAAAAATATCTGTCTTTTGGCCATGTAAGTTTCTGCCTAGATACTACGCAAGGGCATGGTAAAATTCTTTTATGTGATTAAAATTTCATTTCTTCTGTTCTCAGTCATCCTTTAATCCAGCCATGTATCACTTCATGCCTCCCTTTCAGAGGTAGCCCACTAGGGAGTGGAACTCCATTCCAGCCCCTGATTAATGCTGCACTAGATGAGGATTTAAGAGTCGTGCTACTAGATAAAGTAGGAGGCACTTTCTCGCACTAGATCCCTCCTTCTGACATATCTCAACCAGATGTTTATGTTTGTTATCAAACAGTGTTTTTAAACTATTGATGAACTGTGATGCTGTTTTTGTAGAACTAAAATTGTGTAATTGTTAAATTGTCTTTTCAATGGTTTGCAGCTAACAGAACAAGAAGTAGAAACAATATTGGATAAGGCAATGGTCCTTTTTAGGTTTATGCAAGAAAAAGATGTATTTGAACGTTACTATAAACAACACTTGGCAAGGAGACTTCTCACAAATAAAAGTGTTTCTGATGACTCTGAAAAAAATATGATTTCTAAGTTAAAGGTAAGGTGTATTTAAGATGGAATGGAAAAAAAAAAAGATGGATTGGAGTGCACGTCACTAATGATTATCAGATAATTGAGCACCAGCAGCATGTGACTGGGAAATACTTAATTGATTTAAAATACTTATTTCTCTAAATTAATAAAAGTAGATTTTTTTTTTTTTTTTTGAGCAGGCTGTACTTAGATTTGTTCAAGTTCTGGGACATTCACAGTGTGCTGGAATTTCTCTTGGTGTGGCAGATACATTCATTCATGGAGATCTGGGGGAGGATTAGTACAAGGGAAACAATAAAGGGAATATCACCATATAGTCCTGTTTCACAAAGTGTGGTTCACAGACTACTTGTACCCATATCACCTGATATGGGTGTTTCTTGCTGAAAACATAAGAGTTCTGAGCACTGCCTTCAGTGAGGTTTATGGGAATCTCAGAGAGAGTCTGGGAATTTGCATTTTAAAATAAAATTCTTGGATTAATCTTAATCACACTGAAGTTGGTATCCACAGACATAGAACAACTATTGGAAAGATTTAGGAAGGATGACAGTAACATGGAAGAGTTTCTTTGTACATTTTCTAATAGTAAAATCCATCATTTATTTGTGTATATTTGTTTTTCTTCCACAGACTGAATGTGGATGTCAATTCACATCAAAACTGGAAGGAATGTTTAGGGATATGAGCATCTCAAACACAACTATGGATGAGTTCAGGCAACATCTACAGGCCACTGGGGTAAGATTCTTCATTAATTTCTACTTATATAAGTGTGTTTATGTAAAGTCTTTTGTAATGGGCATTTTCGTCCAATCAGATAACTGAATTGCTGGTGTTATTTCTTTATTTTTTTAAAAACTTTTATGGAGTATAGTTGATTTACAATGTTATATTAGTTTCAGGTGTACAGCAAAGTGAATCAGTTGTACATACCATATATCCACTCTTTTTTTTTTTTTTTAGATTCTTTTTCCATATAGGCCATTACAGAGTATTGAGTAGAGTTCCCTGTGCTATGCAGCAGATTCTTATTAGTTATCTATTTTATATATAGTAGTGTGTATATGTCAATCTCAGTCTCCCAATTTATCCTTCCCCCCACCCCATGTCATTTCTTTAAATGCCATTAGTGACAACATGGTATTGTCTGTGAGTGCTTTAAAAATTATTTCTCCCATATAACCTCTTTTTCTAACTATTAATCTTAAAATATTTTTTCTTATTCTTATAAAAACTTAGTTTATCTTCCCCACTTGAAGGAATGTACTGAAAATTTAATAAATAGTGATTCTGCTGTTATAACCATTTTTAGGTTAGGGAAAGAATACCAGGCTTAGGCAAGCTTACTGAGTTTTAATGCTCTTCCTTTTACTTTACCCCAGGATGGTGCTATCTTAGAATTGTTACCTGATTTTCCTGTACGTCAGTATTCTTATTCATCTGAAATGTCAGTATAAATGGGCCTGACATCCTCAGGATTGGTGGAGGGTGAACTGAGTATAAAAACACTGATGCTAGTGTGTTATAAATGTGGTTTTGTATTGTGATTCCCAGAAGGCAGTAAGCTGCAACTTATATGGCCTTGGAGTCCAGTGGGGTTTTGTGAAGATTCAGTGGGGTTTAATGAAGTTCAGAATTTTCCCTTCTCTCTTCTTTTTTTTTTAAACTGTTTTTCAACTGTAACTTTAAGTTTAGAGAACTCCACATTTTTTCTTTAATATTTTCTCTCTCAACTGACAATATACTACTTCATAATTAAGACATGTCACAACCATTTAAAAAAAAATTGGAGGTCTTTTCTTTGAAATTTAAATATAAGATCATCACTTCTACTGGTCCCATAAGTCTCATCACAAACAAAATATGTGAAAATACCTAATTCTGTAGAAATGGACATTTATATATATTAAGACATTCGGACTCAGAGGGACTTCTGTTTCCTCTTTGTTATAAATAGTTGTGTGATTTGCCTCGGATGTTTACAGTGGAGAAAGGCTGAGAGCAGGAAAGATAGACTCTGTGATAAATAGAAATTTGAGTGGGCAGGGACTGAATAATGTCATTATCCTAGATGTTTTTCTCTTTTAGATTGTTCAGGGATTTGTGCTTCATTCTGTCCAATGCATTGATAAAATCATATTTTCATATGGTACATTTTTTGTTTTTCTTCCACTAATGTTACACATATTAAGAGCTATAAGGAGATAACCTGGTCTGAATAAATGCTGTATTGAAACCATGTAAAGGAATGTTCCCGGATGGGTCCAGAACCCTTACTATTTTTTTAGCTGTCTAATTAACTTATCTGTGGTAGTTGAAGGCATTTTGATAAGAAAATTACGGTCTTTAATTACTCTCGACCACTCTCTTGCACTTATTTAAAAAAGAGGGAATGATTGTTCAACGTGATCATTTCATCAGATTGTTTGCTTTTGTTATTTTCTATTGTTATGAAGTTGTGCATTTTCTGTTCTTTCATTTTGATTATTCAGATATATCCTGCACTTTTTGGTGGAATATTTGTTTCATAATTTGTTATCCCAGTAAGTAGAGTACTTATCAAGATGTTCAAAGTTGTATATCTGCTAATCTGGTTGCAGCTTTCACTTTGTAAGGCCATTATTTGCATGCAATTATTGGCTATTTTGTAATTGTTTAAACTAAGGATCTTAAGCTTTACGTCTCCAGAGCCTTAATCTTCATTAGAAAGATTTGATGAAAAGTGACAGAGGAATCAAAACAAATCTTGAACTTTCTGAAATCTTGGAACCCTTTTAAAACATCATCAATCCTCAGATAATTCTCTGTAACTTTCTTGAAGGTTCTTGGCCTGTTTAAATATACCAAGAGAATGACTCTTCTGTTTACTTTCAGAAGTCATATTAACAAGTACTTTTCTTAAAATGCTAAATACTTGTATATTTTATTAGATAAGTCATATTTATTATGCTGAGGGAAATTTAAGTGTGCATTTTTTTCCTGTGTTTTACTTTTTTAATGGGGATAGGAACAGGAAAATCACCTTGCTATCATATTTCTGTTTATTTGTATCAGCAAATCATGTCACATCCAGACAGACTTTTCTGGTACCTCTGTTTCTGTGTACTTGTCCCTGGCATGTGCTATCTTCTAAAATAAGCTGAATGGTTTAAAAATATTACTAAGAGGGGCTTCCCTGGTGGCACAGTGGTTGAGAGTCTGCCTGCCGATGCAGGGGACACGGGTTCGTGTCCCGGTCCGGGAAGATCCCACATGCCGCAGAGCCGCTGGGCCCGTGAGCCATGGCCGCTGAGCCTGCGCGTCCAGAGCCTGTGCTCCGCAACGGGAGAGGCCACAACAGTGAGAGGCCCGCATACCGCAAGAAAAAAAAAATATATATATATATACGTATATATATATATATATATATATATTACTAAGAGAGGTAGAAAGAAAAGGTCCAAACTATTAGAGTAATAGTTCCTTGAGGTTCTTTCTTTTTCTTTTTTAATAAATTTATTTTATTTATTTATTTTTGGCTGTATTGGGCTTCGTTGCTGTGCACGGGCTTTCTCTATTTGTGGTGAGCGGGGGGCTACTCTTCGTTGCGGTGTGCAGGCTTCTCATTGCGGTGGCTTCTTTTGTTGCGGAGCACAGGCTCTAGAGCGCAGGCTCTGTAGTTGGGGCGCACGGGCTTAGTTGTTCCTTGGCATGTGGGATCTTCCCGGCCCAGGGCTCGAACTCATGCCTCCTGCATTGGCAGGCGGATTCTTAACCACTGCGCCACCAGGAAAGCCCTCTTTTTCTTTTTTTAATTTAACAAATAACTCATTGTTTCTGTGCCAAGCGTTTTTCTAGGCACTGGTCATACAACAGAGAATAGACAAAAATCCCTGCCATGTTGGAGCTTACTTTCCAATCTGGGAGACAGATCAACAAGATAAGTAATTACATAGCACCTTAGCTGGTGATAGGAGATATAGAGGAAATCTGTAGCAAGGAAGAGTGGTCAAGGAAGGCCTCCTTTAAAAAACGACATTTTGAGGAAAGACTTGAAGATTAGGGAGCAAGACGTGGAGATATGGGAAAAGAGATGAAAGACTTCATTGTCTTGGGTGGATTGAACCAAGTTGTGACCCCCTTCCCAATTACAAGTGTACAAACAGTTCTCAGCCCCTTCTCCATTCATCATCTAAGAGTCTGCTGTGATCATCTCTCCTATGTGTCATGTAAGCTTTCTGGATTCAGTTTCTTTAAAATAGAGTAAATCATTTATTAGATATTTATGAAGAAATCTGAGTGTGGAATACTTCTTGATATTTATAAACTCATTTTTTTCTTTAAAGAATTTCTATCACTAAATCATCCAGGTTACATAAAAATGGAATAATGGTTTAAAACAAGCTGTGAATATTAAAAATAAAGATATTTCCCCCTTTAGAATTTCTTCTGATGTGTTTTATTTTTGTTTTCTTAAAATTGTAATTTATTTAAAAAGAAAAAATATCTAATTGTGATGGTAATGCTAGCATATATTTTGTAGAGGTAGTCAAACATTATGCAAATGCTTATAGAGCACCTGCTGTGTAGAACTGGATCTAGTGTCCTGTGCAGAGGTTGTTAGAATGTGAGCTGCATGTGAAAACATGGAGGTTATGGTCAATATAGTTGAAATGTGACTGGGATATTAGAAATGTGTTGTTTCTGTGTTAAGATGGTAAAAATGTTTAAAAGCTGAGATGAAAGGTATTATTCTAGAATTTCCCCTAAAATGATACTGATAATGGCCCCTTGACATTTTATCTGAAAAAAATCTTGAGGACCAAAATCTCTGTACTTTCCAATGACACCAGTAAGACTTTGTTCATATGCTAGGAACTTTGATCAGTATTGTAAATTTAGCATCTTAAGCAATAATTATAAATGTGCCAGGATAGTTAAAATTAGGAAAACATTGGATGAGTGGAACTTTTAAGAAGATGTGTTTTATTTGCTGAATGTTGGATATGGAGATAACTACTTTGATAACTCTAACACAGTGTCTGTATGGAACAGATAACACATCCTAGCTAATTAGGGGGGAACATTTTCTTCTCTTTTCCACAGGTATCTTTAGGTGGTGTTGATCTCACAGTTCGGGTGCTCACAACAGGTTATTGGCCCACTCAGTCAGCCACACCAAAGTGCAACATCCCACCAGCACCAAGACATGCTTTTGAGATATTCAGAAGGTAAATGTACATCAAACTTTGTATTTCTAAGTACAAATTGTCCAGAATTTAGATAAATTTGAGCATTCAGTAGTGTCCCCAATTGAAGGGGTATATACTCCATTTTTTAAATCTCATGTTATCCTTTATGCATTTAATATGTAAGGATGAATTGCATAAACTTTTCAGAGGAATATCAATCTGCTTTCTTCAGCATTAGTGCATGGTTAGGAGTATATTTTGTATTGTTGATGTCTGACACTAGCTTGGGGTGACTTGCTGATTGGGTTAACTATGGAGAAAGGAGGTCGTATAAACAGCGGTGGCTGAGCAGCAGCCAGGGGCAAATAAATGTACTGGTAGAAAGTAGTGTGCTACCTTTATCACTTAATATCTAGCTAAGTTTCTTAGGTCTGTTTCCCACCCAGCCACCCCCACCCCTTATTTAGGGCTTCTTTTCTGTAAAAAAAAATTGGAACTGAACTTGATTCCTAAGGTTTTGTTTAGCTTTTAAAGTCTCCCTTACATATATGTTTGTTAAGGGTTGGTAGTTTATAATTTCACATATATAAATTACATGATTCTCAAAAACCTGGTTTGATTTGCTGAAGGTTTTACTTAGCCAAACACAGTGGTCGACAGCTCACACTCCAACATCATATGGGTTCTGCAGATCTCAATGCCACCTTTTATGGACCAGTTAAAAAGGTAAATATTAATAGTTTGAAGGTATTTTTATTAAGTAACTTAAAATTAGTCTGCAGAAGTGATTTGTGATTTTTGTTGACTTGGATAAATTATTTCTTTTATTTCCTTACCTGTTTCAAATATTAAAAAGAGGGAAACTTCGGCTTTGATTTATTGATTTCTGTTCCCTTAGTTGCTAACTTCATTTGACAATATGAAGACTATACCAGTAGCCTTCCTTATAGAATAAATAATATAATTACGTTTTATTTATAAGATTAGATTTGAGATAATATTGCATAAAATAATGGATTTGAGGGCATACAAAGCCATGAGTTCCTTTTCAAAATTCTCAGTCTCCTATAATCCTTATTTCCAATAAATTGAAACCGGGAAAGCTAACACGTAAGATTTGTGAAATGTACAAAATGTTGCTAAAGTGATTATTTAAAAATTAACAATACAGGGGCTTCCCTGGTGGCGCAGTGGTTGGGGGTCGGCCTGCCGATGCGGGGGACGCGGGTTTGTGCCCCGGTCCGGGAGGATCCCACGTGCCGCGGAGCGGCTGGGCCCGTGAGCCGTGGCCACTGGGCCTGCGCATCCGGAGCCTGTGCTCTGCAGCGGGAGAGGCCGCAACAGTGAGAGGCCCGCGTACTGCAAAAAAAAAAAAACAATACACTAGAGAAGTGCCTTCATTTAAAGAAGTAATTGCTTTTTTATATGTAAAATTGTGAGGTTTAGAGTAATAATTTACTTCATTGCTTGGTATAAATCAAATCAGGGTCATTTGGCTTAAAATGGCAAAATAATAAAAAGCTTCTAAAAAACATTAAAAATACCTAAGTTGTCATCTTGGCAGCAAATAACAGTTTCATTAAATATTTTAATTAAAATCTTACTTGTCACTGCAACACCAAAGTTTTTTTTTTAATATTGTTGAAGATGCCTATATACATGTTCTAATTTTTATATATAATTGAAGTGGGAAATAGTCCTTAGAGTTCAGTTAGTTGAATAATGTTTGACACTATTATATATTTAACTGTAAGTGGGAAGGTCAAGGATACATACTGAAGAACTCAGCTTTTAATTATTGCTTTCTTGTTGCTGTTTTAAAGGAGAGGGTTTTTTTCCTAAATAATCATGTTATCTTTTGAGGTTTTATTAAACAGATCAGTAGGTTTTAAAAACATAATTCATATGTTAATTATTGAGGACTGGATTTCTACTTTGTACTTCTAAATCATAGAGCAGGAATAGGCTTCAAGGATGGCAGAGGTTTTTTCTCCCCACCCTGTGCTATTATTTGAAATCTTACCATGATCAGACCACACAGAAAGAAACCTAATACTACTTTAGGGTAGTAGTATAATGGCAGTAGCATCTTATAAGTCCATTATTATCCCATTGTGTACTGTTAACATAATTTTAGTTATAAATATAAGGAATTACTCATTACTTGCTCAGATACATTAAAATGTTCATAATGGAAAAAAATGGGACAGTCCTAAATAAAGACTTTGTGTGTATGTATACACACATATTTACACGTACGCTTTTAAAATAACATTTCCTTTTTATATAGGAATGAGTTTATATCATTTTATTAAGGGGAGGTTGGGCATTACAGAACTTATTTTTCAAATATACTGTTAAAGTTACTGGGAGATAATTATATCTTGTTTCTATTTTTATATTTAAAAAATTAAACAGGAAGATGGATCTGAAGTTGGTGTTGGAGGGGCACAAGTAACTGGCTCTAATACGCGGAAGCATATATTGCAAGTCTCCACTTTCCAGATGACCATATTAATGCTCTTCAATAATAGAGAAAAATACACATTTGAGGTATGGGCTGGTTATGTGAATTTTAACCAATTGTTTCTGATTCTCACCTGGCATTTGGGTTGTTCTCAGATTTAGACTGTAGTGAATAGAGCTATATGTTTAACTTTTTAAAGAAGTTGCCAAACTGCATCCTGAAGTGATTTTTACCATTTTACATTCCTGCCAGCAGTGTAGGAGAGTTTTAGTTGCCCCACATCCTCTCCAAAATTTAGTATTGTCAGTCTTTTAAATTTTAGCCATTTTAGCTGGTGTGTAATTGTACGTATACATTGTGGATTTAATTTCTTTCCTTGACTAATAATGACATTGAACATTTTTTTATTTGTTCATATGCCACTTATGTCTTGTTTGGTGAATTCTTTGTTCATATCTTTATCGGGTTTTTTAAAAGTTCTTTACAAATTCTGGATACAAATCCTTCATCAAATCTATGTTCTGTGAATATTTTCTCAAAGTCTGTCACTTGCCTTTTCATTTTCTTAATGTTATATTCTGAAGAGCAGAACTTTTTAATATTGACGAAGTCCAGTGGCCACTTTTTTACGTTTATGGTTCATGCTTTTGATATCTAAGAAATTATTGGCTATCCCAAGTTTGCAAAGATTTTCTTCTAAGTGATTTATAGTTTTAGCTTTTACATTTAGGCCTATGATCAATTTCAAGTTAATTTTTTTGGTATGGTTAGAGGTAAGGATTAAGAATTATTTCCTCCCCACACGTAGGTATTCAGTTGTTCATTTCAGCATCATTTGTCCAAAACACTAGTCTTTTCCCTTTGAATTACTTTGAGCCCTTTATTTAAAAAAAAAAAAAAATTCAGTTGACCATATGTATGTGGGTCTACTTCTGCACACTCTGATCTATTTCATTAATTTCTATGTCTATCCTTATGCTAATTTTACACTATTTTGATAGTGTCAACTTTCTTTTTTTTTCTTAGAGTATATATATTATAATATACTTTTTGTTTCTCCCATTAAGTCATGATTTGATTGAATTAAATTCATTTAGTCTTTTCCCATACCTTTGATGAGTAGGTTGGAGTTGAAATGAAGATCATGTGATTTTTAGTAAGTTTAAATTAAAGATAAGGAATGAATATTTTTAAAAGCTGTAGAATTATAGCCATATTTATACTTAACTGAAAATCAATTTTCAGACATAGGTGAATGAATATAGGAAGAAATAAGTTTAGGTTTGAAATGAAGAGCAAGATTAAATTCTAGGCCTATTTTAATACTCATCTCCATATTCCCTTTTTGTGATGATGATATAGTTAAGAGATGACTGTTTTTATGTGATATACCTCAAGGAAATATTTTGAAACATAAGTGTTTTATTTTTAGGTCAGTGGCTAAGCCAAGAGGTTTTGCTCTTATAAATTTCCAGGCGTGTTTTACCTAGGGAATAACTTTAAGTTTCAAGCACAAGTTAAATGTGATTGAGTTCTAAAGAATATTGATTAAGTAAGTATTGAGTACCTTACCCAAACATTGTAAGCCTTTTCAGACAGGTGGAATTGAATTATCTTTAACAGCTTGGATGTTTTAATCTGCTGTTCTCATGGATAATATATTTTAAACAAAATAAGCTACTTGATAAATGCTGCAGTTGGTTTTCAGAGTCCTACTTTATAAAGAGCTGGCAAAAATGGATAAACAAAAACATAAATTGATTTTCTTAAGCCATTATTGGAATTGCTAGTAATTTTAGTGGTTCAAGCTTCCTTTTCTTGTCCCAGTCAGCTTGCGATCAGTGAGGCTAGTGAGCAGTGATTTAGGTAGAAGGTAAAATTAAGTAGAAAATTCCTGTAATATTTTAAATTTTAGCTAAGTCACAAACCAGAAGCCTGAGCATAAGTGGCGTATGTAAAATGCCATTCCTATGGCTCCAAAACCTTCTGGCTACTTGCATCTCAAACCAGGGAATAGTGAAAAGGCACATGAAGTTTTTTGTCTTTACTCACACTATGTCCTTATAGTCAGTCTGCCGCATAAGTTTTATTAGACATCTCTTTTACAGAAATTGCCACAAATTAGAGGAGACAGTTAAAAGTATTTAACTATAGTAATTACTAAAGGAAGCTGATCTCTTATCTTTGAATATTCTTTCTTTATAAGTTCAGTAAGATGGTGTATTCATTATTTAATGCTACACAACAGGTCTCAAATTCACGTTTTAAAACAACCACTAACAGTTTATTATCTTTCGTGGTATCTGTGGGTTGGGGATTCAGGAGGGGCTTTCAGGGTGGTTCTGGCTTGGACTCGTTCGTGAGTTTAAGATGTCAGCTGGGGCTTTAGTTGTCTAATGTTCGTCTAGGGCTGGAAAATGCTATCGGTATGCGCCTTCTTCCACGTGGCTGGCAAGTATGTTTTGGCTGTTGGTAAGAGGTCTTAGTTTCTCTCCACATGGGCTTTACCAAACATGGCTGTTTGATTGTCCTTGCCTCCTGGTGGCTAACTTTCCCTAGAGCAAGCGATCCAAGAGACCCAGGAAGAACCTGCAGTGCCTTTATGACCCAGCCTTGGAAGTCACGTATTGTCACTTCCTTATTTTGTTGGTCACTCAAGTCAGCCCTGGTGCAGTGAGGGGACCACACAAGGTTAAAACATACCAGGATCATTGTGGGCCATCTTGGAGACTGCCTACAAAAGGTGACATTTATTGTAGTGTCACATTTAATCCATAGTAGTCAGGCTACTCAGGCTTTTTCCTCTTTTTATATAGTTTTTGGAATGAAGTCCGTATTGTGATTTAGAACAGCTAAAATACGGAAATACATATAGTGGTAATCTGTACCTTGGATTTTTAGTAATAGCATTTAATTTTTGAAAGAGGTATGGATATTAATACATTTTTCTGAATGTTTATTATACTTTTCAAACATTTCTGAGAATGAGTCTGAAATATAAAAGCTAATTGTAGACAGTAGCAAAATTCATGTCAGACAGAATTTGAATAGAAAACCATTAAACAGCAGTGGTAATTGATATTTCATTGAGAACTTATGTCAGTAATGTGGCATAACAATATATGAAGGAAAATGGTTGGAAGTACAAGGAGAAATAGACAATTCCACAGTTACAGAAATCCCTCACAAGTGTACTCATTGACTATATGATAAAAAAGAGGGATATAGAAGATTTGAATAACACAATTAGCAAATTAAAATTGAAAGCTATACAGGGAACTTTAAACTCAGAAAGCAAAATACACAAATTGTTCTTGGGAAATATCTGAGGCTGGCATAACCTTATTACTAAAACTGAACAAGGAAAATACAAAAAAGAAAGGGAAGCTATAGGTTATTCAAAATAAATACACAAATCTTAAGTAAAATATTATTAGCAAGTTATATTCAGCAGTCTATTGAAATAATAATTCACTCTGTCCAAACAGGGTTTATTCCTGGAATACAAAGAAGGAATTTGTTAACAGATAGTTACTGAGATTTTATAATAATAATAAAATTAACTGATCACCTGCTATATTACCAGACATCATTTCAAGGAGAAAATCAATGATTTCCACAAATGTGCAAAAAGCACACGAGAAGAGTCAGCCCCCACTTCTTATTTGCAGATGGGGGACTCTTAGCCACCTAAGAATAGAATGAAATGCCTAATGGCATATGGGTGTATCTAATGAGAGACCTAAGCTTTAAATGAGAGACCTAAGCAAACAGTAATTAGTAGTAAAATGTTAGACACCTTCCCATTAAGGTTAGGAAAAATTTAGGATACCTGCCTTTACTACTGCTATCCAGCCTTGTTCTGCAGGTCCTAATTAACACACTAGAAAAGAAAAAGGAATAAAATTTATAAATATCAGGAGCTGACAAAGTTTGTCGACAGTATGATTGTCAGCTATAATAATCAACTGAGAAATGAGAGTTTGGTTGAAAAGTTTTTCTATAAATCATACTTACTTTAAGTCAACTTTTATCTACATCAGAATTAATCTGAAAATGACTTGAGAAAAAGGATGTTTTAATAAGAATCATAATCTTTCTAGGAATCATTCTAACCCAAAAAGTAGAAGACTTAATCGAAAAAGGCAATAAAAGAAAAGAATATGGAAGGGTAAATGTACCTGAAAGGGAAAGCTATGTGTTATAAAGGACTTTTTTTTTTTTTAAGTCACCTATAAATTCAGTGAAATGTCAGTCCAAATCTGCGGAAGATTTCTTTTCTGTGAAACTTGACAGGCTGATCCCAGAATTTATCTGGGCAAGAAAATGCACAAGAATAGGCAAAGAGGGGCAGGGATTTGGGAGATGGGAAGGCCCAGTAAGAGGGAAAGGCGTATGTCTTAATACCCAGACATACCTCAAAGTTAAAATTGTTTTTAACATGTGTAGACAAATAGGTCATTTGAACAAAATAGAGAGTCCAGAAACAGATTAGTATATAGAGAGGTGTTTGGAATGCGATATATTTACTATTTCTAATAAACTAAATTAAAATAACTGCTACTTCATTTGTGGGAATGGAAGGAGAATAGTATGGCGAACTTAGTTCCATATGTCATATCAAATGTAAAATCAAATTCCAGGTAGATGTAAACACAAATCTATAAATGTAATAGAAAAAAACAATGATAAGCGTGATATAAGTAAGGCCTTTTTTCAAGCTTGTTACATAAACCACAAAGAAAAAGACTGACAGATTTAACTAAGTAAAAAGTAATAAAACATGTAAATGATGAAATAAGTTAAAAGAGAAGATAAAGAGTCTAGGAGAGGGCCTCCCTGGTGGCGCAGTGGTTGAGAGTCCGCCTGCCAATGCAGGGGACATGGGTTCGTGTCCTGGTCCGGGAAAATGCCACATGCCGTGGAGCAGCTAGGCCCATGAGCCATGGCCACTGAGCCTGCGCGTCCGGAGCCTGTGCTCCGCAACGGGAGAGGCCACAACAGTGAGAGGCCTGCATACCACCCCCCCAAAAAAAAAAAAAAATCTAGGAGAAATTATTTACAGCAAGTAAGAGTATTGAAAACTGTAATACGTAAAGAGCACCAGTAAATTGATACAAAAACAGTTGAATAGAAAAACGTGGAAGGAATACGAATAGATAAAGCACAGAAGAAGAGTTACAGATATCTTGTAAACATTAAAAGATGGTTTTTTCTCCTATTGCTTATAGAAGTACAAATTAAAATAATGAGATAACATTTTTAGCCCAATAGGCAAAAGAAAAAGCCAGTTCTGTGTTTGAAGGTAGAGAGAATGAATACTTACAACTGCTGTGAAGTTAAATAGTTAAGAAACTTGAAAGGCAGTTTGTTAATGTCTATAAAATCTTTATAACTCTGAGGAAACAAGTACATTTCTAGAAATCTGTTTCAGAAACCTAGCTCTTGTACTCAGGCAGAAATGCATGCTCCATCACAAAATTGGATACAATCTCAATCTCCATATTGTGATAGAGCAGTACTATGGAATTCCCTGTAGCTTTAACGTCGTTAAGCAAACATGCAAAATCATCAAGAAATTAATGGAAGAATTCATATGGTGTGATCCTGTTTATATTTAACACTAATACTAGTGTACAGGTAAGTATGTTAATGTGCATACATGTATATGTGTATTTGTATTCGTGTGTGTGTGTATATATAGATGTATTTTTTAAAATGGCATAGAAGGATGAACATTGAATTGCAGTACAGACATTTCCTGACTTATGGTGGTTTGACTTAAGATTTTTCAACTTTATGATGGCACAAAGCAGTACGCATTCAGTTGAGGCTGTACTTTGAATTTTGATCTTTTCCCAGGCTGGGATCAGCAAGCTGCAGCTCTCAGCTAGGTGATCACAAGAGTAAACAACTGATACACTTATCACCGTTCTGTACCCATACAACCATTCTGATTTTTACTTTCAGTACAATATTCAATAATTACATGAGATATTCAACACCATTATAAAAAATAGGCTTTGTGTTAGATGATTTTGCCCAACTATAGGCTAAGGTACGTGTTCTGAGCATGTTTAAGGTAGGCTAGGCTCAGCTAGGATGTTCAGTAGGTTACGCGCATTAAATGCATTTTCAGCTTATTCAGTACTATGAGTTTACTAGGACATAACCCCGTTGTAATTTGAGTAAGATCTGTAGCTACCTCTAGGA
Organism: Monodon monoceros; assembly: GCF_005190385.1. Taxonomy (NCBI): domain Eukaryota; kingdom Metazoa; phylum Chordata; class Mammalia; order Artiodactyla; family Monodontidae; genus Monodon; species Monodon monoceros. Next base: position 13,940,538 of record NW_021703772.1, read on the forward strand.
ATGATCTGTAGTTGTTAAAATACCACCTAAGAAGGTATTTCCGGTTCTTTGACTATGGTTAAACAATAATACATGTAAATAAGTCACTTTTAGCATGTACATAATAATTACAGTTAACATTCTAATTATTAATAGCACCTATTTAATATGGTGGGATTAACATTTATATGTCTAAAGTATGTAGACATACTGAGATCATTTGAAGCAAAGGAATATGCATCGTCATCACTAAAGGTCACATTTCTTTCAGTTTCACTTACCTGACAGTCCTTTAGAAAAGCCTAAACTGTTCTTCATAGACTTGTGTAAGGGAGAACAACTCTCTCCAGATCAGTTACATACTCTGAATAACACCATCTTTATACCCACTCTTCCTGAGCTCCTTTTGAGAAAAAAACAGCTTTATACAATGTGAATCAAAATGATGTATCCTAATATGAAGACTTGCTGCACCATACAGTACCTGTAGATGTGAAGGGACTAAATCATATACATGTACAATTCTCTTACTGTCCCATTGACATAAAAAGAATATAATGAATTTAAAAGTTACAGATTCACGCTTTCCTGAATTTTTTTTTCAGTATTACATTTTATTCATGCCATAATAATGTAGCAAAAATTATCACCTGCACTTCAAAACATATTTCATGTTGCTTTTCATATTTAGTATTAATTATCAAGTATTTAAAAAAAATTTTTCTTAATTTGGTTATACAGGCAGTAAAAATGGTCAACTTGGATTGTAAATTTTGATAGTATGATAGAAGACCTTAGGTCACTCTTACTTTGATTATTTCTAGGAAAGAAGTTGCTAAGCAAAAGAGTAGTATGGATAAACTTGAGAGGATGATTGTAGAGTATTTATAAAATTAGCAGTCATATGTTGATTAACACTTTGTTTTTTACCTAAATATTAAAGCAGGTCACTTAATAATCTCTGCTGGATGACATTCTTAGACTACGCTTTATATCTCTGAAACAAAAAGTACATGTCTTCTCAGTATTTTGTAATTTGAACTACCTTTTTCTCTAATTTGTTCAAATAAGTGAGATTTTAGAGTCATAATAGTCAGGAAGTTCTTTGTTGTAAATTATTTAATGGAATTACCTCTCTAATTACTGCTTGGTCAATTTTACTTACTAATTAATCTTTCAAAAAATCTAATTATGTTAATCTGATGAAATTTCAGGAAATCCAACAAGAGACAGATATCCCTGAAAGAGAACTTGTTAGAGCCCTGCAGTCCCTCGCCTGTGGTAAACCAACACAGCGGGTTCTCACAAAGGAACCCAAGTCAAAGGAAATAGAAAATGGTCACATATTTACAGTTAATGATCAGTTCACATCGAAACTACACAGAGTCAAGATTCAAACAGGTATCTGGAATTATATTTTTCTCTCTAAAAAAATTATATATATTTCTTCTTTCTAAAAAAATTCTTAATTGTTGGATTTCTATTTTTTAAAAAGTAATGCTTTTCTGGTGCTGCATGACATATAGGCTTAAGAAATAAAGCACTTTTATTGATATGTATTCCTGTCAAAATGCAGTTGAATCCAAGTACAGTAAGCATTTTAAAAAGTCATTCATAATGTGAACAAGTATTTATTTCCATATGGTTTTCTACAAGTGAAATATAATTTTACGAACATATTAATACTTATAATTGTTTTTAACTGGTTAACTAATAGTCACTGATGTCTATTTTAAAGCATTTACAGATTTCTCAAAATTGGGAGTTACCTATTTAAATTTTAATCTTTAAATGCAACTATTTATATTTGATAAATACTTTCTAAGTTGCAAAATTTAAAAACCCATATTCTCTCTCTAACTTAAAACCAGTGATGACCCTGTTGTGAACAGATTTTGGTACAGCTTTTTTTTAGGTTGATGGTAAACGTCCTACTTATTGTATATTTAGCAATGTAAGGTGTATATTTTCTATGCATTTAAGGAGGAAAAAAGGCACTTTACCTTTGCTGATTTTTAAAACTAATGTAGCTTGCTACCTGGTTTCAAAACTAGTATTAGATAAGCTTCCCAATGCTAGTTTGTCCATTACAGCTAATATGTCTGTACAGTAAGATTAACTTTTTAAATGACTACAATTTTCTGATTTGAAAATGGTTTTACATTATATATTAATAAAAGATAAAGTCTTTTTAAAATTATTTTAATGTTAAATATACAATTGATTGCCAGAATATATTGATTCAAGAACATTTTATATATACTTTTGTTTTTCTTTTTGACCCTAATTGGATATTCTTTTCAAAGCAGAGTGGTCTGTCTTTACAGACTTGACTACTTTGTCCCATCATTGCAAACCTTATCATTGTATCTTATCTTCATCACCAAAATTGATCCATATATTTGGGACACAGATGTATATTAAAAATAGAACTGTGCTAAGGAGGGTCATGGAATAAAATTTCTTCTTCTCCCAGTACAAGACATATGACTATAGTTTTGGGCAGAAATGGGTTTTGGATATCAGGACTTACTTGAATCTCAGATTTGGAGGATATATGGTGATACATATCTGAAATACCCAGCCTCACCCTGCTTTATCCTAAATAAATAAGTGTCTTTGTTGTAATGCAAGATTCCATCATGTCCTGCAAATATTGTCAGATATTATTGTGATTATCAAAAAAATAGTCTTCTTCATAGATTGTTAATTTTTGGTGTTAAGTGTGTGTGTGTAGTATTTTAGATCTGATTAAAATAGGAATATAGTTATACATGATGAAGAATTTGACTCGATGACCTTTTAAAGTTCTTTTCAGCTGTAAAATTCTGTAAAGAAAAATGTTTTTCATTTTGAAATGGTGCTTAGATTATCTTGGCTCTTACTGATATTTTGTAGAAGTTAAAATTTTCTCTCTGGTGATAAGTATTGTGACCACATAGTTTTTTTAAAGTTGTCAAAATACATGTTTGCCTTTTCGAGAAAGTACTCAGGCTCGTAATCAAATATTCAGAGAGGCTGATCTTACCTACTTATGCTGCTTTTTACTGTGGTCAGTAATAGACATTCAAGCAAAAACTGAAAAGCATTTACTCAAATAACACAACCTTTGAAAAGAATTAGATTCATTGTATTTTACAGTTATTTCTATAGTTGACAGCCTTCCCCACCACCAGCACTCACCTTCTCTGTCCCTTTCCTCCTTATACATCTAGATACTTAGGTACCCACTTACACAGCACATACCCTTGTTATGCTCTTCTTAAATGCAGAGAGTATTGTGCTAGGCTCTGGGAGTGAGCTCCTGCCCTCACATTTTTAAAAACATCATAATTCAGTGTGTATCACCACAATCTTCCCATTTATCTTGGAGTATATTAATTTAGGTGACCAAATTTAGATGAACCAAGTGGATTGTTAAAAAGTTTTTTTCCCTCCACCATTTTATTTTATATATTTTCACATCTGCAGGAAAAGTGAAAAACGCTCTAACAGATAATCGTTAAAATTTTGCCACATTTGCTCAAGCACCCTTATTTCCACCCTCGTGCTCTCCCTCTCTCCCTTCATATATGTATATATTTCCTACAGCATTTTTTAAAATATTTTTTTAAATAGCTCTTTATTGGAGTATAATTGCTTTACAATACTGTGTTAGTTTCTGTTGCACAAGAAAGTGAATTAGCCATGTCCCCATATCCCCTCCCTTTTGAGCCTCCCTGCCATCCTCTCTATCCCACGTCTCTAGGTCATTGCAAAGCACCAAGCCCATCTCCCTGTGCTATGCAGCTGCTTCCCATCAGCCAACTATTTTACATTCGGTAGTGTATGTATGTCGATGCTACTCTCACTTCGCCCTAGTTTCGCCCTCCCACCCCATGTCCTCAAGTCCATTTTCTATGTCTAGCTCTTTTTTTTAGATTCCACATATATGTGTTAATATATATTTGTTTTTCTCTTTCTGATTTACTTCATTCTGTGTGACAGACTCTGGGTCCATCCACCTCACTACAAATAACTCCAGTTTTCTTTTTATGGCTGAGTAATATTCCATTGTATATAAGTGCCACATCTTCTTTATCCATTCATCTGTCATTGGACATATAGGTTGGTTCCATGTCCTGGCTATTGTAAATAGTGCTGCAGTGAACATTGGGGTACATGTCTCTTTTTGAATTATGGTTTTCTCAGGGTATATGCCCAGTAGTGGGATTGTTGGGTCATATGGTAATTCTAGTTTTAGTTTTTTAAGGAACCTCCATACTGTTTTCCATAGTGATTGTATCAGTTTACATTCCCACCAACAGTGCAGGAGAGTTCCCTTTTCACCACACCCTTTCCAGCATTTATCATTTCTAGATTTTTTGATAACGGCCATTCTGACCAACATGAGGTGATACCTCATTGTAGCTTTGATTTGCATTTCCCTAATAATTAGTGATACTGAGCATCTTTTCATGTGCCTCTTGGCCATCTGTGTGTCTTCGTTTGTGAAATGTCTATTTGGGTCTTCCACCCATTTTTAAACTGGATTGTTTGTTTTTTTTATATTGCGCTCCATGAGCTGTTTGTATATTTTGGAGATTAATCCTTTGTTGTTTCATTTGCAAATATGTTCTCGCATTCTGAGGGTTGTCTTTTTGTCTTGTTTATGGTTTCCTTTGCTGTGCAAAAGCTTTTAAGTTTAATTAAGTCCCATTTGTTTATTTTTGCTTTTATTTCCCTTACTGTGGAAGGTAGATCAAAAAAGATCTTGCTGTGGTTTATGTCAAAGGGTGTTTTTCCTATGTTTTCCCCTAAGAGTTTTATAGTGTCTGGTCTTACATTTAAGTCTTTAACCCATTTGGACTTTATGGTGTTAGGTATTGTTCTAATTTCATTCTTTTACATGTAGCTGTCCAGTTTTCCCAGCACCACTTATTGAAGAGGCTGTCTATTCTCCATTGTATGTTCTTGCCTCCTTTGTCGTAAATTAGTTGACCATATGTGCGTGGGTTAATCTCTGGGCATTCTGTCCCGTACCGTTGATCTGTATTTCTGTTTTTGTGCCACTGCCGTACTGTCTTGATTACTGTAGCTTTGTGATGTAGTTTGAAGTCGGGGAGCCTGATACCTCCAACTCCGTTTTTCTTTCTCAAGATGCTTTGGCTATTCGGGGTCTTTTGTGTTTCCATACGAATTGTAAAATTTTTTGTTCTAATTCTGTGAAGAATGCCATTGGTAGTTTGATAGGGATTGCATTGAATCTGTAGATCGCTTTGGGTAGTATAGTCATTTTCACAGTATTGATTCTTCCAACCCAAGAACATGATATATTTCTCCATCTGTTTATGTCATCTTTGATTTCTTTCATCAGTGTTTTATAGTTTTCTGAGTACAAGTCTTTTGCCTCCTTAGGCAGGTTTATTCCTAGGTATTTTATTCTTTTTGTTGCAGTGGCAAATGGGAGTGTTTCCTTTATTTCTCTTTCTGATTTTTCATTGTTGGTGTAGAGGAATGCCAGAGATTTCTGTGCATTAATTTTGTATCCTGCAACCTTACCAAATTCATTGATTAGTTCTAGTAGTTTTCTGGTGGCATCTTTAGGATTTTCTACGTATAATATCATGTCATTGGCAAACAGTGATAGTTTTACTTCTTCTTTTCCAGTTTGTATTCCTTTTATTTCTTTTTCTTCTCTGATTGCTATGGCTAGGACTTCCCAAACTATGTTAAATAATAGTGGCAAGAGTGAACATCCTTGTCTTGTTCCTGATCTTAGTGGAAATGCTTTCAGTTTTTCACAATTGAGTATGATGCTTGCTGTGGGTTTGTCATATATGGCCTTGATTATGTTGAGGTAGGTACCCTCTATGCCCATTTTATGGAGTTTTTATCATAAATGGGTGTTGAATTTTGTCACAAGCTTTTTCTGCATCTATTGAGATGATCATATGGTTCTTATTCCTTAATTTGCTAATGTGGTGTATCACATTGATTGATTGCATATATTGAAGAATCCTTGCATCCCTGGGATAATTCCCACTTGATCATGGTGTATGGTCCTTTTAATGTGCTTTTTGATTCTGTTTGCTAGTATTTTCTTGAGGTTTTTTCCATCTATGTTCATCAGTGATATTGGTCTATAATTTTCTTTTTTTGTGATATCTTTTTCTGGTTTTGGTATCAGGATGATGGTGGCTTCGTAGAATAAATTTGGGAGTGTTTCTCCCTGTGTAGTTTTTTGGAAGAGTTTGAGAAGGATGGGTGTTAGCTCTTCTCTAAATGTTTGATAGAATTCGCCTGTGAAGCCATCTGGTCCTGGACTTTTGTTTGTTGGAAGATTTTTAATTATGGTTTCAATTTCATTACTTGTGATACATCTGTTTATATTTTCTAATTCTTTCTTGTTCAGTCTTGGAAAATTGTACCTTTCCAAGAATTTGTCCATTTCTTTGTGGTTGTGCATTTTATTGGCATATAGTTGTTGGCAGTAGTCTCTTATAATTCTTTGTATTTCTGCAGTGTCAGTTGTGATTTCTCCTTTTTCATTTCTAATTTTATTGATTTGTGTCCTCTCCCTTTTTTTTTTTGATGAGTTTGGCTAAAGGTTTATCAGTTTTATCTTCTCAATGAACCAGCTTTTACTTTTATTGATCTTTGTTATTGTTTTCTTTGTTTGTATTTCATTTATTTCTGCTTTGATCTTTATGATTTCTTTCCTTCTACTGATTTTAGGTTTTCTTTGTTCTTCTTTCCCTAGCTGTTTTAAGTGTAGGGTTAGATTGTTTGAGATTTTTCTTGTTTCTTGAGGTGAGATTCTATTGCTATAAACTTCCCTCTTAGAACTGCTTTTGCTGAATCCCATAGCTTTTGGGGTCGTCGTGTTTTCATTGTCATTTGTTTTAGGTATTTTTTGATCTCCTCTTTGATTTCTTCAATCTCTTGGTTATATAGTAGTGCACTGTTTAGTCTCCATGTATTTGTTTTTTACAGGTTTTTTCCTGTAATTGATTTCTAGTCTCATAGCATTGTGGTCAGAAAAGATGCTTGATACAATTTCAATATTCTTAAGTTTTCCAAGGCTTGATTTGTGACCCAAGATGTGATCTATCCTGGAGAATGTTCCATGTGCACTTGAGAAGAAAGTGTATTCTGCCACTTTAGGGTAGAATGTTCTATAAATATCAATTAGATCTATCTGGTCTCTTGTGTCATTTAAAGGTTGTGTTTCCTTATTCTCTGTTTGGATGATCTGTCCATTGGTGTAAGTGGGGTGTTAAAGTCCCCTACTATTATTGTGTTTCTGTCAGTTTCTCCTTTCATGGTTGTTAGCATTTGCCTTATGTATTGAGGTGCTGCTGTGTTGGTGCCTAAACATTTATAATTGTTTTATCTTCTTCTTGGATTGATCCTGTGATCATTATGTAGTGTCCCTCCTTATCTCTTGTAACAGTCTTTATTTTAAAGTCTATTTTATCTGATACGAGTATTGCTGCTTCAGCTTTCTTTCCATTTGCATGGAATATCTTTTTTCCATCCCTTCAGTTTCAGTCTGTATGTGTCCGTAGGTCTGAAATGGGTCTCTTCTAGACAGCATATATATGAGACTTGTTTTTGTATCCATTCAGCAAGTCTGTGTCTTTTGGTTGGAGCATTTAATCCATTCACGTTGAAGGTAATAATCAATATGTATGTTCCTATTACCATTTTCTTAATTGTTTGGGTTTGTCTTTGTGGGTCTTTTTCTTCTCTTGTGTTTCCCCCTTAGCAAAGTTTCTTGAGCGTTTGTTGTAAAGCTGGTTTGGTGGTGATGAATTCTCTTAGCTTCTGCTTGTCTGAAAAGCTTTTGACTTCTCCATTGAATCTTTTTTTTTTTTTTTTTTTTTTTTTGGTGGTACACAGGCCTCCCACTGTTGCGGCCTCTCCCATTGTGGATCACAGGCCCAGCCGCTCCGCGGCACGTGGGATCCTCCCGGACTGGGGCACAAACCCGCGTCCCCTGCATCGGCAGGTGGACTCCCAACCACTGCGCCACCAGGGAAGCCCTCTCCATCGAATCTTAATGACATCCTTGCTGGGTAGAGTAATCTTGGTTGTAGGTTTTTCTCTTTCATCACTTTAAGTGTATCCTGCCACTCCCTTCTGGCCTGCAGAGTTTCCACTGAAAAATCAGCTGATAACCTTATTGGGGACTCCTTTGTATGTCATTTCTTGTTTTTTCCCTTGCTGCTTTTAATAGTTTTTCTTTGAATTTAATTTTTTTTACTTTGATGATTACGTGTCTTGGTGTGTTTTTCCTCGGGTTTATCCTGTATGGGACTCTGTGCTTCTTGGACTTGGGTGACTATTTCGTTTCCCGTGTTAGGGAAGTTTTCAGTTATAATCTCTTCAAATATTTTCTCAGACCCTTTCTTTTTCTCTCCCTCTTCTGGGAGCCCTCTAATTCGAATATTGGTGAGTTTAGTGTTGTCCCAGAGGTCTCTGAGACTGTCCTCAATTCTTTTCATTCTTTTTTCTTTATTCTGCTCCTCGGCAGTTATTTTCACCATTTTGACTTCCAGCTCACTGATTTGTTCTTCTGCCTCAGTTATTCTGTTACTGTTTCCTTCTAGTGTAATTTTCATTTCAGTTATTATGTTGTTCATCTCTGTTTGTTCTTTAGTTCTTCTAGATCTTTGTTAAACATTTCTTGTATGTTCTCAATCTGTACCTTCATTCTATTTCTGAGATTCTGGATCATCTTTACTGTCATTATTCTGAATTCTTTTTCAGGTAGGTTGCCTATTTCCTCTTAATTTATTTGACCCTTTAGGTTTTTACCTTACTCCTTCATCCATGACATGTTTTTTGCTGTCTCTTTTTTTTTTTTTTTTAAATGAGTGGGATTGTGTTCCTACCTTACTGGTTTGTCCTGAGGCTTCCAGCACTGGAGTTTGTAGGCTTATTGGGTAGAGCTGGGTCTTCGTGCTGAGCTGAGGACCTCTGTGAGTCCTCACTCTGATGAATATTCCCTGGGGTCTGAGGTTCTCTGTCAGTCCAGTGGTGAGATAAAAGAAAAAGGGATAGGGGCCTTGGCTGTGGAGGGGTTGCTTAAGCAAGAGCGAGGTTTGGGTGGTGGGCAGGGCCTATGCTCAGGACCCACAGGGCTGGAAAAGGCCCTGGGGGTTGTGGGGGGTGGAGCTTAGGCTCAAGGAACAGAAGGGGCCCAGGCTTGCCCCCCACACCTGGTCTCAGAGGGCAGGGGGCCTTACCTAGGGGCTCAGCAGGATTCCTGGGCTCAAGTGGTGGGGCAAATGCCCTCCTCTTCTCTCCTGTGCCTCTGGTCTGGGAGGGCCCCTCCTGATCTCCTGGGCTTCCCTCCTGTGCCCCCAAGGACCTACGTGGCCTGGAGGGGACTTTGGGGGGCAGGGGACTGGCCTGGGAACTCAGCAGGCTCCTTTCCCACTCTTCCTGGTGAGTCCCTCCTGCCTGTGTCTTCTGACCTACCTGGCCTCAGGGGTGCCGATCCTGTCTGGCCTCCACTTCTCCTCCCCCCCTCAGTCCCCCTGTGTCCTACTGGTTCACTTTGCAGTTCCTCCCGTCTCCTTGGGCATGAGAGTCCCCCACCAGCAGCCGGCAGGTGCCCTAGTCGTGGGGAGACGCTAACTCCACATCTTTCCACACCGCCATCTTGACTCCGCCTCCTTTCCTACATCATTTTAACTTAATTTGCCAGCGTTATAACACTTCCCACTTAAATACTTGAGCATATACCTATCTCAGAATTAAGATTTTACCACATAATTGTAATACTGTATCACACCCCAAAAAATTAATAATTCCAAACATTTATATATCACCCATATTTACATGTCCACAGTTATCTCAAAAATGCCTTTCATATCTTATTTTTTGGATCTAGGATTCAGTCAAGGGTTCCACATTACATTGATTTTAATGTTTCTTTAGTTCTATTCAATCTAATCCAGTGCCTCTATCTTTTTTTTCCCCTTATGACATTGAATTTTTGAAGAAAAGCATTTTTCTTCTTTAGTTGAGCATTTAATTTTACTCTTTTTTATTAAGGTATTGATTAACTTGGGAGAAGATACTGAAGCAGAATTCTTAACCAAGGGATTCTAATTAGAAACAGCTGAATGAATATGCACACCAAAATGATCTTCTAAATTGTACAGTCTGCTATCTCCTGGTTGTGCCCAGGCCTAAGTCAGCAATGTTGCATATGGTTCTTTGTAATTTTACAATTTCTCCCTCCAGAAACTTCACATCTATCTCCTATTGATGACCAAATAAACAAAAAAAATCTTTCCCTGCTGCTTCAATTAGAGCAAAGTTATAAGAGAAAGGGACTTTTATACTTAATTCTTTAGCAGTTGCCTTGAAGACTATAGGGAATAACAGTAAGACTTCTAAAGAGTGGAATATAGTTTGCATTAGTCATATTGAGATTATGACACTTAATAATTACCAAGATACATGTTAAGAAATTGTTGAATAATTGATGAGAGGTACAAAAGAATTGTTACGGAGTTAAGTGACATTCTAGTGGTACTTTAAATTTTTTATTTAGCTAACTAAATCTTGGCAATACATGTTCTTTCCTCCTCTTAAAGTCCTCACATTTCTCCTGTTTGAGGTACTTTTGGTGAGGTTTAACTTGGAGTCATGGTGGTAAAATACTAGTTAACCTCTGGAAGTCACAAGCAATGAAAACTATTTACTGATAATTTTACTGCTAAATATATCCAGCTAGTGTTTTTCTTCTAGGAAAGGAGTCATTGAATTCTATAAAAATAAAATTGGTTTTATTATCTCTGTAAAATTAAACTCCTAATATTTAAAAAGAATAATTTAGAATTGAAGAATTTTTATATCACTGCTTGTTAATTATTTAAATATTTATTAAAGTAAACGTTGAATTAGGCACTTTTTGAGTGTTTAATTAATAAGTATATGTGTGGTGTATATTCAGAGGTTGACATTGATTTCTCTCTTGACAATAGTAAATTATATTAAGTTTGCTTACAAACATTTTTCCTTACTTTTGAAATTTACATCATAATCACATGGTAAATGTCTTTATTTCTCTTCTTAGTTGCTGCCAAACAAGGTGAATCTGACCCAGAAAGGAAAGAAACGAGGCAGAAAGTAGATGACGACAGAAAACATGAGATAGAAGCTGCTATAGTGCGGATAATGAAATCTAGGAAGAAGATGCAGCACAATGTGTTAGTAGCAGAGGTGAGGACACTTCCGGACTGGATTAATGTAGAAAAGACAAAATTACTTTAACTATTTAAATTTAGGAAAGTACTGTATTCAGCTAATTTAAAATACAATCTTAAAATTAGAAAACCATAGTCAAATAACACATTATTAAAAGCATGGTACTTGCTTGATAGTTAAACATAGCCAATGCATCAAAATATGTGCACACTTTAAGAACTAATATGTTTGTAAAGAAGATAATAATAGAATATTGTCACATGAAGAATAAAGAAAAAGCTTTTCACTGCTATTTAGTACTTTGATGTAAAACAAACTACCTATACTTCTAAAAATTAATGGCTTATTTATTGAGTAAAAGTTAGGAAACTAAGGAGGGGAAGACCATTGTGAAGCCATTGAAATAGTGAGGAACAAGGTGATTAGGGCCGAATAAAGTATTGGTTGAAGATAGAGAGCTGAATGAAGACACATAGGAAGTGAAATTGACAGCATTTATTGACTGATCGTGGGAAATGAGAGGGAGGAGTGAAGGACGACTCTGAGACCCTTGCTTGCTTGGCCAGGTAGAGGCTGGTTTCTTTAACTGAAAAGGGAGGGGCAGTGTGCTGCTGTGTTCCACGGGTCAGCTAATACCACTTTTTATAAGTTGACTTCGTATCACATGGCAGAGGAAGAGAATTATAGGTGAGTGGTCAGTCAGTAATTTAAAAAAATCATTAAAAAACCAAAACAAGTAAACCTTTAAGACATGTTGGCAATTAGGTGACTGGTTAGTTTTTCCCGTTTTCATTGGACTGGTAAGAATAGACATTTGATGGCAGTTCCTTGAGAAGTAAATGGAGGTGAAACCACCAAGTGAGTGGTTTCTCCTTTGAGGTGTTGGCTCGTGGGAAGGACACAGAGAGCAATACTAGAGGATTAAGTGTTGAGTTGAGGGCTTCTGGGTACTGTTTTTCTAGATGGGAAGACATTGAGTTATATTTATATTCTAAGGATAAGAAGAGATGCTTAAAAACAAAAGGGAAGAAAAATGAGATGAGGGGTTACTTGATGTACTCGAGTCTAGAAAAAGAAAAGCGAGAGGGTTGTATAGAGAACACAGGTAGGTGGTAGATGTGTTAACAGGGATGCTACCAAATACCTTTCCCGAGAACCCAGGGCTGGGTGCAGGGGTGGGTGGAATGAAGCATGGAAACAAGCCATGGACAAATGGATAAATGGACAAATGGATAAATGTAAGGTTGTGGGAGTTTGAGGAATTTCAAACTGAAATGGCCTCTTTTCTTATGTAAAACAGGGTGTGAGGTTATGGTGCTTGAGAACTTGCTGACCTTGAATGCTGTAAATTTGTGTTATCAGCCTAAACCAGAGATTGGCAACCTTTTTTTAAATGGCCAGTTGCAGCATGAAAGCACCCGTAGATAACAAGTGAGTGTGCTGTGTTCCAGGAGGGATTACAACAGGCAGCGGGCTGTATTTGCCTGTGGACCCCAGGTCTACACAAAAGGTGTAAAAACGACAACTTTACTCAATAAAGAACCGAGTAGTGGATTTTGGGTGATGTAGTAAATGTAGAATGGGTGCTTATGGAACAGAACCAAAGGAGTCAGGGAGTTGAAGGTACTGTTGGGGGTGCAGCTCAGGTGATCTTTTATGAAGGAAAGAGGTGAGGTCAGACAAAGAAGTTATTAATAGCTTAGAAGAAAGGGCCAGAGGATTGATTCAGGGTCTCAAGTGGGTTGAGAACAAATTTGTTGATACTGGAGTGATAATATTAGAAGAGTGATGGATTTTAGTTGGGGAGTGAAGTGCTGACGTTTCCGACTTTGAAGAGTTAATAATCCATTGTAGCCTTCGAAATGAACTGATCCAACACTAGTAAAAGAGAAGCTGGCTTATGGCTAGATGAGTGATCTGCAAGATCACTAACTGGATTAGTGAGAAAAGCATGGGCTTCAGGGGCAGGAGGATGTAGATTCTCATCTCTTCTGGCTCTATTTACTACTTGTTCATATCATTTTTCCTTTCTGGCTTATTTTCCTCATTTGTAAAACGAGACAACCTACTTTGCAGGGTTAAGAGCATTAAATAAATAAATATAAACAAAACTGACTGATACATAGTGCATAGTCAGATTTCGGCTACTGCTGTAGTTCCTGTTGTATTATTACCGATGTCACAATACCTAGAATCCCGACAGCTGTTGGAGAAAAGAATACCAACAGTAGCACTTAACTATGGACTGGGCATTATTCTAAAGCATCACATCTGTTAACTCATTTAATATACACAACAACTTCATGAGGTTAAGTAACTTTCCCAAGGGCCCAGAGCTAGTAAGTCGTAGAGCTGGGATTTGAATCCAGGCAAGTCTGAGTCCCGAGTTTGTGCTTTTAAACACATTATGCTACCCAAATTCTGTGAATTGGGAGAGTAACCCAGAAGTCATTAGATTATAGCTTCAAAATGGGTTAAACTATACGGTGGTATAAATTCATACTAGTATATTTCAACTAATTCGTCTGTTAATCCACTTTAGCATTCACATTCTGATGTGAGGAGGTATGTTCTAGCCATACATTACATTTTCAAATAGAATCCTTTTTAATTTTCTGTATTTTTAATGTTCATAATCAAATTAGTAAAGTTTGAGCTGAGTCTTAAAATGACATATCAGTTCTACTCAAAAATAAGAATTTTTGTGTGTTTATATAGAAATGTTTTTTGGTTTTGTTTTTTAATTTTCTGGTAGGAATTAGTGTTTTTTATTTAACCTTCTCTTTTAGGTAACTCAGCAGTTGAAGGCTCGATTCTTACCAAGTCCAGTTGTTATTAAAAAACGTATCGAAGGACTCATTGAGAGAGAATATTTGGCACGAACACCTGAGGATCGCAAAGTATACACATATGTAGCATAAAATGCATTCAGAAACTTGATTTATTATTGGACTGTACTCTTCGCATGGACTGGGAAGTTCTTTTAAATCATTAAATATTAAGACGACCATCTCTTCTATTAAATTACAGTACATGTTTTAGACCATTCAGATCAAGCCTTTACTCCCTTTGAGAGTTTTCAACATCAGTTGATTGAGCTTCAGGCTTTACAACGTTTATCCCTGTAGAGATCATCTTTACAGTTCCTCGGGAAAATGTGAATGTGCCGCGTTTTGTTTTCAATACTGTATGAAAACAGGAAAAAATAAAACAAAATTTAGAAAATACAGCTCATTAAAATAAAATTGTTGGATTTCATTTCCCCAGGTCTTCAGTGTTCATGTAAATGTGTTTTTGTAGTGTTGCTTAGCACTTTGGGCATTGTATAAGTTGGGTAACAAAAATGGTAAAAGAAACGACACAATTCCCAATTATCTCGCTCTGCTTAAGGCATTTCTTTAGCTCGTCTTGTTTAATTTAAAGGTTTGATAAATTTACAGAGACCCAAGCATAAAATTTGAGCATGCTTTATTCTACCACTTGCACTTACTAATCTAACAGCCTAATGACCAGGAACCTTTGTTTTGGGCTCAGTATACACCCTGGTTTGATTTTTCCCTGCTGTAATTTGAGATGTCGCAAATTCTTACAATGATGAGGTTTTGTTCTGCATTATTTCTAGAGAAAGAAAATATTTTAGTATCTATAAATTGTACAATAATTTTTTGCTGTTGTACTCACTGCTAATAGTGGATTGTATAGGGCAGTGTTTTTATTTCATTTTATTGTAGACAAAAATAAATGAATTTAGTATACACATACTCACTAATTCAGGTGTGTCAGAGCACAAAGTTGGCAGCTGGTTGTATTTAATTCAGCCCCTCTGAAAAGCACATACAGTCTACACTTCGTTTCTAAATATCTTAGGTTCACCCTCTCTTAAATATATATTTTGGTGAAGCTGGGATGCACTGTTAATTATCTGTTTCAAAATGCATTCTAAAGATGCAATAAATACGATTACCTTAATATTTTTTAATAAGATCTTTAGTTCTTGCAGCTGCGTTTTGGAAAGTGATTAAGCAATATTTTTCAAACCTGATGATTCTTGGATCATTCTTAGCTGTTGTCCTCCAAAGAGTCATCGTTTCATGTTTTCAAAAGATGTGCTTTGTGCTGAAGATTGATGTCAGTTATCCTGTGCTTCCAACTTTCACCAATATTTTTTACCTGATTGATCTGCCGAGGATTATAGTTTGCTTTATTTTAACTTCAGAGTATTTTTATCTTCAGTTTTATTTAATTTTGTTTTCATAAGACAGTGTTTCAGATATGTAATTGGGGCAAACCACTATAGATTTCTGTTGATAGAAAAATGACATGTTACTAATAAGTTCAAGTAACCAACTGACTGATACTGTTGATACATTTATTAGAATGTATGTCTCAGAAGATGGTATCTGTTTTAAATTTATGGTCAAGTTACAACTGAATTCTAATATGGATTAAAAACTCCACATAAATATTTTTCCCCATGCGTCTTGGGTTATAATTTTCCTTTAACTTGCAAATATGCTCTTCCTACATTTAATTTTGTCTCTATCTGTCCTGTAGAATTATAAGTCTTATGCTCTTAATCTCTCTGTTTTCCACTTTTACGTGATGCAATTAAGATACAAATGAAAACTATCATGAACATTATTCTCAGGATACTTTCACCATACTTGAGTGATAGTAGGTCAGGTGTAACAAGGAAAGCCGAAGGGTTTCCCTTTCTGATTTTACACAATTGGAATTTCTTTAGTGACAGGGTGTTTACCTACAGGAAAATACTGGTTCTTTCACGTTTCATAATTTTTTTATTAACTTGACAATCTGAGTGTTCTGTTTCCCAAAGTGTTGTATATATCATTTAATTGGTATATATATAACACTTTGGGAAATAGAACACTCAGATTGTCAAGTAAATAAATATGAAAGATGTAAAAACTTCCATTTGAAATCTAAATGAGACATTAAAACAAAAATGTAAGTGCTGGTTTGAACTATTAAAAATCAGTCAAGTTAAATTTATGTCATTGTCTCAAGTGTGGATGTACAAATCACATTTAGAATTCAGAGACATACTTGTTAGTTTTGGAGAACAGGTTTGCTATTTATGCTTCTAAATGCTTGTAAATATATTAAAACATTTCTGAATTGCAGTTGTATGGTGGGCGAAGGCAACCATTTGCATTCAGTTGCATTTCAGTCAATTGCAGTTGAGTCGAGTGGTCGCAGAATGATGCTGCATTGAAAAAGAAAATTGGATCACCTAACATGTTTTATATGTTTTAGCGCATTTAGTGCATTTTATTTTAGCTCGTTAAGCTCGTAGTGATACATTTTGACCTTGCTTTCTTTTCAGCAAGAGATCATGCCGTTTTTCTTCATTTTTTAATGTCTTAATCTCAAAAGAATAATGCATCCTAACCATTCATTTAATCCTGTTGATGTGAATAGATTTTGGTGATTTGCTTGAAGAATTTTAAGGAGGATGGATGCATAGTTTTCCAACTGCAAAAATGATGTACTCTTTGTTCACTTGTTAAATTGTAATTCTCTGCTATCATTTTTGAATCCAGGACAGTGTTTATTTTGAATTGTTATATAGTTATATTATTTAAAGATTGAAAATTCATTGCAGTTAGGGAACACACAGCCTCACAAATAAACTGTGGTTGTGATTGCAAGGTTCTTTATGTCAATGAGTTTTAAAAGGGGATGGGGAAGGGGTGCATGTCTTGCTAAAGGATGTGTTAGAATCACGTGTGTAGCACTGTAAATATAGACATGTACCACCCCCAAACTCCAAGATGCTAGTACACTTTCTTGACAAAGAACTTGTCATAGTGAAGCACTGTTGATGTTCCATCCCTCAGTGTGTATGTTGGGTAGCAAGAAAGGCTTAGGTGGCAACTAAGTGATCTTACAATTATGCCTCCATCCCTAGGAGACTAGTTGGCATGATCTCAGGCTTCTAAATATTTAGTTCCTAATTTCGGAAAATAACTGTAGTGGGTTAAATCCAGATAATGCTGGGTTTTTTTTTGTTTGTTTACAGTTTTAAATACTCATTTTGAATAAGTATTAGAGGGTTATATCTTTGCCTGCCTACTGTAACTTAAGACTCAGTTTTTATAGCCTTGTTTTTCACATGGTATCTGATGAATACTATTAGATTGTTTCAGTCTGGGGAGGAAAGCTGTCACCTATCAAAATTGTAGATCGTGTATTCTATATGGTGCATATAGTCAGTCAATAAGTATTTTGTACTGTTGATAAGAATGTTAAAAACATTTCAGGTTAGCAAAATAACATTTATATTCCCAAAAGCAGAAACAATAGAAATGTTAAACAGTAACAACATACATACGTATTATCATGTGCCAGACACTATTTCTGAGAGCTTTTTATATGTGTTTCATTTAGTCATCACATGGGCTCTGTGAGATGAGAACTGTTAATTATACCAGCGTTGCCCAAGGTTGCTGCTAGGAAATGGCAGAGCCCAGGAGCCGGACCTAGGTTTGATCGTATGGCTCCTAGCTTATCTTCCATATTGCAGATGGGCATCATTTTCTGTTTATAAATTTATCATTTAGTTTGTATCTCATTCACATGAAAAAGAACTTATGGCAAGCTAAAGTTAAAGATAATACACAAAGCATCTCAATATGGAACTTGAAGCATCTCAATATGGAACTTAAGACATTTTTATTGCCTTTATACTACTTGCTGATCACAGTTTTTAGTAGGAAGGGATATAGGGAAGGTAAAGGCCGCTATTCTGGAGTCTTAGTGAATGTCTTACATACTTTAATGGGTAACATGGATAGGTGCTTTATTTAAATTCAAATCTTGGGTTTTAAGAAACATTTTACGTACTGCATGCCTTTTCTATACCACATCATTTATTTAGCCAGAAGTAAGAGAAGACCTAAGAATGACTGAATTTAACAAGTAATGATACAGAGATTGGTCATGAAGCTAACTTAGGGAAACATGAATAGCTAGAAAAACTTGAAAGCCCATTTAATAATTTTAGAAATAGCAAATTTGTAAATGGGTCATTTAAGTGATTTGATCCTTAGTATTAGGGTCTAAGGTGAACCTCCAGTAAGCCATGCCAAGATAACAGTGTGTGAGGAGCTCAAAGTAATCTTAGGAACATTTTAGTCACAATGAAATTGTTGAAGTTCAGTATTCAGGTAAAGTACAGTTCAAATAATACACGAAACTTTAGGAATTTTTGCAGTGTGGGAAAAATAACTTCTAAGTCTTAAAATTCTTTCTGCAGTTGTGATTCTTGAATAAATGCCTCAGCACAATGTCTGGCATGTGGTGGGTGTAGGCACTCAGTAAATCCCAGATGAATGTGCTTAACGATCACGAAGTGATTTGGAAGAAAGTCTTAAAAAAATTGAACTTCATAAGTTAAAATTTGTACTGCATTATCAGGAGTATGACAGTATTCATGGAATAAGGATTATATTTTTTTTACTTTTGTAAATGGAAATCACTTGATGTTTGGTTTTTAACTAGGTAAAAAGTGGGAAGTGTAGACCAGCTGCTGGGTTGTTCCAGATAGTATTAAATGCTGATTTTAAAGCCCTCTTGACTCACAACATCCCATGGAAAAAACTCAGACTAGTGATATAAAAATTCATGATCCCACTTGGAGATAATGGGGTACAGGAATTTGGGCACAGGTCTGTGTGATTCCAAAACCGGTGCTTCTCTAATGAGTGTTAATGTGTCCCCAGTTGTTTTGGCAGACGATGGGCAAAACTTTATGAACTGAATTTGCATCTGAAAGGTGATTTTCTTGGTGAGTATTACGGTGAAAGTTTGTGTTGATTTTTTTGTAGAAAGTGTTCTTTGGAGAATTTGATACTGTGAAACTTGTGTAGAACCTGCACAAGAGAAAAATTGGCAATATTAGCTGTGCATATCACTGTATGTGGTATATGTGAATTATTTTGTTTATAGTAAGTTTATAGAACTGATGTCAGATAACAATATAGAATTAATCTTTTATTTCCTACATGATGCTATCCTCTGTATTAAAAAAAATAACCACTAGACTGATTTTTTTTTTTAATGGAATGCAGTTGTAAGCAGAAAGAGACAAAGCTTACCTAAAGGGCATGGAATCAAGTGAGGAGAAGGATGAAATCTGCATTTTGTTCCAGTGTGTAGCTCTAGCAATAGGCAACCAGTGTATGTAACTATGAAATAGACTCTGTCAAAAGCCTGTTGCAACTTCTACGTCGGAATGAAGGGGGTGGGATGGGAGGGGAGTGCCCTTAAAGTAAGAAAGTCTATACATACTGGGTTGGCCAAAAAGTTCGTTCAGATTTTTCCGTAAGATGTTACAGTACTATGTGTATAGTATCACTTTAAAAAAAATTCCCCCTCTAGGTTTGGCTGCAGAGGTGTTTTGCAGTACTCCTAAGAAAAGCAAAGTTACTATCTTCTGACCGAAATTAGTATTATCCAAATTTGTAGTAAGGCATCTAATCCACCTGACTTGAGCTGATTAGAAAATAATGCAATCCATTCTCAAAGGAGTGACAGGTTGCAGTAGCTTTAAAAAGCTGTTCCAGAAGAGGAGTGACAAGTGCTTTGGTGTTTTAAAACCTAGAAGTACACCGGAATTTCTTAAGGAAGCTTTAAAACCAAACAAAAACATAACGCCTCTTGTAGATTATGATTTAGTAGGTCTGAGGTGATTCTTCTGTGCAGCTAAATCAGGAACCATTGCTTTAGATTACATGTGTTAAAGCATATAAGTTCCCAGTTTTCCTAATTGAAGAGAACATTTATTTGATATGGTATGCAAGTTATGAGATGCTCTTACACATCTTATTTAAACCTCAGCTGGTTATGGCAACATGTTGGTCAAGTCAAGTGGTTTGATTACCAAGTGGACCAGTTAATTTCAAGCTACTCCTGGTCACAGATCACAGTATTAATCACAACCAATCAGTTGTCATTAGTGGATCCTCCTAAATCCGGGGGCGGGGGGGGGTGGCTGGATCAGTCATATTGTAATATTGTCCTCATAGTCAAAGGGGAACCTGTGGTCTTAGAATTTTAATTAGGCATTTCCACTGGGAGAAATTAAATTTAGAAACCAAGTGTTCAAAGCCCAGTGACCTCCATCCCATTAGTATGAGTTTAGATAGGAACATAAAAGAGTGATTCTAAGAAAAAAGTCAGTGCCCACTGAACTGATTTGAGTTTTTTCTCGCATAAAGAACCATTGGTTTAGAATCAATTTAATGAGATCTGGGTGACAAAAAAAATCGGTATGTTTGTGTTGCCAGCGTTGTAAGGTCATAAACAAGTGTAAACCATAGTTTTGGCCATTATCAGTGTAATCCAAATGGTGCAAAGTATTTGCAGGGAGAGTTAGTCTGGTTTGAGGATCATCCACTTACTCTGACAGGAGGTGACTCCCTTAAGGCCAGTAATTGCTGCTTCAGCCCAAGTATGGATACACAGCATATTAATGTTTACTTATCTTTCTAATGTTTACTTCTCCGTTGGCCTCAACCAGGAATCCAGTGGTAGAACTAGGTGACAAATGGCGTTACTGCTCCTGAGGGAGAATTTTCCCTCTGTAGCTTTACTTAGAAAATTTGGAACTAGAATTTATCAAAGGAGCAGCTGCTGGCATGCTTTCACTGTAATAGCTCTTAGCGCGATACCTGTCACTTAGTTTTCAAATGCTAACTTCATTCCACCCCTTAATAACAGCATTCACTTATGAGACAATGGGTAGCGTCCTCCCCGTTCTGTGTAGTTAATAGCCCTGCTTATGAACCCAGGCTGCTGTATTAGCCTCATTACATCATGCTCTAATCAACAGCCTATTACCTAGAAACTTTGATTTATATACTAAGCCAGTTCATACTGTTCTCCCCTTGCCTTTGAACTAGTGTATCTTGAAATAAAAGGCCTAATTATCTATTATGAACTTCCTACAATCCTTCCTTAAAAGCCCCATATTTCCTGCTTTGTAATCAGTAAGACCAAAAAGTGAGTTGCTAGAAGAGTTACGTACAATACAATCAAATTATTGAAATCCTTTTTTTTGAATTGGAGTATAGTTGGTTTACAATGTATTAGTTTCAGGTGTACAGCAAAGTGAATCAGTTATGTTTACGCATATATCCACTTTTTTTTTTTAGATTCTTTTCCCATATAGGCCCTTAGAGTTCCCTGTGCTATACCGTAGTTTCTTATTATGAAAGCCAATTTTGTATAAATGTTTTTGTACATGTATATATGTATGTACAGTAGACCCTTGAACAATGAGGGGTTTGGGGTGCTGATACCCTCTCCTACCGCACCCCACCCCCAGTCGAAAATCAGTGTATAACTTTAGTCGACCCCTTGTATCTGCAGTTCTGCATCAGAAGATTCAACCAACTATGGATCATGTACTGTAGTACGTATTTATTGAAGAAAATTCTGTGTTTAAGTGGACCTGTGCAGCTTAAACCTGTGTTGTTCAAAGATCAGCTGTATATATATGTGTGTGTGTGTGTGCGTGCATGGATTTGGGTGGGTGTGTGTGTGTGTGTGTGCCCATGGGTTTGGGTATGCACATTTGTGTGTGCATGAGGAGTGACATTAGATCTTAAAATTAGGTATCGGGTAGATGGTAATTTCTGTTATAAATTACTAGATATGTAATTTATAAAATGGCAAACCACATAGTAATAAAGTGAGTTTAGACCCATTTTACTTTACTACCTTTGCTAAGAAACAGTGTATTATTAAATATCAGTAAAATTCTGTTAGGCAAAAAATGTATGCATACATATAAGCCCGCGTAGAAGGAACTCTAGGAAATTTGTTGACTAATAAATATTAAAGTTGTATTCATATGAAGTTAACTTCACATGGTTAAGTGTGTATTATCAGATATTGTGATGTAAATAATTTCCTTCTTTGGTAAGAAATGTACATACTAGAAAAGCAAAAACAAAAAATGTCTGCATATATACAAAAATGCATTGATCTAGCACAGCCAAAGATTTATGTGATTTATATTCTTTTTGTAATTTCTGGTGTCAGCTTTCTGCAACTGTGTTACACATGTATGCACCTTTTTTGAGAAGAGGTGAGTGGATATATAATCTGATCTCATGATTCTGGGCATCAACTATAGTAAAGTTTTGTGCCTTTTGTCTGGGGCTTGTCTGTGGCCTCCCTCCAAGTCTGGCAGAGTCTGGCTGCAAGTTGCCTTCTTGTTCGATATGCTTGCCTCTAACAGCCTCATTGCTTCTCCTGTGCTACAGATGGAAACAAAGTAACTGCAGTGGTGAAACTGCTATTCAGCAGTAAAGGAGACTAAGACACAAGGAGGGGAGGAATAAAGGGCCTGGCTTTGTGAGAGTTTGCGGGGCAACTTGGGTTTGGATTCTGAAGTGTAGGGGAAATCTAACCTCCAGAATAACGGCGTGTAATTGCGTAATGTAAAATTGCCTCTACATTGACTTGTAGTTATTTTAAGTTTGTCAGTCCGGATTTACTAAAAACGAAACAAACTTTCTTGAAAAAGGAGTGAGGAAGTTAAAAGGGGACCGTGGAGGATTGGGTGACAATAGCAAATCCCATTAATGAATTCACTCAAGACAGAGTACGTGCAGACAACTTATAAGATGTGCGTATTTTCAGAAGCTACCAACATTAGCGATGGGAACTCCCATGATCCACAGGTGGAATTTGGGTGTTGCTGTTAATTGAACATTCCCAATCTGTTACCTAGTTTGTGTATCATATGTAACCTACTACATTTAAAGAATATGAATGTAATGAAATTTAGTTAACTTACATTGACTAATATAGTTTTGCATAGAATTCATTTGTTTATATTATGTATCTTTAAATAGTTAACCATACTTAATATGTATCTTCACACCTATTTAGGTATATATCTTCTCTGTGCCCTGTAGAGTTTTATTTAGGCACCGGTGACTCAGCAGTGAGCAAAATAGACAAAAAACCTTGCCCTCAGGAAGAGTACACTGAGGAGAATTGCCAAATATAATGAATTATATAACATGAAAAATGTGATAAGAACTGTGAGAAAAAAATAAAAGCAGCTCAAGGGCACGAGGAGTGGCGTGGTGGAAGGTGGTTAGGCCCTAATTCTGAACAGCATGATGAGCGTAAGTCTGTCTTATTTAGAAGGTCGCGTTTGAGCTAGTAGGATTTGGAAGAAGTGAAGGAGCAAGCAAGCTGTGCCAGTATCACGAAAGCATGTCCCAGGCAGAGAAATAAGACAGCTGAAAGACCTGATTAAGTGTTAAAGCAACAGAGACGGAGCTGACATTGCTAGTGCAGCGTCGGGGAGGGAGAGAGAGAAGTGGCAGGTAAGAGGGGCCGGGTGGTGGAGGGCTCTGCAGGCCCTGGAGAAGACTGGCTTTTACTCCAAGTGGAATGGAGAGCCATTGTGCGGGCTAAAGGGAGGAATGACACCCTCTAACTCATCCTTTGGAAAGACGACTCTAGCGGCTATGTTCTATGGCTACTGCAATACCCCGAGGTGGGAGGTGATGAGAGCTTGGACCAGGGTGGTGGAAGTGGATGCAGAAAAGTGATGAGATTCCGCCTTTATTTTACAAGCAGAATGTGATTGATAGGATGTGGGCAGTGAAAGAGATGACACCAAGGCATTTGGTCTGAGAAACTGAAAAGACAGATTTGCCATTACCTAATAGGGGGAGAAGGTGAATAGGGTAGTTTTCTTTTTTCATTTTTTTAGATTTTTGACATTTATTATTTTTTATTAATAATCTTTATTTTTTAGAGCAGTTTTAGGTTCACAACAAAACTGATCATTTTATTTTCAGGGAGGGGTGAGTTGAGTTCAGTTTAGAGCGTGTAAAGTTTCAGTGTCTAGCAGACAACCAAGTGTGCACATCGAGTAAGCGGTTAGATATACATCTGCAGTTTAGGGCAGGGCTGTGGGGTGGAAATAATAAATTTCAAAGTTGTCAGTAGGTAGATGGTATTTAAAGCCATGAGATTGGAAGAACATAACAAGGACATGTGTCAGTTATCCACGTGATGCCTCTCAGCTCCAAATGCGCCCTTCATCTGTGCAAATGGACCTGCGCCCTTTAAACAGTTCTCCTTTGCACGCTGACACGTTGTTAAACTCTATCAGTAGAAGGTATTGATGGGACGTTGCAGGGAAAAGAGTTTTCTGTCCTGGGTCTGGTGGCTCACCCACCAGGATCTAGGGGAGGGCCCTTTTTTTCGGCCCACAGGGTGTAGCTCTCTCCAGCATTTAGCCGCCACCCTCAGGGCTTTCTTAAGCCCTTGACTCAGGCTTAGCAGCTTGGCTGGGAACCCCAGACAGTGTGGACCTGCACTTCAGCCAAGATCGCTGCTCCCTCACCCTCTCCTCAGGCCCCACCCCCCAAGCATGCCAAGAGGCCTTAATAAACCAGCCATTTGACTTTCATCCCACGCAGCATTCTAGCCATCTGGGCCAAGCCATGCACAGAAGTTCACAGCAGCTCTCTAGCCCCTGGTTCCAGCAGTGCCTGCGGTGGGGCGCCAACCCCTTCTGCACACCCAATTCCCTCTGTACAACCAGCACCCTCTGTACAGCCAGCCCCCGCTGTACAACTAGCCCCCTCTGCACAACCAACCCCGCTGTACAACCAGCCCCCTCTGCACAACCAACCCCTGTGTACAACCAACCTCTCTGCACAGCCAGCCCCTGTGTACAACCAACCTCTCTGCACAACCAGCCCCCTCTGTACAACCAACCCCTCTGTACAACCAATTCCCTCTGTTAAGCCACTGAATCCTCTGCTCACCTACATCCTGGGGTTTGTTCCTCATGGCCTTTCCAGCATGGACACTGTCAATTCCAAAAGTCCTTGTACCTGCAGCCGCACAACTCCCTCCACACAACTGCCATCAGCCTTGGCTTGCCTGCATCCCAGAGGGTTGTTCCTGCTTGCCAGGTGATGATGGGTCAGGAGATTCTCCTCCTTCCAGTGGACTGCATCTGCACCTTCTTCGATTGTCCTTCTAGCACTCTTCGTCAACCCTAAGGTGCCCATTAGGGTTCTCTTGCAATCTTCACAACTTTCCCCAAATAGCTTAATAATTCCTTATTTTAAACTTCCCCTGTTTAAATTACTGTGTAGTATCTGTCACCTGATTGGACCTGGACTGATACCAGAGTTGAGATTAAAGAGAGAAGAGGTTTAAGGATTTGAGATCTGAGTCACCTCACCATTAAGAGGTTGGGAAGAGGGTCTAGGAAATGAGAGTGTAAGCAAGTGGCCAGGGAAGGAGAAAAGCCAAAAGAATATGGCATTGCATCATAGAAGCCAAGTAAAGAACATGTTTATAAAGGAAGAAATCATGTGGTATATATACAATAGAATACTACTCAGCCATAAAAAAGAAGGAAATTTTGCCATTTGCAACAAAATGGATGGACTTGGAGGGTATTATGCTAAGTGAAACAAATCAAACAGAGAAAGATAAATACTGTATGATATCACTTATATGTGGAAGCTAAAAAATAAAACAAACTAGTGAATATAAGAAAAAAGAAGCAGACACTATAGAGAACAAACTAGTGATTACCAGTGGAGAGAGGGAAGGGTGAAAGGGCTTTATAAGGGTAGAGGAACTATTAGTTATAAAATAGCTGCAAGGATATATTGTACAACATGGGGAATATAACCAATATTTTATAATAACTATAAATGGAGTATAACCTTTAAAATTGTGAATCACTATATTGTACACCTGTAACATATATAATAGTGTACAACAAATATAATTCATACAAAAATTCTAAAAAAAGGGAAGTAATCAACAATGTTAAAAACAGCTGGTTATTCATGTGTGAGGAGAATTGAGGATAAAACACAGGATGTAGCAACAGGCAGATCATCGGTAACCTTCACAAAAAGCAGAAAACTTAGAATATAGAGTTCATCTACCAACCTCCTACCCAAAGCATCCTTGACAGATCTTTCACCCATACAGAACCTCCCAAGTTTTCTTGGAATATCATTATTTATTAAGTCATTGTATTTATGAACTTTAGGGCTTTATAGTATTTAAAAAATAATTAAAAGCATCAGTTACTGTAAGCATAGAAAGCATAGAATATTGAGACATCTTCCCATACTTCTCCTTATGTATTAAGTTAATTAATATTTATTGAGCACATACTGTGTGGCAGGTATTGGTCTAGGAACTGGGATATGGCATTGAAATAGGGAAGCAAAGTGTTCTCCATTATGGACCTTACATTTGGTGGGAGAAACAGATAATAAACTAGTAAACAAATACCTAAACTATGTTTCCAGAACCATATACGCAGTAGAAGAAAAAAAAAAAGAGTGACAGGAATAGTAGGGAGTTACATTTGAATTATATCAGTGGTTAGATAATTTCTCTCCAAAGAAATAGCATTTGAGCTAAGACCTAAATACAGAGAGAGATGAGCAACAATCTGGGAAAAAAGTATTTTAGGTGTAGTGTGTGACAAATAAACAGGATCAGAGAGAAGAAGCTTTACGGGTTCAAGGGACAAGAGGAGAGCAAATAACTGAAGCACAGTGTGAAATCTGGGAGAGAAGTAGAAGATAATGTAATAAAGATAGGCAAGGCAAGGGGACTTCCAGTTTCAGCCATGATGGAGTAACAGTGATGAGATTTACACTCTAGCCCTAAATTCAGAGCTGTGATCCCTGAGAAAAGGGGAAAAACCAAGGTAGTCCCTACAACTGCACTAGGTTCTTATGGGGAGGCAGTTTCCACGTTGACGTGTGGGGAGGGATCAACCCACTCAGCCTAGCAGCCTTTCTAATTTGAAGAATCCAAGATCAGAGTTTAGGGAGGTAAAAGACTAGCTACAATTTGTGGGTTGTAGTCCAGAGAGGAGACAACTGCACCAAGAGAGAGCCCTGGACACTGGCAGATGTGTCCTCTCAAGTCTTTGGCTGAGTATTGAGCTGAGCATTCATGAGAGGAAATACCCACGGCCAAGGAAAGATCCACCAGAAAGGACAAGGCAGAACAGTCCTGAAGCCCATGCAGGACTGGGAATAATCTGTGCCCCCATCAGCCAAGTGGAAAAGTCTCACAAAACACAGGGCACTGGGTAGAATCCTCAGAAGGGTATCAATGTAGTAGTGAAGCAAAATTAGCTGTAGACAAAGACCTACACCAACAAACATCAAAAGCAAACCTCAGAAGAATCCAACTGAGTCCAAGTATCTTAATGGTGAACCAGTATTTAAAGGAATACAACAAAATCCTGCAGTCAACAAATAAAATTCACAACATCTGACATCCAATAAAAAGATTACGAGACATGCAAGGAGTGGAATATGATCTATAAGTGGTAGAAAAATAAAAGAAACAGACCCACAATGCAGAGATGATGTAACTAAGAGACAAGGACTTTAAAACAGCTACAATAAATGCACCCCACATATTCAACAGTGAGAGAAAAACAAGATTGTAAAAGAGGAGAGAAGTGGAAGATGTAAAAAAGATTCCAATGGAACTTTTAGAGATGAAAAATACAACGTTTGAAATAAAGAACATACTGGATGAGATTAAAGCAGATTAGTCACCAACTTGAAGACAGCAATAGAAACTATCCAAAAAGAAACACAGAGAAACTAAAAACAAAAGAACAACAAAATATAGCATCAACAACTTGTGGGACAATATTAAGTGGTCTAACATATGTGTAATTGAAATCCCAGTGGGAGAGGAAGGGGAGAGGGAAAAATATTTGACCAAATAATGGACAAAATTTCTCATAATTCTATGAAGATTACAAATCAGTGGTTGGAAAGCTATGACTCATGGACCAACTATGGCCTGGTGCCTACTTTCGTAAATAAAGTTTTGTTGGAACAGAGCTTTGCTCATTTATGTGTCATTTATGTATTATGGCTGTCTTTAAGTAGTTGTGATGGAAAGTATGGGGTTCAAAGCCTAAAACATTTACTATCTAGCCCTTTACAGAAAAGAAAAAAATTGCCAGGGGATTGGGGGAGGAGATTAACTGTAAAATACCAGGAGGGAATTTTGAGGGTGATGGTATTGTTCTACCTAATGAGTGTGGTGGTCACTACATGACTGTATATATTTGTCAAAACTCACTTAATTGGACCCTTAAAACTGGTAAATTTTATTGTATGTAAATTGTACTTCAATAAATCTAATTTTAAAAATATGATAGATTAGAAATAGTTCAACATCTTTGTAGACCTTGAGAAGTTTGGCTTGCACTTTAAACATAATCAGTGGAAAGCCAGCGGAGATTTTTCATCAGAGGAGGGACAATTTGATTGAAAAGTTTTAAATAAATTGTTACTTTAGCAACACAGTGGTGACTGAGAGACAGGAGCCTGATTTAAAGGGTTTTGCAGCATGGGCATACCTCATTTTATTGCACTTCACAGATATTGCAGTCTTTACAGATTGAAGTTTTGTGACAACCCTGAGTTGTCAGAAGATAGCATTTTTAGCAATGAAGTATTTTTTTAATGAAGGGATGTACATTGGGTTTTTTAGACATAATACTATTGCACACTTACTAGACTACAGTATTGTGTAAACACAATTTTTATGTGCACTGGGAAACTAAAAAATTAATGTGACTTGCTTATTGCAGTAGTCTAGAACCAAACCTGAAATATCTCCAAGGTGTGCCTGTAATCTCCTGAAGAGATCATGGTAGCGTTTGAACAAGGATGATGAAAGTAAAGACTGAAAATGAGATGGATTGGGGATTTGTTTTTGAGGTAGAACGAACAATCCTGCTGATTGAATGTGGAAGCTAAAGTGGACCCAAACAGGACTTCAGGGTTTGGGCAGAGAGGTGGGTAGAGGTGCTCTTTACTGGGATGGGAAAGATGGGGAGGAAGGCAAAGCCCAGAATGAAAAAAACAACTCTTGTTTGACTCATCATGCATATTCCAGATAAACTGAACCATAATGTTTTACATACACAATCTTTTTATGCTTACAGTTGAATTCAGGACTTACTTACGTGACAATAAGATGAAGTTCACTTTTACAATGATGTAATGTTTTTAATGAGAAACAAGCATTTGACAATTGTATAAAATATAAAGATGCTTTTCTTAGATCTAGTTTATCATTGTATGTAAACTTGCTTAATTCCTCCTCCTAGAAGATAATTAAAATTATGTTGAAGCAAAATTAAAATATCAGTGAGGAGGTACTTTGAATGGTAATTCCACTCATTACAAAAATAATCAGTAACGGGAGTAAATAAAATAATTATACCGTCTTACTTCTCAGCAGGTCACTTCCCTTTTCACACCTTCATTTCCCTATTTCCCAAAATGCCTTATTCCTCCAAAGATTCTGATAAACTTTACCATTCACATGTTCATTTTCTAGCATACTATGAAGTGCGCTAAATTGTATTTGGAAAAATAATTGACCCAAACCTGTGCTTTTTACTTTCAGTCATAGAAAGAATTTTCTGATGAGCTAAATACATAATATATATCTTACTAATTATCATGATTTTGACTTTACTTTGTGAAGCCAATTAAATTCTTCATGTTCAGAGGCATCTCCCCTTTGTATTTTCACTCTCTGAAAATGAATTCTGCCTTTCTATCCAGCCTTCTCCCAGCTCCCCTCTCCACAAAAAATGTTCACCTCTTTACCTGTTTTCTTCAGGCTGTGGTCACACATACACGTGAAGCAAAGTGGGACTGAGAATATTAGTTCCAAGTCTGCTGGTGTCTGGAAGTAGCAGCCACCTGAAGAAAGGGCCCCTGACGGACTGAGTGTGTGGGGTTCACCCAGACTGGCTCTGACTTGAATCCTTTGGTTCCTTTTCTGAGTCAGATGCATCCCTTCTTCCTATGAGTTTCCAGCTTTGCTCCTGTTACACATCTGATTTAACTCTCCCAACACAGTTTCCTTCCAGACCTGAACTCTGACTTGCTACTACTCTCCTTTCTTCTACCTGTTTCTCTTGAGGTTATGGACATTTCCCTGATCCCCAGTGAAGCTGATGCTTCTCAAGGGAGAGCGCTCCTTTACAGAGTGTGCCAACACACTGGATATGTCCAGCCTCTCCAGACAGAAACAAAATGGGGATTTGACCCCAGTGTAAAGGGCACAATTGCCAAATATAGTCTCCTGGCCTCCAGTGCATGGGATCTGCCTCATTTAACTCATCCACTAATTAGCATTTTCCTTTGAAAATTCTGATTTACACACTGTCAGGAACATTTGCATTTTTCTTAATTTTAATCTAAGTCCAACCATTAAAAATTCACTCCTTTTGGTTAGATGTGTGTTGCTTCCCAAGACTCCTGGATAATGGCCAGTCCTCCCCAAGTAGAATTTCAGTTTTCCTGGAGCCCCCGGATTGACTGGACATATTTTCATACACATACACACACACAAGTCCTTCTGTTGTTATTTTTCTTCTTTTTTCATACATGTAAATCCCGAACTCCCAATCTATCCCTCCCCACCACCCTTCCCCTCTGGTAACCATACGTTCATACTCTAAGTCTGTGAGTCTGTTTCTGTTTTGTGAATAAGTTCATTTGTATCATTTTTTAAGATTCCACACATAAGCAATATCATATGATATTTGTCTTTGTCTGACTTACTTCACTCAGTATAATAATCTCTAGGTCCATCCATGTTGCTGCAAATGGCATTATTTCATTCTTTTTAATGGCTGAGTAATATTTCATTGTGTGTGTATATATATACCACATCTTTATACATTCATCTGGTGATGGACATTTAGGTTGTTTCATGTCTTGGCTATTGTAAACAGTGCTGCATTGAACATTGGGGTGCATGTATACTTTCGAACCAAGTTTTTCTCTGGATATATGCCCAGGAGTGGGATTGCTGGGTCGTATGGTTGTTCTATTTTTAGATTTTTAGGGAACCTCCATACTGTTCTCCATAGTGGCTGTATCAATTTACATTCCCACCAACAGTGCAAGAGGGTTCCCTTTTCTCCACACCCTCTCCAGCATTTATTGTTTGTAGATTTTTCGATGATGGCCATTCTGACTAGTGTGAGGTGATATTTTATTGTAGTTTTGCTTTGCATTTCTGTTGTTTGTTTTCTTAATTTCAAATCAATTTGTTCCAGAATGAAAACTACTACTAAGTGGATTCTCTTTCCCTGAATGTATGTTTCCTATTGCTGTTGTAATAAATTACCACAAACATAATGGCCTAAATTTATTATCTCACAGTTCTGGAAGTCAGACGTCCAAAATCAGTCTCATGGGTCTAAAGTCAAAGTAACAGCACGGCTGGTTTCCTTGGAGGCTCTAGGGGAGGATCCATTTCCTCACCTTCGCTAATAGCTCCCTGAGGCTACTACATTCCTGGGCTCCTGGCCTCTTCTTTCATCTTCAAAGCTAGCAGCATAGCATCTTCTCTCCTTCTCCCTCACTGCTTCTGTTGTCACATCACCTTCTTTCTGACCCTGACCCTCCTGCTTCCCTCTTACGAGGACACTGTAATCACATTGGGCCCATCCTGATGACCCAGGATAATCTTCCCTCTCAACAGTTTTAACTTAATCACATCTGCAGGGTCCCTTTTGCCCTATAAGGTGACATATTCACAGGTCTCAGGGATTTGGGTGTGGACATCTGGGGAAAAAGGGAGCATTATTCAGCCTGCCAGACCAAGTAAACTAATTATTTTCTCTTTTTCTTCAAAATAAAAATTATAATTAGTTAAATGAGCCATAGGTCAAGATTTATTTTCTTTATGGATAGAAGCCCAAGGAGTTTAATGACCTCTACACAGTCGTGTGATGAGAATCGACTGGCACAAAATCAAGGCACATCAATCTGAGATCAGCCGGTGGATCACCTTCAATTTTTTGTCACACTGACCAGTTTCTTTTCTTCTGTTACTTCATAACATAGAACAGTATTCCTGAATTATTAACAGGCCATCCTTTAATCTGGCTGTACAATTTGTTTGAAGAAGGCTGTGTAAAAGTGTTTTGCCAGTAGAAAACTCATGTGAAGTTGAGGGCCAATAGTGTAATTTGACATCTTAATTCTTTTCATGCTGGTGGCAGCGTATTTGACAATTTATCATCCTTGGGTTTGAAATACCAAAAGTAATTGGAAGAGTGGGTACAGAATGAGGTTGATTTAGCTAGTAGCTATCAAGAATCCACTACAGGGACTTCCCTGGGGGTCCAGTGGTTAAGACTCCACACTTCCACCACAGAGGGTGTGGCTTCGATCCCTGGTCAGGGAACTAAAGATCATGCATGCCCTGCTTCGCGACCAAAAAAGTAAAATAAAATAAGATGGTTAATGAAAAGCAACCCACTACATGCAAGGCACTTAACCGACCACCTTAAAGAACATGCTTCCAAATGGAGAGGCAAGACCATCACGTGAATACGTGAATGCTCAGCAATGTGGCACACAGGTGCTACTGAGGAAAGAACCATCCCGCCCAGAAAGACTTCACATTGCCCCTCATGCCCTCGATATTTCATTGGAACCTGCTTTCACTTGGGAAATTATGAGGAGTAGGAAGTGGATGGGGAGGTATAGTTTGTTTGTTTTTTTTAATTAATAGACTAAGTTTTAGAGCAGTTTTAGGTTTACAGAATATTTAGCAGAAAGTACGGAGAGTTCTCACATATCCCAACTCTCTCCTGCTTACAGTTCCCCTAAATTTTTTTTTTTTTTTTTGTGGTACGCGGGCCTCTCACTGCTGTGGCCTCTCCCGCCACGGAGCATAGGCTCCGGACGCGCAGGCCCAGCGGCCATGGCTCACGGACCCAGCCGCTCCGCGGCACGTGGGATCCTCCCGGACTGGGGCGCGAACC
This sequence comes from Monodon monoceros, assembly GCF_005190385.1. Classification (NCBI taxonomy): domain Eukaryota; kingdom Metazoa; phylum Chordata; class Mammalia; order Artiodactyla; family Monodontidae; genus Monodon; species Monodon monoceros. Next base: position 13,973,611 of record NW_021703772.1, read on the forward strand.
CGTGTCCCCTGCATCGGCCAACCACTGCGCCACCAGGGAAGCCCTCCCCTACATCTTGAGTTACTGTGGTACATATGAACCAATGGGGACACACTGTTATTAACTAAATGTCCTTCACTCTTTGTGCCATACAGTTCTATGGGTTTTGACAAATGCCTAATGTCATGTATCCACCATTACAGTATCATACAGAATAGTTTCATTCTGTATTCATTCATTCATTCATAAATCCCTTGTTTTCCACTTTTTCATTCCTTCCTGCCTCCTCTCAGACCTCTGACAGACACTGATCATTTTAGTCTCCATATGGGTCTGCCTTTCCCAAAATGTCATATAGTTGGAATCATATAGCCTGTAGTCTTTTCAGACTGGCTTTATTCACTTGGTAATAAGTATTTAAGGTTTCTCCTTGTCTTTTTGTAGCTTGATAACTCATTTCTTTCATCACAGAATAATATTCCATTGTAGGGATGTAGTACAGTTTATCTATTAAAGGACATCTTGGTTGTTTCCAACTTTTTCCGATTATGGATAAAGCTGCTATAAATAAGCATGTGCAGATTTGCGTGGACATAGTTTTCAGCTCCTCTGGGTAAATACCAAGGGTTCTGGATCATAGGTGATGACCATGTTTAGCTTTGTAAGAATCTGTCAAACCGTCTTCCAAAGTGTACCATTTTGCATTCCCACCAAAAATGAATGGGAGTTCTTGTTGTTCCGCATCCTCACTGGTATTTGCTCTTGTCAGTCTTTGGATTTTAGCAATTCTAATAGGTGTGTAGTGGTACCTCATTGTTATTAAATTTGCACTTGCCTAATGACATAGGATGTTGAGCATCTTTTCACATGCTTATCTGCCACCTCTGTATTTTCTTTATTGAGGAGTCTGTTCAGATATTGCCCATTTAAAAAATGGGTTGTTTTCTTATTGTTGAGTTTTAAGAGTTATTTATATATTTTGGCTATAAGTTCTTTATCAGATATGTGCTTTGCAACTCCTTTCTCCTAGTCTGTGGCTTGTTTTTTCATTATTTTAGTCATGTGTTTTGCAGAGCTGAAGTTGTTTGTTTTTGTCTTTTAATTTTGTCTTTTTTTAATTGAAGTTTAGTTGATATACAATATGATATACGTTACAGGTGTACGGTATAGGGATTCACAATTTTTAAAGGTTTTATTCCATTTATAGTTATTATATTATAAAATATTGGCTATATTCCCTCTGTTGTAAAAATATATCTTTGTAGGCTTATTTTATACATAATATTGGGTTGGCCAAAAAGTTTGTTCAATTAGTGAACACATTGTTCAATAAAATTTTTGGTGAAAATTTAAAATGTGTCTTTTATTTTTACTTAAAACTGAATGAACTTTTTGGCCAAACCAACAGCTCGTACCTCTTAATCCCCTGCCCCTATATTACCCCTCCCCCCTCCCTTTCTTTACTGTTAACCACTAATTTGTTCTCTATATCTGTGAGTCTTTTTCTTTTTTGTTATATTTATTAGTTTGTTGTATTTTTTAGATTCTACATATAAGTGATATCATACAGTAGTTGTCGTTCTCTGTCAGACTTATTTCACTTAGCATAATGCCCTCCAAGTCCATCCATGTTGTTGCAAATGGAAAAATTTCCTTCTTTTTTATGGCTGAGTAATATTCCATAGTGTGTGTGTGTGTACATGTATATAGATATAGATATAGATGTACCACATCTTCTTTGTCCATTCATCAGCAGAGCAGAAATTTAAAATCTTAATGCAGTCCAACTCATCAGTTCTTGTTTGAATTTTTCATTTAAAAATTCATCACTGAACCCAAGATTATGTAGATTTTCTCCTATGGTGTCTTCTAAAAGTATTATAGTTTTGTGTTTTATATTTAGGTATATGACCCATTTGAGCTAATTTTTATGAAAGGTGCAAAGTCCGTGTCTAGATTCACTTTTTTTTTTAACACATGGGTGTCCAGCTCCAGCACTATTTGTTTAAAAGACTATCTTTTTTCCATTGAATTTTCTTTGCTCCTTTGTCAAAAATTAGTTGCGTATATTTGTGTGAGTCTATTTATGGGCTCCCTTTCTGTTCTATTGATCTATTTGTCTATTCTTTCACCAAAATCATGCTGACTAAATTATTGTAGCTTTTTAGTAAGTCTTGAAGTTCAAGTAGTGTCAGGCCTCTAAGTAAAATGTATAGTTTTTATTATAGCCCTCACATGCTTCCATGAAATATGTTATTTTTAGATGAAGTTCTTTCCTGGAAATTAAAATTTTTTTTCTATATTTGTGAATACCATCCTGTTACATTTCATTACAGCTCCAAATTGTAGGGGATTTTCTTTCCAACTCATTCACATGCAGAACAATTTGATTGGTATCGATGGGCTTTGAGTAGGAAATGATTACTACCTAGTAAGGGAAACAAGGATCTCCTCTTCCCAAACTATGACTGTTTGCATAAAATGGATTATTACACCGAAGGTGGACACTCAAATCCCTCCTACCACAACTGTTAATTATCAGGTACTTGTGGACAAAAGTGCAGCCTAAGAACATGCTCTCTGTCTTTGATCTTCATCCCCCTCCTAGTTCCTCACACAGGTGTCTCACCTAATGTGGAAAAAAAAAGCTCTCTCATCACTGACAGCTGGAGATGGGTACCATCTGCAACTCTGGTGCCATAGGTGTCAACTGAAACAATACAAATCAGACTGGAGAATTTGCCAGTGGTTATTTTGCAGCGAGAAACTCACATATCAAGTGAATTCTTTCTGGCCATTGTGGGAAAAGAATAACCTCTGCTGGCTTCCTAAACTCAGGAGGATCACCTTTAGCTTTTAAGAGATAAAATTACCCCAACATCTTCCCTGCACCTAAGCTGGAGTGTCCTGCAGTGAAACTGACATGGATACTAACAGAGCCCACGTCTCCATCCATACAATGGGCTCCACTATCACAGGTGAAAATGGAGACAGACAGCAACGTGGATCTTGAGCAACATCAGCCACTTGAAAATATGATGCCACTTGAAATTTCAAAATATGAAAGTAAGATTAAATGCCATTTAAATATCAGAAACTGAAAATAGTTGATAAATGCTCCCAGTAAGATAGAATTAATGCAGAAAACAGAAGAGAATTTAACAATATTTAAACATGTATTTTCACATTGATTTCAGGGCTATTGCAACAATAAATAAATCTTGCCGTAAAATAGGACTAACAACAAAAATAAGAAATAATTCTTTCAAATGAAAAAACATAGCTGTCAAAAAATTTTAAATTATTAAAAACATTGTTGAAAAAAACATTCCCCAAAATGGAAATAATGATTTATAAGGGTAAATAACTCATTCAGAGTACAGAACAAAAAGACCAAGAAAAAGATTTTATAAAAGGAAAGATGAGACATGAAAATACAGCAAAGAGACCCCATATTCATGAAATAGGAATGATAGGAAACAATCAAGCAGATGGAGGATAAGCCAAAAGATAAAAACAAAAGCAAAACAGAACAAATACCCAAAGGAAATCTCTCCAAGTTTAAGAGTCATATGAATTCCAATTCAAAATGCCTTACAAATGTTTGGCAGGATTATTGAAAAAATTGAAACAGGGCTTCCCTGGTGGCGCAGTGGTTGAGAGTCCGCCTGCCGATGCAGGGGACACGGGTTCGTGCCCTGGTCCGGGAAGATCCCACATGCCGCAGAGCGGCTAGACCCGTGAGCCATGGCCACTGAGCCTGCACGTCCGGAGCCTGTGCTCAGCAACGGGAGAGGCCACAACAGTGAGAGGCCCGCGTACCACAAAAAAAAAAAAAAAAAAAAAAAAAATTGAAACAAATTGAAAAATACATTTGATTTCTAAGGATAAAATAAGCATTTTCCAATATAAATACAAAATATAGTTTGACTGTGAAGGAGATTGCTGACATCAGAATTCTCATTTGCAACACCAAATGCCAAACACAATGTGGAGCAACGTTGGCAAATTTCTGAGGAAATAACATTTTCTGAGAGTTCCATATACCAGACAAACCATGGGTCAGCTCTGAAGGCAAAAGAAAGACATTTTTCAGACCAAACACGTAACTTTCTAGAAAGAATTACTTTGAAATTCTCCAGCCAAATGTAAACGTGAATCTGAATTTGAATTTGAAACAGGGAAGTGAAAACATAATATCCAACAGTGATGAGCAGTGAAACTCAGGCTCCACACCAGACCTAGTAAATCAGAATTTTTGGTTTAGCAAGATTCCCAGGTGAGAAGCTGTGCTATTTTTTTGTTTGTTTTTATTTTATTTTATTTTTCGCTGCTTTGGGTCTTTGTTGCTGTGCAGGCTTTCTCTAGTTGTGGTGAGCGGGGGCTACTCTTCATTGCGTTGCATGGGCCTCTCTTTGCGGTGGCTTCTCTTGTTGTGGAGCACGGGTTCTAGGTGCGTGGGCTTCAGTAGTTGTGGCACGTGGGCTCAGTAGTTGTGGCTCACTGGCTCTAGAGTGCAGGCTCAGTAGTTGTGGCTCATGGGCTTAGTTGCTCCGCGGCATGCGGGATCTTCCCGGACCAGGGCTCAAACCCGTGTCTTCTGCATTGGCAGGAGGATTCTTAACCACTGCACCACCAGGGGAGTCCAGAAGCTGTGCTCTTAAAATAATTCTGAACACCCTTACAACCACCAGCTGCTGAGGAGTGGGAAAATTTTTAAATTTTAGTCCAGCTTAGTTTGATTCCAATTTGTTTAAAACAATAATTTAAACAATCTCTAGGTTTAACGCAGTTTATTGGAGGGGGAGGGGCTGATGGTAGTCTTGCGATTTCTCACTGCCCCCTCTTGCTTCTTTCTAACATGGTATCTGGAACATGGGGTGGGGTCACCTGGGTCCCGTGTTATTTGAGGGTAAATGGAACCCCCTGATCTCAAGTTGGTCCTTGGTTGTGCACTTGGGTCTGCTGAGAGGTGAATGGTCCCCTCCTCCTCTGGGCTTCCTGCTGGTGTCTGCCTCTGGAGGTGATGAATTCACAGTGTGTTCTTTCTAGGATCCATCAGGACCCAGCTGCCCCTCCCTCTTGCCTCATCAACCTCCCTTCAATGTTCACAGAGGCTGGGACCCTCACACACATCTGCTATCCCAGCTTTAGCTTAAGCAATCCTTTGTCCTTACCTGCTGGCTGTCAGCTCAGCAACCCTTACCTCCAAGGATGTGAACTGGAATTGGGGCCACAGATTTAGATCCTCCCATCATGTAACTACACTGCCTTCCCTTGTTAGACCGGGGCTGCCCTGTACCTCAGGCTCCTTCCACAGTCCCGGGTGGAAATAGAAGAAGCCTCCTCATCATCTTAGCACAAGTTTCCCTCAACAAGCCAAGGCTCCAGCAGAAACCAGGACACACACGGGACTCCCTCTTGCTACGACACAGTCTCCTCTGGCCTCTTTGTCTTGCTTTCCAGACACCTCCCCAGGACCAGCAGGGACTAGCTCCCTTTTACTCCATTTAATATCCTCTACCTTATGATTCCAAATTCTTGGCTAATCCCTATTGGCAGACAAAATTATTTTCTATGAACTTTGGGAGAAATACTGCTTTGTGATTCACGCCTAGCATAGGATCTATTAAATAGAAGCAAAGGAATTTAAACATTTCTTTGTTTTCAACTGACATTCAGGCACATTTGCCTGTTGTCTTCCTGCAAAATGCCATTTAAATATCAGAAACTGAAAACTCTTTGTTCATCATTACATTTCTTCTCTACAAATGAATCTTAATAATTTTCATTTTCTAACATCTCTTGGCAGCAGATGAACACCTTTGGCCTTATATATGTAGAAAAAGTGTTTTTATGCATATAAATATTTTTTAAAACGTTATCTCCATTATGCTACATAAACTTTAAGGTTAAGTCTACACAGTTTTCATAAGGTAGTTATAAAGTTTACAGGTGGTAAAAAATAATTTTAAAAATAGAGTGGCATAATATAAAAAATAAGCAAAAATTTTAGTAAAATGTTTAGAGTTCTACTTTTTCTGATGGCCGGTGAAGTAAGATTAGACATTAATAAACAAAAAGATAACAAAATCAATCCCATTTGGAAACTTCAGACTGCTCTTCTAAATAACTCCTGTGAGGAAATCAAAATTGAAATTATAAGCTCTTTAGAACTGAATGACATTGGGAATACTGAATATCAATAACTATGGAATTTGGCCACAATCATACACTGAAGAAAATTCAGGATTCAGTGCTTTTATTATTAAATGAGACTAAACATTCAATTCAAGCACGTAATAAAAATAACCACACAACAAATCTAAGGAAAGGAAAAGGAAAAAATAAATATAAAACTAGAAATTAATTGATAGGCAAGCAAAAGTAGAAATAATGGATAAAACTAAGAGTTTGGGGAGTTCTCAAGTTCATTTGAAAGAACAAATAGAGACCACTAATTAAAGATGCCAGATTGAACACATGTATTTAACCTCCACTCCCTCCTGAAATCCTATAAAAATGAGAATAAAGGTGTCTTTCTTTGTCTGATTTTTGCACAGATTCTCAAGGTCAGAGAAGGCAGGAGAAAGCAATAACCAACGTTAGGATCTGCAAAGCAGATGGATAATGGCAGCTGACTTAGCAGTTCCTAGAAAGCTGAATCCTAAATCTGGCAGTAGAAAAAAATCAAGAAGCAATCTGACTTACACTACAGACTTCTCAAAGCCTCAGGAATTGGATGTATCCGGAACCTATGAAAGTGGATGAAGAGGTGAAGCCAAAAACTGGAGAGAATGGGTTTCTTATCTGTTTAAGTTAGAATTTCAGTATGGTCTCCACCATCTCCACGGTCTTTTTACTGGCTCTCTCCCACCCCCAAAATTGGACTGGGGTTGTTTGTTTTCCCAGAGAGAGCAAAACAGAAGGTACCAGAACAAGTTGAGGATGAGGATGTTTTGCGGAAAACAGGGGGTGTAAATGAAAGTTGACACACTGAAGATAAGACTTGCAAACTTCCTCCCCAACAGAGCCCCCAGAATGCTGGCAGCCAGGATGCCATATACTCCAGGCCATATACTCATATACTTCAGGCAGGATAGACTGGCTTCCTCCAGGCAGAAAAACGTGCAGACTAAAGGGAGAGACACCAAGATATTGATGTCAGCGGTGATTTAAAGAAATAGCCCAGGGCTTCCCTGGTGGCGCAGTGGTTGAGAGTCCGCCTGCCGATGCAGGGGACACGGGTTCGTGCCCCGGTCCGGGAAGATCCCACATGCCGTGGAGCGGCTGGGCCCGTGAGCCGTGGCCGCTGAGCCTGCGCGTCCGGAGCCTGTGCTCCGCAACAGGAGAGGCCACAACAGTGAGGGGCCCGCGTACCGCAAAAAAAAAAAAAAAAAAAGAAAGAAATAGAATTCATTCTGATGTTTGTGTGAAACCTTTCTCTCTTTCTCTGGAGGCTTATGGGCTCTTTTCTTTGTTCCTAGTATTCTGCAGTTTCATTTCATGATGATATACTTTGAATTTTATCTATTGCCTTTTCTGTATATATTGAGATGATCACGTGGTTTTTGTCTTTTCTTTTGTTGTGGTGGTGTATCACATTGATTGATTTGTTATGTTGAACCATCCTTGTGACTCTGCAATGAATCCCACTTGGTCGTGGTGTATGATCTTTTTTACGTGTTGTTGAGTTTGGTTTGCTAATATTTTGTTGAGAATTTTTGCATCTATATTCATCAAAGATATTGGCCTATAATTTTCTTTTTGGTGGTGTCTTTGGTTTTCGTATGAAGGCGATGGTGACTTCATAGAATGTCTTTGGGAATATTCTCTCCTCTTCAATCTTCTGGAAGAGTGAACAGGACTGGTTTAAATCTTCCTTGTATGTTTGGTAGAATTTGCCTATGAAGCCATCTGGTCCTGGACTTTTGTTTGTAGGGAGTTTTTTTAATTATTATTATAGATTCTAGTGATAAGTCTGTTCAAACTATATGATGATATACTTTGGATTGGATCTATTCTGAGCAACTGGTAAGCCCATTCCAGGAGAGGTGTATCATCCGGTCTTAGGAAAATTTCTCTGATTTTTTTCTCTGATGGTATTCCCCTCCATTTTTGTTTGTTTGTTTCTGCTCTCCCATTCTCCGCTGCATGTGGGATCTTCGCGGACCGGGGCACGAACCCGTGTCCCCTGCATCGGCAGGCGGACTCTCAACCACTGCGCCACCAGAGAAGCCCTGAATTCTATTTCTTGACAGCAACATTGGAAGTTAGAAGACAATAAAGAAGTGTATTCCAAATTCACAGAAGGAAAATTTCCAATGAACGTGAGAAAAGCTATACAATATCAGCAATAAAAAAAGGAAAATTAAAGCATCAATGCCTATTTTCCATGTTTATAAAGGAAAAAGTAAAAAATATTGATATTGTTCAGTGTTGGTAAAAATATAGGAAAACAGGGACTTCTCTGGTGGTCCGGTGGTTAGGACTCCGCATTTCCACTGCAGGGGGCGTGGGTTCGATCCCTGGTTCGGGGAACTAAGATCCCACATGCCATGTGGAGGATCCAAAAAAAAAAAAAAGAAGGAAAACAGCTCAGTGTGCAGTTGTTTGGAATAACTAAAATACATCAGGGTCCACACTTACCTGGAGGAAGTACCGAAGGTCATTCTGGGGTCAAGCTGTCTTATTCTGGGTCTGATATGGGACATAGGAGTTAGAAAATCAAAGCATTTAATTCATTCATTATTTATCCAACAAACCTGATGTGTTTCATACGTTTATTGTATTAGGAGTGGCCTGATATAAAAAGAAATAAACAAAAACTTTTGCAAGGATTATGCACAAGTTTGTGAGGATGAATAAGAGTCAGTCTCACCGTCAAGAAAGTCATGAGGTTCCTGTGATTTTTGGCTTCACTTAATCTGTAAAATGAAGTCATTGGACTCGGATGACTCAGTTTCTAAAGTGCCTTCCAGCCTATAATGTTATATTCTTCAATACCTAAAGTATGTTTTGTAGGTGCTATACACCAATGAAACTTTTGCATCACTATGGTGTGAAGAAACCATGTTTATATTAGTCTGACTCATAGTCAATCGGGCTCTAGGTGGTACAGTAGAGTCCAAGTGATTCACATTTTAGTTGCTCCGTGAAAAGGTAAGTTTATGTAAAAATTCTGACATCCGTGGTTTGAGGGGAAAAAGACAGTTTTTTTCCCCCAGGAATCCCCTAAAGTCCGTAAGATGCTGACCTCAAAATAATGGAGCATATCCAGTTAAAATTCCAGAATCAAGGCAATTTCAATACTTGATCATCTATTCTAAGTCCAATGGAAACATACCGAGGAAAATGAATAGCAAACTTCTTTTTTATAAGTTCAGAAGTGTTCCTTGCTGGCACATTTTAAAAAGGGATTCTAACATGAAACTAAAATATGTCTGAGAATTAAGTAAATGTGTTTAATGGAGGAAGAAAACCTCCTAGGTATCTTAACAAATGATGAAGCTGTATTGTAAATAAAAGCTTATTTAAGAGAATTTTAGGTCACATCTAAAATAAACAAAATTAAAATCCAAACATTATATTAAATACCCAAAAGTTGGCACGACAGAAGATTGTGAAATTTTTACATGTTCATAATGCTAGTTATGGAATAAGCACATCATTTCATAAATATACAAACAGGAAAGGGGTTGCTTTATTTGGGGAAAAAATTACTCCTTCTGGTAGTGGTTTTCTATGTGTCATCTATTAGCTGCCTCTCTCAGAATTACTTGTGATGTTTGCTTAAAAAAGCCCTGCTGTCTGCACTTCTCCCGATATCACTGAATCAGAATCTCTGAAGGGTGGACCTGGGAATTTTCATATTTCACAATATCCACAAAGTTTTCTGTCTCACACTAACATTTGAAAATATGGTCTTAGAAAGCTATTAAAGTTTGTATGTAAATGTTGTGAGCAGCTGGCATTTGTATATATTAGAGTTTGTATGTACATGTCATTTTTTAAATGTATTTTACATTTAATAATTTCTCATCGGCCATTATTTCAAGCCATCAAAAATAATGTGTATATATATGTGTGTGCATGTGTATGTATTTATGTCTGTGTATATATAAGTATACACACACACAGAGTAAATATTCACCAAGTTTCTTATGCTGCCATAAAGTTTTGTTAGGAGCTTGAGTGGTTACGAGTGAGCCTGTCTAGTAGAGAACAAAGCATATCAAGGGAAGAGAGTGTGAGAGAAGGGTTGGAAGCAAGAACCTCATCTTGGCTGCTATAGTAGACTGAATTGCAGATTTGCCTCAGGGATGCCACACTCTGTTTCTTCACATTCATGTGAAATATGGGGAAGGCTGGGGCAAGAAGATGCAGCCCTTCACTTGAGCGAAGCAAGCAGATTTTCTTGAGTTCCAGAAATATGGTAGTCAAAACAGAGGGAATGATGGTGGGACTGGTAGACTGAAAACCCGTGATTTAACATGGTAGATAATAAGAAGCCACTGAAGTTTCTGAGTGAAACATCAGACAGATCCTGGAAGAAAACTGTATAAGTAAGTTTAGATTAATTAGGGAAAAAAAAGATTAAGTGCCCTTTAACAATTACCATTAAAATTAATCAAAATATCCTTTGTAGAAATGCTATTTGGACTTTTCCAAAGCGTTTTGGTTCTAGACTATCACAGCTCTCGCCGCTCTTACATGATTCACTCTTACTCTCTCCAATTATGCTCTCCATTTAAAAATATAGCATATCAGGACAAGTTGCTGATTTTAAACTCTTAAACTTTAAGTTAACTGCATAAAAAAGTAGAGGAAAAATTTTAATTTGTGTAATATTTTATGTTTTAAAGTAATGAATTTCTCTGTACAATGTCTCAAATAATATATAACGCAAATGGCTTTCTACTTAAAACACAGAAATGATACATGAATTCACTTGAAGATTAACATTTTCCACCATTGAGTCTTGTCAATAGATATTTAATTTTAATTAAAAATAGCTCCTTATAGCATTGTTGAGTTTTTGCTACATCTTTGGAAAGTAAGAGTGAATTATGGAAAGAGCAAGTTATTAATTTACAAACCATGTTTCAGTGTGACCTCAGGCCAGACAGAGGTGTAATCTATCTGTTAAGCCTTATGTATGGAAGGTCTGGCCAAACTGATTGGCCCAATCAAGCTCCCACTCTGGGTTTCACGTGTGTGTGTGTGTGTGTGTGTGTGTGTGTGTGTGTGTGTGTGTGTATTTTGCCAACACTTGAGTTCATAGGCCTTTGGTGGAGCCTGCATTTTCCAGCTTCACCACACTTGGCACCATGATCTATTGTCAGATACGGGGTTACCTGACACATTTACGTGACCTGTCTGGCCTCTGAAAGCATTTGAATTGGTAACTCCTGATAAGATCTATTCCAACTCTTAAAAATTGTAATAAATAAACACTTGCTGAATCCACCAGGGGTCAGCACACCAAGCATTATCACTCCAACGTCAATGTGAGTTGAACCAAGAAAAAAATTATAAAGATTAGAAAAGCCAAATACTTTTTGAAACTTGCATATGCCCATAATTATTCTTTTCCCCTTTCAGGCAAGTTGCCTCACTTGCTTGCTTTGTACTGCTTTGATCCTGCCCTCTGAGGATCAGGAACTCAACAGCCATCAGCTCTGATTTCTAGTCAAGATGACTCTGTAAGTTAGCCTTTCAACTCGTCCCCCTTGCTCCAAACCCATAGCAATGACAGATAGGTCACAAAAGGAGAAAACCATTAAGATGGATGCTGGATCAAAAACAAAACAGGTTATTTCATGGACCAAAAATGGATCAGAAATGCAATACCACACAAAGACCTTCATTAAAATAATTATCAAAGTATATACTTTATTGGAAGAAAAATGAGCCTAGAGGAAAAGTATGGAATACAAAAAACAGGGGAAGCACAGAAATTGATAAAATATAAGCAAATGTTTATAAACTATTAACTTTAAAAAAAATCTCAATTTTTCTTTGTTTTGTTTCAAGAAGTACAAAACTAAAACTCTAGATAACAATAAATTGAAGAGGTGATGCCAATGGGCAGATAAAGTGTGCTAAAGGCTATTGTTGTTCAGGACAAAAACAAAATTACTGAGCATTTTGGATTATTTAGAAAACTGTGTGGTCTAATATGTATGTTAGAAAGCTAAAGGCACATAGTCAAAATATAAAAACACTATCAGTAGCTTCCTAACCATAAAGGGGGGAAATACAGAAAACTGTACTAGTTCAAGAAAATTCAGGAAAGGGGGAAGAAAAGAAAAAGATAAGTGAAGGTGAACAGAAAATCAAAACTAAGAGAGTAGAAATAATTTTTTAATCAATCAAAAAATGGAATAAACTCAATATAAAAAAGTCTATATGATTAAATTAAATTTTAAAAACTAGGTATAGACTTCTTATAAAAGATACAAATAAAATAAAACCACCCATATAAGCTTTTCAGCTAAAGGGATGGGAAAACTTGTCCCGTACAAATGATAAAAACAATAACCCTAAGCATAGCAATGTCAATTTCAGACAAAATACAATTTATGGCAAAAACATGGATAAAGAAGGAAAGAACTTAGTAATAAGAGGACTATATAGTCCTCATGAACTCCTATGTACCTAAAAAAAAAATGCCTTAAAATCTAGAAGGCAAAATTAACCTACATAAAGAAAATAGACAAACCTATAATTATATGGGGGGATTTTAACACATCTCTATAAGATACTGATTGGTCACATAATAAAAAAAAGTTTGAGGGTATGGAAATAAAAAATAAAAATGACAAGTTTGATGTAATGGATTATTTTCAAAAAATCTTCAAAAATTGACAACATAATAGGTAATAAGGTCTAAACAAATTTAAAAATATATAGAAAACAGACCACATTCATTCTCTGGCTATACTGTAATTATATGAGAATTCAAGAATAAAATAATAGCAAAATTAATAAGTAAACAATAAACAAAAGTACTAATAAAATAATAAATAATGTACATACACTTTTGGAAATTCTTCAATGCATTCCTGAATAAATTCTGAATTAATTTAAAAAGAGATCACAATGGAAATTGCAGCATATTTAAGACCAGAGTGATAATACGTTTGTTACATATCAAAATTAGTTGAATGCAGCAAAAAGAATTAGAAACACATTTTGTAGACTTAACTTTATGTTTTAAAGAAATTTTGAAAACAAATGAGTAATACAGCACTTAACTCAATTAGTTAGCAGAAAAATAAAGTAAATATAAAGAGAGTAAAAGGAAGAAATTTTAAATAATAGGAGCAGAAAGTAACAGTATCAACAAAATCAGAAGCTAGTTTTTTTGGCTAAACTAAGAAAATGGAAAACAATAAAAGAGAGTAAATGCATACATATACACACAAACAATAAATATTAGGAATAAAAAAAAGAACACAGCTATAGATTTAATGGAAAATTTCAAAACCACACATGAACATTAAAATCTTTGATGAACTAAAAAAAAAAACTTTGATAAAAGATTTACTTTTCTAAAAAAAAAAATATGAATGTCAAAAACTGACCCAAGAAGACAAAGAACTTCTGAATAAACCAATAGCCATGGCAGAAATTAAATTAGTAATCAAAAGGTTCTTCTGGCATTCTCCTCCACCCACTCAAAAAACCACCAGGCCAGCTGATTATACTGGGGGTGGGATGGGAGGGTGGTCTTACTAAATTTTCAAGGAGCATTTATTCTATTTTAAACCATTTCAGAGGAAAAAAAGAGAAGGAAATTATCTAGCTAATTTTATGAGACTAATATAACCTTGGTACCAAGACACGACAAGAACAGTACAAGAAAAGAAAGGCATAGGCAAAGTACAAGTATGATTTAGTTGCAAAAATCCTAATTAAAATACCAGCAGATTGAATTCAGAATTAGATATATGTAAGAGGCCAAAGTGGAAACTTAAAAATGCCTTTTTTGACCCGGCCTCAGAGGTCACACCCCACTGTGTTCTCCTGGTCACGCTCACCGGCCCTGATTCAGTGCCTGAGTCGCTTACACCGGGCGCATTACGACAGGAGCAAGGAACACTGAGGGCCACTTTGGGACTGGCTACTACAACCAAGTGCCGTTTTGGAAATTGAAGAATTACATAGCATATTAGTTTGTCTAAGAAGTGTTACTGTAGGGCTTCCCTGGTGGCGCAGTGGTTGAGAGTCCGCCTGTCCATGCAGAGTACATAAGTTCGTGCCCCGGTCCGGGAAGATCCCACATGCCGCGGAGCGGCTGGGCCCGTGAGGCATGGCCGCCGAGCCTGCGCGTCCGGAGCCTGTGCTCCGTCCGCAATGGGAGAGGCCACAACAGTGAAAGGCTTGCGTACAGTAAAAAAAAGAACTGTTTGATTTTTTTTTATTTATAAGTGATTTTTTTTGCGATTTTTTATAAGTCCAGTATTTGTTTAATCCGTATCTGACATGGGATCCTTTTATTCACCTAACACCTATTGATTCCCACGTAGTGCACTTTAAGAAATCTGCTTTCAGCTTTTTAGTTGAAGGGAGAATTAGAGGACCCAGTGTTCATAGCACCTTAGAAATCTGACAACCTTTTGTAAAATATCTTCCTTTCGAATGTTTTGAGCGTTTGGCATGTAATGGAACATCTGATTCGTTTTTGGAGGCTCAGCAGTGAAAGCCCGATCTTAAGCTTCCCTTTCTGTTCAGGTGTAGGTGGGCTCATCTCTTTAAAGTCAAGGTTGCATAGATTCTCTAGCTCCCAGGTGTAAGCACAGGGGGCGCTGGGGGAAGCTTTCCCCGGGGCTTCTGGAAATGCGTGGAAGGTAGAGTCAGAAACTCCTAAATCCCTTTCAGCTCCTAAGATTCCATGATTCCGACTTCAGTTAATGCCTTTGGGTTCTCCCTTCCCACTCCTGGCCTCTTGCTTGTTCGTCAACAAAAGGTATCAGCACTTTGAAACACACGCTGGGTGGTCCTTCCTTTACCGCATGATGTCACTCTAAGAAAATTAATAACCCCCAGTGAGCCTGGCCGCGGGTTTTATATGTGGAAGATTCCCAAGACTTATCCCCATGAAACATGTTGTTCTAGAGGAGAGGAGGGTCACAGCCAAAGTGGCATGAGAAGGGAAAGGGGTGCTACACGCGGTTAGTCAGAAAATAATCATTGTGAAAGGAAAAAGGCGGGTCAAATGAAAATACTACGCTCCGCCTAGAGGGAGTAGGGGTTTCATCCTTCGGACTCTCGCCTCCGGGAAGCCTTCCGGTATAGCGCCGCCTCCCCGCGGCCCCATCAGGGCCCGGATGGATCAGGTCCCCGGCGGCCTCGGCTCGGCGTGGCCTGGCTCTCGGTCTCGCTCCGAGCTAGGGCGCAGGCCCGGGGGGCTTGGTGCCCGCGGCCGGGCGGGGATCCCGGCAGCCGTAGGCGGCGACCACGAACGGGCGCAGGGACCTGGGCACTGGTTCTAGTCCGGCGACGACCGGGCGGAACGGCTCGAGGGGGACCGAGGAGACCGCAGAGCGACGGCGGCGGCGGCTGCCCCAGCGGATCCAGCGGAGGGGAGGTTCTCGCCGCCCTCTGGTCCCGGGGGTTTGTCGGCGGTTTCCACGTGGCCGGGGCGGACAGACAGGGCGGGGTGCTGGAGTGGCGTGGCCCGAGCCTGGGCGGGCGGGAGGCCGAAGTCCTTGTCCCGCCTACGGTGAGACTCGCCCGGGCACCGATGGGACGCGCGTCCCCGAACTCGGGCCGCGGGAGAGACGGGCAGGAGATGGGCTGGGCGGGTCCTGGCCTGGCTTCACCTCCGACTGCGGCCTGCGAGATGCCCGGGGCGTCGGCTTCTTTTTCCTTCCTCTCGGTCGCTGACTGTGGGTCAGGGGTCTCTGACTTTGTCTGCTTGCGCAGTTATTCTGATTCCTGAATCATGACTTGGTGCCCTTTCTTTGGCTTTGCATTTTGAATTCTCCTGACATCCATCTCCCCTGAGCTCCACCCCCATCCTCATCTTTAACAGTACACAGAGGTCACAGTAGTGCCTTAAGCAAAGACCCACCCAGCCTCCGCCCGGACCCCGTCTCTAAGTCCATCATGTAAAGATTCAGAAGCAGGGTTAGAGACCAGGTCCTCTAAGTGGGTTCTCAAACTGGGCCCCGTGATCACCCGGCCCCATCCATCCCCTTTGGACGGGAGTTTGTGGAAATCCACCCTTTGGCCCATTCCTATTTTTTCCCCTTGTGGTTATGATTGTTTTCTCCTGGATACTGAAAAGCTGTTTCCTTATTTCTTCCCTTTGTACTAAAAGGTGAGTGGTGATAGCAGCGCTATTGATAAAGGAAAAGAGGTGCGAGGGTGGGTGGCTGGGAGGGAGACCACAGAGATGAGAATGAAAGGCCAGCGGTGCAGGTGCACCACCTGGGCTGGAAGAGAACGTGCACCTTCAAGTAACTGCAGTACCCTGGGTGATGTTTCTCCTCTGCCGTTTCTAACTTGGGGTGATCATGTTTTGCTCCATATGGGCTACCTTGTTATGGGTTACTTACGTAATGACGAGCCAATGAAAAGAAAAAGTCGATGGTGACTTTGCCATCTGCTTGCCAATTTAATACCTCAGAGGATAAAGGCTCAAGTTAGAGGGGACCTGCCCCCAGGTAGCCTCAATAACTGTGTGGAGGGATAGGAAGTAAACTGTAGGAATAGCCCACCTGTTTGAATCTTGACACTAATCAACAAGATTCAGATGCGTGGGTTAAGTAGCCACAGACAGTCCGTAGACCAGACCATGGGCCAGCAAACAAAATGCACAAGAGTCTTTATGTCACAGCTTTAAGCTGAAGAGGGCTGGGCAAAAGAAAAAGAAAAACGAGGAGAAAAAACCGAAAGCATCAAGAGTTAAACTGAGAAGTGAAGAAAGGCGATTATGGGTAAAACTAGTTCAAGAATTATCACTTTAATGAATTGGATAGTTGCTCGCCAGCCAAAGATGGGAAAAGTTTGTGGTTTTAATAATGAATCCTACAAAGTATTTTCTAGACCGAGGGTATTTTAATCCCACCCCTCTCTTCTTTGCAATAGGACCTAACAGGGGAACATGGCAGGGTCAAAATGTATCAATTTGAATCCTAACTCAGGCCCTTCCAGGCTGCGTTACCCGGTGGGGTGGGCGTGTGTGTGTGTGTGTGGGGGGGTGTGTGTGTGTGGGGGGGTGTGTGTGTGTGTGTGTGTGTGAGGAGTTACCTCTCGGAGCCTCTGCTGTTTCATTAGCCAAATAGGATTGTGTGGGCATTAGATGATAAACAGTGAACAGTGCCTCTGTACACCTGGTAGCGGCTATCAACAAATATAATAGCCATTACTAAAAATCACAGTTCATAATAATAAACTGTTTTGGTAGAAATCATGCCATGGCTTTAATAGGCACTCATTACGTATTTTTAAAGAATAAATGAATGCTCCTAATTTATAAGTAATACTGTTCTATGTCTTGTGTTTAGTCACAGACTTCCTGTTTTACCCTGAAGGCAATATTACACAAACTAAAATACTGGCATTCACTTAGTTTTGATTTGCTCTTTCTAAGAATAATAGAAAAATTTACAGACTGTGGCATAAAGAAGCTGGTACACCTCTGTAATCAAACGTATCATCAGTTAAACAGAACAAAAGAATGAGAAAGGGGAGCACAGGACTGCGTGGAGGCAACAGCTTTTCACCTAATTCCATGTGGACTTCAGGGGTTTCCCAATTTGTCATTCTCAAGGTCAATTTCTAGCTTTCCCAGGATTCAAAGGCACTTTGGAATGTTAGTAGAAGATATTCTTCTTGCCCCTGGAATCCTTACATCCCAGGGGCTTTTGGGGAGAGGGGAGAATAATTAAATAGTCAGTAAATTAATACTGCTCTCATTCTGCTCTCAGGGGTCATACAATGAGATTTACATCACAAAGGTGGAATTTACATTATAAAGAAGCACCTTAGGTGTTTTATAACTAAATCCTTTTAGGCAAAGTCTGGTAAAGACTTGTCTTGACTAACTAAATGTTCTTTATAAAGCATCCCAATTCCAAATAAAACTAAGTGAACAGTGATATGATGAATGCTTTTTGGAGTAGATCTCAAAAGGATTTGGAAGGTGGGAGGGCATGGCAGTGGTGGGGGCCAAGCTGGGTGGGATGTATGAACAAAAGCCTGTAAGAGGAGGTGTGACCTTGGAGAAGGGTGTCCTTTGGTTATGTAACAGGAAGAGCCAAATCTGACTACGGGTTGGATCTGTTTCTTTTACTTTAGCGTTTGCTTCCTGTCGCTTTTGTTCACTAAAAGGATACCGTCTATACATAATGGCCTGCCTTGGGGAACCCTGCCCCTCCGCCTGAATGTTAAACCAAAGTGCCTTTGTTCAGGGAAACATCCGGACCCTGTCCACCTGTGGATGGCTGCAAGAAAGAAATTAACACACCGCCTCCCCGAGGCTGGCCATTCCAGGGGATATTTGCAAAACTTATGGCTTTTTTACTTCACTTCCTCATCTTCTCCGCCTCTCTGTGCTATAAAAGAAACTGGCATCCAAACCCTGATAAGATGGTTATTTTGAGACTTTAGTCTGCCATCTTCTCGGTCTGCAGGCTTTCCGAATAAAATCGTCTTCCCTGCCTCAACACCTCGTCTCTGATTCATTGGCCTGTCATGCGGCGAGCGGAGCGAGCTTGGACTCGGTTAACAGTTACGAGTCACTGTATCTGGTGCCTGAGTGCTGGCGCGTGGAGGTGGGAGATGGGAGAATTGCGCTGAGGACATAGGAATTCACTCACAAATGAAAAGGGGATGGGGGGAAAAGGCATGGCTGCTGTGAATAAACCTTGCAGCAGGAATATTAGCGTGGTCAGGAGCACACGGGAAAAAGAATGACAGAGTTCACAAGGAAGTCGGTGTGTCTTCGGTGGCAGCTCCAGAATTTCCAGGGTGGGGTGGCGATTGGGGGTAGCCACCTCCTTCGGTACACCTAAGAGTATTTGTCTGGAAGCTCTCTGCAGGGCAAACACCGATTTTACTTAGACTACATCTTTATTCAGAGTGGCTCGCTCTAGATTAAAGGGATAGGAGTAACTAACGCACTGCCTCTCCCAAGCACCGCTTTATTATTTAGATTGTTTCGATTTAAAAAGAAAAAAAAGGTAATTGCCCCAAAATGAGTTTTTATTATAAAGATATTAAGGAAATTAGGGCCCTAGTTATCTCCCACAGAAACCCAGCAGCCCTCACAGAGACCAGAAAAGAATCACGGTCGGTGGCAGAGCAGGAAAAGACCCAGGACCCAGGCTCCCACAGGAATCCTGCATTACCTCTGGGGGGACTTGGGGTCTTTGTGTTCCTTTCCCACTGCTGCTGCTCGTCCAGGCGATCTGTCGTTCTTCCCAGGTCTCTCTGACATCAACTGTCTGTCTCCGTCTTGCCCAGTCACACCTCCCTGGAAAGAATACCCACAGCTGCTCCAGTTTAGTCTCCATGAGGCCAGGAGAGGCTTGTTTGTCCCTCAGAGGTTGCAGGGAAGGGAATCACCCTGGAAGACTGCCTTTTAGAACCTTCTGGGGCTGCTCCTCAGCGTGGGGTATGTGGGAGGCACCCCTGGAGAAGGGGCCTTGGCCTCCCCAGGAAATACCCTGCTCTCCACTCTGAGAGTGTGCTCAGATCCGCAGCATGAGGGCTGGGGAATGGGCCTGGGTTCCCTCAGTCTCAGAACCCACTGAATATGTGGGGAGGAAAAGGGCCTCAGAGGGTTTGAGAAAAAAATCTCATCGTAAAGAACAATAACTCTTTACACCATTGCTGGTGGGGCATTCAGCCTGTCTGGGAAAATGACAAAATGACAACACAACAACAGTCCGCTCTCAGGGAGAGTTTCTACCTGCAGGAGGAATTTTCCCTGCTCAAGGCATCACACATATTCCCTCCATCCCCTCCATGTGATGAGGGAAGTGCTTCTGATATAACTGGTCACACTTTACCAATGAATCAGCTTCTTCTATAGAACAAACCACCCCAAGACTTAGTGGACTTATGTTTTATTTGTTCAGGTCTTGGGGGGCGGTGGGCAGAGATCCAGGTAGGGATCAGCAGGTCAGCACTTCTCTGCTCTATGATGTTGGGGGCCGCAGCGGGGCTGGCTGATATGCCCGAGACTGGCTGGGAATATATATATATTTTTTTGCGGTACCCGGGCCTCTCACTGTTGTGGCCTCTCCCGTCGAGGAGCACAGGCTCTGGACGCGCAGGCTCAGCGGCCATGGCTCACGGGCCCAGCCGCCCCGCGGCATGTGGGGTCCTCCCGGGGCACGAACCCGTGTCCCCTGCATCGGCAGGCGGACTCTCAACCACTGCGCCACCAGGGAAGCCCTGAGAATCTTTTTTATAATGATACCACCACTAAGCTGGGGCTGGAAAATCCAAAATAGCCTGTCACATGACTGGGGCCCTGGTGGCGGCTGTTGGCTGGGGGGGCTTGGGGTTCCCTCTGAGTGATCGCCCTCTGTCTTTCTCCATGGTCCCTCATCCTTCAGTAGTCTAGCCTAACCTTCCTCGCAGAGCGGTTGGCTTCCAAAAGGGCAAACATGGAAGCTGCAAAGCCTCCCAAGGGAGAAGCCTGAAAGTCACATAGCATCACTCCTGCGGCACTCTCTTGGGCAAAGCAAGTCACAGAGATGGCTCGGGTTCCAGGAGAGAGGAGACGGGCCGCTTGTGCACATGGGGATGGGAGGAGCATCTACCGCAGGATGTGAGCTCTCTGAAAATGGCAGAAGCACCTTTAAGATTGAGACTGACCTTCAAGTTTATGCTTGAAACTGCCTCATGTCCCAGTAACAGGCCAGTCAGCACTGGACTTCTGTTTTGATTAGAAATGTTTTCTGTTGAGGTGAAATCTGCTCCCCGTTCCAGGGTAGTGATCTGAGCTTAGGCTGTTTAAGCCTTCCTACTGTTATAAAATGCACTGTTCTTCTTTTTCAAGGATTAGTTGATGATTCAGACAGAGGACCTCAGTGGTAAAGGACATATCTACCTTTCTGCTATAAAACCGTTTGGCCCTGGGGTGGCCACGGGACTACAGAGATCCACAGTGAAAGCCCTTAGAGTATCCTCTCTCCATGAGTCCGTCTCCCATAAAATTCTGTGAGCATCACAGCACCTAATAATTATTTTTCTTCTTATCTCTCACCCTTTCATTCCAACTATTTACCCTTTTTCCACCTGGGTTCGGTTCATGAACTATTATCCAAGAAAGACATTTTATAGAATTACACCTTTATCATTTTTGAAAAATATAAACTGTTTACTGAGAAACTCTCTGGAAAAGCTTGAGCCATCAGAATGCTTCGTGAAGGGCTCCTGGAGCTTGCATTTTTCTGGTTAACTGAATATTGAGCGCTCACCATTTCAGCTCCTGTTGGAAAATCGTAGAAAATGTACTAATGGAATTGACTGCCTTTGCAAATATAGTACATGAAACACACCTGAATTTTGGTTCCCAAATGAACACCTCTATGCTCAGTGTCAAGTTGATGAACATTCTTTTTTGGAAGGAGCTGTAGCAGGACCAAGCACCCGATCTAAATATGGAGTCCCCAGAAAGTGACTTTGTTGACAAAGTTTGATAGTTTTAGTATAATTTTCCTCTTTCAGATAAAATTAAATGCAGCCCCTCTTTTCAAAGAATGCTACCTACTTGGAGATTTTACTATCAACGGAAACAAATACCTTCAAAAAAATGAAGGGAAACTATTTTTTCATTGAATCATGGAGAATTTTACTCTTGTTTCATCTGACTCTTCAAGAGGAAATCGGTAATTAGTATGGGGTTGGTTTGCATCAGCACGGAACCCCACTTCTTCCTAAAAGGAAGGCCTGAACAATAGGGGATATGAACTTTTATTGGGCTATTATTACAATACATAGATATGTCTGTCCAGACACATTCTTTTTTAAACTTCCATTTCTGTTAAACTTTTTATCTCTCACACATTTCCCCGTCAGACTCTGGGTGCCCTCTGAAAGATAAGATTTGCGTTTATAACTATAAAAGTAGTTCTAGGGCTGGGTGATATTTGTATTTGATTGGATAAAGTTGAACTTTGAGAGTTACTTGATTTTTATTTTACGAAGAAACCCTTCCCAACACGGTGACATTAGTTGTCCAATCAGGTATGGTTTACAGGTTAAAAATTCCATATGTGTTTTCCAACTTACATGTAAAATCCGGAAGTGTGATAAATAGAGATAGTCCGCAGTTATAAAGTAGAAC
The DNA here is from genome assembly GCF_005190385.1 of Monodon monoceros. NCBI lineage: Eukaryota > Metazoa > Chordata > Mammalia > Artiodactyla > Monodontidae > Monodon > Monodon monoceros. Next base: position 13,995,905 of record NW_021703772.1, read on the forward strand.
TCTTTCTGTAGTTAAAACAATATGTATGTATATATATTATGGATGTTACATCAAATCATCGCCCACAGCTGTCTCCGTTGTTTCCTTTGTGTTTGCCCTTTATAATTTCCTTTATGTTTGTTCATTTATTTATTTATTCACCAAGCTTTGAAAAACCTAGTGTATGCTGGGCACTGGAGATCTAAGGATGAACGGAGCTGTAGTCCTTCCCCTCTGGAGACAGACATTGAAAGGGAGTTGTAGCAATATGTCAAGTGCTATCACATAGATGAACTTGGGGAGGCCTGGGGAAGTCAGGGAGGGCTTCTTGGAGAAAGAAGTGCTTATGCTGAATCTCTAAGAAAGAGCAGAAATTCACCAGGTACCAAGTGGGGGTGAGGGTTGGAGAAGGGCACTTAAGATGGAATTACCTGTGAAAAGGCAGAGAGAACGCAGCTTGGAGGGGGAGAAGAGGGAGAGGGTTGAAGCAGCAACAGAGAGGCAAATAACACAGTGGGCAAAAGCCAGAAGCTGGTTGACACTCTAGTTCCAGCCACTCTGCCTTACTAGCTGTGCACACCTGAAACGAGTTACTTAACCTCTCTGTATTTCCATTTGCTCATCTTAAAATAAGGATAAAAATAGTGCCTACGTTATAAAATTGTCAGGATGTTTGAATGCTTAATATATGTAGAGCATTTAGAACAGTGTCCAGTGTATCTTAGTAAATGGTTGCTGTTATTTTTTATTTTTTTATTTTTGCGGTAGGCGGGCCTCTCACTGTTGTGGCCTCTCCTGCTGCAGAGCACAGGCTCTGGACGCGCAGGCTCAGCGGCCATGGCTCACGGGCCTAGCTGCTCCGCGGCATGGGGGATCTTCCTGGACCGGGGCACGAACCCGTGTCCCCTGCATCGGCAGGTGGACTCTCAACCACTGCACCACCAGGGAAGCCCGGTTGCTATTATTAATTGTAGTCAACAACGTGATCAAATATGAACTCAGAAAGCTCGCTTTGGTAACACAGTAGAGAAGGGTTTAAGAGAGGGGCTGATAAGAAAGTGTTTGAAGCTCACCAGAGAGTAAAACTCACCTGGTGGTGAAATCCATCAGAAGATTGATTCAAAAGATGTTTAAAAGGTAAATTCTCCATGACTTGGCAATTGATAGGATGTGTAGAGGGAGGGTATGAATCACGGATGATGCCCCAGCTTGCTGGCTTGGGAACCTGGCTGGGGGAGTGAGGTGTTCATACTGAGAAGAGGAGATGGGGACAGAGCAGGGAGTAATGAGAGGTGTTGACGTGTTGTACTGGAGGCGTTTGTAGGACATGGAAGTGGAGATGCTTGGCCGCACATGTGGATCAGGCCTAGGGACTTGAATTTGGGACTCACCACGGCATAGGCGGCAGGAGAAACCATGGATGGGGGTCAGCTGGCTCAGGTCACATGTTCAGAGAGAGAAAGGGAGGAAGGACAGAGACCTGAGCAGAATCCCCTGGAGATCTGGGTCTGGAGGACTCTGGACCTTTCCTTTCTGGGATGGTGACAATGTTTTAGTGAGTTGGAGGTTGTCCTACTTGTGTTGGGAAGATCCATTAGGAGGCCAGCACATCTGAGAGGGCAGTGGCTCCTGGGGACAGGGAGGGAGAAAGGAAGAAACAGCCACCCTGAAATGGTGGTTGTGGATGAGACTCAGTTTTGAGGAGCTCACAGAGGAACCCCTATAGAAGTGTTCTGAGGCACAGGGGCACAAGGGCAATGTCAGCGTTAGATGGACGATGTGAATAGCGTGGATTGTGGGAATGGGAGCTAGATCCAGGCTGGAGTGCAGCTGCTTCTAAAAACAGCTGCTGTTAATGGAGCGTTCACTGTATGCTAAGCCTCTCAGATGGATGTATTCATCCTCACGGCAACCTTGGAAGTGCCTCCTAGTATCGTCTGCATTTCACCAGTTAAGAAGCAGTCTTAAAGAGATGACATTAGTTGCTTATGGTCACATAGTAGTAAGTGGTAGTGAAGGCTGTGAAGACCTGTCGAGTGTCTGCCTCTTGGGACGGCAGTTGTTATAAGCATATGGGTCAGGATTTCATCAGGAAACAGATGGTACCTTCAAACTGGGTAATTTGGGGTGAATTTAGTAAAGGGACTACTTTAAAAAAATTATTTACTTTTATTTTTGGCTGTGTTGGGTCTTTGCTGTGCGCGGGCTTTCTCTAGTTGTGGCGAGCGGGGGCTACTCTTCATTGCGGTGCGCAGGATTCTCATTGTGGCGGCTTCTCTTGTTGCGGAGCACGGGCTCTAGGTGCGCGGGCTTCAGTAGTTGTGGCTCACGGGCTCTAGAGTGCAGGCTCAGTAGTTGTGGCACATGGGCTTAGTTGCTCCGAAGCATGTGGGATCTTCCCGGACCAGGGCTCAAACCTGTGTCCCCCGCATCGGCAGGCGGATTATCAACCACTGCGCCACCAGGGAAGTCCCAGTAAAGGGACTATTTTTAAAGGTGTGGGAGGGTTTAGGGAAACCACAGGAACAGTGAAGGACCTCCAGGTAAGGAGTCAGGAAGCCTGGAGGAGAGAGGGCAGCAGAGGGATCTTGGAAGGGGCCGTGGATAGGAGTTATGACCTTCAGAGGTGGCCTGAAGGTGACCCTGAGATGACCCTGCAGGGAGGAATGATATCCTACCCTCACAGTCCTGCAGCTTTCAAATCCCACCATCGGCCAAACAACCAAATGCTAAGGACAGGAGGTCAGTCTCAGGACACAGAGCAGGGTGGAGAAGGGTGAAGAGTGGAACAGGAGGAAGCGTGGAAGCTTCCAGCACAGTTCAGGCCAAGGGAGCTGGACCGACAGGAGCTGAACAGCAAGGCTGGGGGAGGCACGTGGTCCGACAAGCCTGATGCTACCCTCAGGGTGGCCAGCAGGAACCAGTGACGCTGGACCAGCCCAGGAAATCCAGCCCAGGGCATCTTTGCAGCCCTCTTTTGGGCCACAACCCCCTCAGGCATCACCTCTCAATTCTAGGACTCAGAGGATTGACAGTGACACAAACCCCATGCTTGGCAGAGCAATGGGCTCCCCTTTTGCAGGACTTCAGCCTCTCCCATGGGACTTCCTGACACTTGCTAAAGAATCTCTGTCAGATTTTTCCAGCTGTTCCCAGTGGTCAAGGGGATGTGGACAAGGTGATGCTGGGTTATGACCTGCAGACCATTTAGAAAGGCTCCCATCTCTTCCTTCAGAGTAAAGAGAGATATGCCTCTGTGTGTGTGTGTGTGTGTGTGTGTGTGTGTGTGTGTGTGAGAGAGAGAGAGAGAGAGAGAGAGAGAGAGAGAGAGAGAGAGAGAGGGAGGGAGAGAGAGAGAGAGTATGAATGAATGAATGAATGGGCTGGATCCCATAGGATAAAACTGAGGTCAGAGCTGGCCTACCCTCCTAAGCAAAGTGGCCATACAGGGCGTTTCTTTTTAGTGCCCCATCCCTGTCCCTCCCCAGATCCTTACACTGTGACTTAATCCTGTTCTGCTGACTGAGATCAGGACAGTTTGATGGACTGGCTGCGAAATAAGAGGGTGGAGATAGTGGCTGGGATTCCAGATGCGCATGGATCATGGCAATAGCTGGCCATGGCAATCTTTGGGTAAGAGCCTTTCTTTGGTGCCCGCTGTGCATTTTATTACGCTTGCTCCCTGCTGCCCTGGAGCATCTGGAAACTTACCTAGAATTTTCAAATTCTGATTTGGGTAGTTCTGTATTCCATTCCTTTGTGAAAATTAACACGAGAGGAGTATTTATTTATATCGTACAATGAACAGGAAGCTAGATTAGATGGAAGTGGGAAATAATCATGGCAGGCATTTTTTGGGGGGTGGGACTGGGGTGAATAGTTTTGATTGACTGAGGGGCAGCCATGTCCCTGCTGACCTGCACAGATCACCAGGGGAGCACCTGTGCCCCCAAATCAGTTCTGGGCTGGTAAACTGACTTTTCAGTTTCCCTGGGTTTTGCTCAACACCAATTCTTATGTTAGCTCTTCCTCCTGGAATATGTCTCTTCCTTTTCATGATTTTGGTTTCTGCTTTCACTCCAAAGTTGTCATCATTTCAGTTCATGCCTTTTATAGTAAGGACAGTCCAGACTTGTGTGGATGGGAGTGGAGGATAAATATAAAGAGAAGAGAATGGGAAATTTAATCTGAGATGTCAATAACATACTGATTTTTTATTTTTCCACATTAGGCTTGGTTGCTCTAATATTACCAGTCAAATAACGTAATAAAACGAAATCATCAGAGATTACTTACCAAGGATCATTGCAGCAAGTTGTGGTCCCTGTTTTCTCTGGCTTCCTAACCAAACGGGTTTAGTGTTGGATCCCACAGAGCAGGGGGATGGTTTCACTCTGGTCTTTAGCACCATCGTAACTATATTGTTACTTTTCTGCAGATTTCATTCTTTCATAAAATGTGTTTTGTTTATTTTCTGAGTACCTCACTGGAATGGGGGCAAGGGGAGAAGAATTTCTGCCTGTTTTTTTTGTTTGTTTGGTTGGGTTTTTTTTGTTTTTTTGTTTGTTCTGTTTTTTTTTTTACATCTGTGTCCTCATCACCTAGAACGATGCCTGGCACATAGGAGAAGCACAATAAATAGTGAATGTAGTAGGCGCCCAATAAAGAGTCGCTGAATGAGTGAATGATGATATGGATTTTTAAGTTAAGAAAAAAGAAGCAAATGCAATTACAGAAACTTTGAAAAGGGAAAAACTTTCTGAAATTTCTGAAGAGTGAGAATTTTCTCAACAATAAAAGATTTTGCAGGTTCATAGCAAAAGGTATTCACACCATCCTCCTGCCTCATTATGTGTTCAGTTTCAAGTTAGCCGTCCAGCTGTGCACAAGGCCCATGAAATCCAATGAATGAGTCGGCAGTAAGTGGAATAGAAAATATGTTTTTTTGCTTTTTGATATAGTAGATGATTTCTCACCATGGTGACACCTGAACCCTTCATACTAGAAACAGTTTCTCTGACAACTGAAATATTTGATTAATTTATAGGCTGTCCTTCCATGATCATTTAGGAATTTAGTATAACGAAATAGCCTGTATTTAATAGTTCCCCAAATTTCTCAAAAGTATTTCATAAGCAATTTTTATTTTGGCATATGATAATTCAAGGCAATTCATATCCTTTTAAAAAAATTGTTAGAGGTGGCTGGTGCCAATATTGAGAAGAAAACAGGAACCCCTTGTTCTAAATTGGCATCTTCTTTCGTAATGGCAAGTCAGCATTAGGGCTTGTGGGATTTACTACCCGAGAGGAAAAATGTCTCTTCTGACTTCATTCATTTCATTATTTTAATACAGGTGGAACTTGAGAGTGATTCTGTTGAGCCAGTTAAGCAGTGTTCTTGGTCTCCCAGTGCTTTATCATAATACCAGGCAAATCGGTGGTGTTAGTAAATGTTTATTGAACAGAACCAAATTTATTGAGCATTCCTAGGTTCATGCCACCATGCTAGGCATTGTGCAGAGTAGAGAAAGCTGGTAAGGCAGCATTTCTGCTGCTTGTAGGTTTACAGTCTCTCTAAGGAGATATTACTACCAGTGAAATGACCGGGAAGTGGTCAAGTAGAATGAACACATGCCAACTACTTATGGTGTTGAGTTGCTTAGTGCTCTGCTCTGGACTATCTCTCTATATTCACTCCCTTGGCGATCTCACTCAGGGCTTCTTCTTTTTTTTTTTTTAAATTTATTTTATTTATTTATTATTTTTGGCTGTGTTGGGTCTTCATTGCTGCACGCGGTCTTTCTCTAGTGGCGGTGAGCGGGGCTACTCTTCATTGCGGTGTGCAGGTTTCTCATTGCAGTGGCTTCTCTTGTTGTGGAACACGGGCTCTAGGCGCGTGGGTTTCAGTAGCTGCGGCACACAGGCTCAGTAGTTGTGGCTCGCGGGCTCTAGGGCGCAGACTCAGTAGTTGTGGTGTATAGACTCAGTTGCTCCGCGGCATGTGGGATCTCCCGGACCAGGACGCGAGCCCGTGTCCCCTGCATTGGCAGGCAGATTATTAACCACTGTGCCACCAGGGAGGGGCTTCTTCTTTTAAGTAAAATTATTTTATTTTATTAGAACAAGTAAGATAGTCAAAAATAGTCAGATTTCACTTACAGCTTTTAACAGCTTTAAATACCATCGATATGCTGCTGACTCTCAAATGTGTGTCTTCCACCCAAATCCCTCCCACTTGCATCTCAAACTCACAGCCTAGACCCAACCTGCTCCTTGACCAGACACTGTCCTCCTGGGAAATGACATCACTGTGTGCCCAGCTGTTCAAGCCAGAAACCTGGACTGTTTCATTCCCCCTCCCTCATCCTCCTTATCCAGTTTACTCCAAGCCTTGCTGGCCCCCACCTCTTCTACCTCCCAGATAATCCCATGGGTTTTCCTCACCTCTGCTGTCTCCATCACTGCACCGTAGCAGCCTCCTAACTGGTCTTCTGACCCCAGCCATTCTCCTCAGCGGTTACTGCCAAAAACCTACATCAGATTATATTGCTTATTTGAAATCCTTCACTAGAATCTACATGTGGGATAAAATTGCAAAGAGCCATGCGTGTGTACAAATGAATGAATGCGTGTAAAAGAATCTGTAAAGCTGATCGCCATTGATCACACTTACATTTTCTTCCAGTTCTTTCTATGAATATTTCTTTACCCAAATTAGAAACATACTATACATGAAATATTATACCCTGGCTTTAAAATTTTAACATTAACATAAGCAGTTTTACGTCAGTAGATACTTTTTGAAAAAAGCTTTTCAAATGATAATGCCATGATTTACTTCACTTTGCTCCTATCGTGTGGTGCACTGCAATTTATATTATCCAACTCGAAATGTAGGCTATTTTTTTCCACTTTCATAGATTTGCAATGTGGTGAATATCTCTGTCCACAAATGTTTGTCAGAGTTTCTAATATTGGCTTAGAATAGGTTTTTAGAAGGAGGATTACCGGGTCAAATTCACATTTTTAAAGCTCTTGATAATATACGGCCAGGTTGTTTTCCCAAAAAAATGTTTTCCCCTTGTTACTCCTTTATTACAGAGCCACTGGGGCATTTTACTTTATTCTAAACTTAAACTGATAGGACCCAGGCCCATGTTGCCTCCTTTCCAAGAGATGTATTACTCAGGTACCAGAAGGCCTCACACTGGGGTGGTCTTGCATAAGAAATGATCTCAGTGCGTGGATACCCCAGCCAGTATTATCCTGAGTCTCCTGCACATTTACCTCCTCATTATTCTAGGGGAGAAATGTTAGTATTCGGGTCTGGTTTCCTGAGCTTTAAGTTGGAGAGAAAAGTGGAGGAAGTGGGTTAGTTTAAATTCCCAGAGCATTCCTTTGCATCAGTGAAAAGTTACAATGTTTGAATAGATACCTGTATTTCAGCGGGTCCCATGGTGCCTGAAGAATTTTGGGCATGATTAAAAGAGTTGAAAGGAAGCAGTGTCAAAAGACCTAGAAAATCTAGTGTGCCGGGAATGAAAACAGGATTTCAAGCCTTTGAATTCCACCAAACCATTCACAGCTGTGTCTCCTGTCAGATTTGGGCCATTGGGTAAACATCTTTGGAAGACAGCGTTTGACCTTTAAGAGAAAACTTTTTGAACCTGAAGGAAAATGAACAGCGGCAGTGACAATAGGCTGACCCTGATGAGTTTCTTGGAAATTAGTTATTTTTATTCTTAATGAGGTAAAATATGACTGCTCTGGGTAAAATGAGTATTTTTGGCTCTTCCATCTGTGTCTCAAGTACTAAGTTTCAAAATTGTGTTGACCGAACACAGTGAGGATTTTTTCACAGTTTTGATTGTGGTGATTACCAACAAGTAAACAATGTCTTTGTGTGTGTGTGTGTGTGTGTGTGTGTGTGTGTACACAGAGAGAACGCTGATGTAGAATTATATATTCTGTAGACCAGGGAATCCAATATATCCAGGTAGGTTGGAAGTTCCTGCTCAGACTTCTAGTCTTTTTTTTTTTTTTTGTGGTACGCGGGCCTCTCACTGTTGTGGCCTCTCCCGTTGCGGAGTGCAGGCTCAGCGGCCATGGCTCATGGGCCCAGCCGCTCTGCAGCATGTGGGATCTTCCCGGACCGGGGCACGAACCCGTGTCCCCTGCATCGGCAGGCGGACTCTCAACCACTGCGCCACCAGGGAAGCCCTCTGCTCAGCCTTCTTAAGAGCCTACATGGTGACTGATGGGGAGTCCCAGTAACCCCAGAACAACAAAGCTTGGCATAAATATTCCTGTCTTCAAAGCAACAGTTCTAGTGAAGTTAAATTCCTTTAACTCTGTATTTCCTGTTGTTCCAGAGCTTACGTGGCTAACAGAGGTACGAATCACTATGCATGTGTCATGCTTTCCTTTGAAGGAATGCTAGGGTGTTAACTAATTACTAGGCAAATGGACAATTATTTCTGAGAGGTTTTTTTCAGCATGTTTGTTGATACAATGACTAGGCTATTTATAGTAATCTTTTCAAGCAGTTTCTGAGTCTTTCTCTGCAACAGCAAATAGATAAAATTAATAGAGATGGTACAGCAGGGTGTTGTGATGCTAGCTCTTTTGGTAAGAATGTGGTGCTAATGAGGGCATGATCCCCTGAAGATCAGAAAAACAATTTCATTGGTGCCAACAGAGAAGTCTCACCGTCACCAGCTATCTCAGCTTGGGGCTATTCATCACGAGAGGAGCTGGGTCAAGGGGAGAGGATGGTCCAGGGTGAGAATGGTTAAGACTCTGCCTGCCAATGCAGGGGACACGGGTTCAATCCCTGGTCCAGGAAGATCTCACATGCCTTGGAGCAACTAAGCCCGTGCGCCACAACTACTGAGCCTGTGCTCTAGAACCTGCATGCCGCAACTACTGACCCCACATGCTGCAACTACTGAAGCCCATGTGCCTAGAGCCCATGCTCCGCAACAAGAGAAGCCGCCACAATGAGAAACCTGCGCACTGCAACGAAGAGTAGCCACTGCTCGCCGCAACCAGAGAAAGCCCGTGCACAGCAACGAAGACACAACGTAGCCAAAAAAATTAAAAAAAAAAACCCACCATAAAATTTTATGTTTATAAACTTAGTAATCTTCCTTTTAGAGGATCTTAACTAACACTCAAATGTAAAATGCTTCGTTTCTTTTAAGGAATTTAAAAGAAATACAGCTTCCGCAGTACTAAATAGAAATAGATGGACATGATAAACCAATTCAAAGATTGTCTAAAGGATGGTTCTTCTCCTCTACGGGAACCTCAAGGTCCCTTTGTCTTGGGTGGACAATGAGTACAGTAGAAACTAGCTGATTTATTTCATCTATTACTTTTACTTGAATATTTTAAAGCTCTTATAGTGTCATGACATCTCTCCCTTAAATATGGACTATGCATCTCCAAAAAGTAAGGACGTTTCCCTACCTCGCCACGAGACCTAACAAAATTAATAGTAATTCCTCAGCTGTATCTAATATTCGTCTTCTTTCCCCCAAATCTGCCCACTTGTCCCTAAATGTCATTTACCATTGGTTTATTTGAACCAGTCAAGGTCCACGCATTGCATCTGGTTGTGTCCCTTAAGTTTCTTTTAATCTAGAACAGTCCTCTCCCTCTTCCCTCACTTCACTGACTTAATGAAGAAGTAGCCAGCTATTTAGTAACAATTGGTCTCGTTTTATTAATTACTGAGCAAGAAGGCAACCACAAGGCTAACTTAATGAAACCAGATGTCTTCATTCCAGGATGGATATTTTTGATCTGGGGTTTACTGCTATTCCCCCTCAAGAGCAAAGGAAGCAAAAAAACAAAACAAAAACAAACCCTGACTTTGACGTGGAATTGACTAGCAGTTCTATGGCAGAATCCCTGTGATTTGGTTCCATGAAACTCTGAGTCCATGGCTGCTTGTCACTGATTTGGTGCCCAGGTACTGTGAATGCCCACTGTGGTTTTCTTCAACCCCTTTTGATTCTCAAGTCAGTTTTCAGGCAGCCAACATCCTTTACCTGTGGGTTGCTTTTTGGAAGGTATGCAATCCCCTACCAGCTCTATAAAGTATCTCCCTGGTAAGGAGACTATATTAAACGGAAAGATGTTTACTGATCTTCCCTTTTATTTGGTTACATCTTACATTCTTCTCTATCCTTTTCTCATATGGAAAAGAAAGCCCCCGTGACAGAATAGCAGTTGGTACCAGTATTCCCTCCAGTAACTGTTAATCTTAAACCTTACAGTGCACATGTATTAGGGATGTGGGGAAAGGGTCCTTTATTCACAATGAAAGGAAATTGCCACTTAAAAAATGACTCCTACAGGAAGTATTTAGAAAATGGTACCCACTCTTTTATTAGTATGGGTTAGAGGTTATCGTTTCTTACACCTGTGGACCAAAGTGCATCCTTTGGCTTGTGTTCTAGTTCCAGCTGAACCATATTAAACTGGGAGATCCAAGGAACCCACCCATTTTCCTTTGTCTTATATTCTCAGTCTAAAAATCAGGAGTTTGCACTAGACTTCTAAGCTCCCATCTAGCTGTTGAGCTCGATGACCTCATCACGTGAATAGTAACTTTAATTTTCCCGTTTCATCTCTCCCTTCCTCCCATAAATAACCTCTTCCGACAGGCACTTGCCTCTGAGTGTGTTGGGAGCCTCTGTAATGGTTTGGGAGCCATGAGTCAAGAGGTCCCGTTCTTACTTTCAGGTATGACTTTGTAGGTCAGGTATGACGTGTTTATTACTAAACAGGTAATTTCTTGTCTAGTTTTTCACGCTGTAGGTTTCCTACATATGGAAACTACACACCTTTTTAATTAAGAGCAGTGAACCCAAATATATTTATGTTAAAATGTGTGTTATCATGGGGTTGCCTAGAATGGGTTGCATTAAAAAAATATGGAGCTAGCAAATATGCCGGGACTGAATAGTACCAATTGATAATGCAGTGTACACAGTGTCTGAGCTAAAAAAAAAAGCATTATTGGGCATCGACCTTGTGCCAGGCACATGAAGGCTCGTTTTCTCACTAATCCCCACAGTGACCAAGGAGAGAGCCGGCCTGTTTGGGGAATCAACAAAGAAACAATTTTGCGCACAACAGAGCAAGGATTCCAACCCAGGTCTTCCCCAGCCTCAGACCAGTTCTCTTCCCCGTGTTGCAACTCAACTTTTTAAGTTGTGTATTTGAGCAATATTATTGTTTATACTTAGATTGCGTGTAATTCAAGAGCCGTTCTCATTTTTCTCATGTGTTATGCTACAGAATAGATATCACAGACACATTTAGAAACCTTTTCAGAATGATTCATATTGGGAGAAAAATCCAGCCACAAGATATTTGTATCAGGTAGCCATAGAAACCGCAACTTCAATTTGTGTCTTACAAAAGTTCTTTTATGAAGTTGAATAGACCCAAATTCCTGCTTCGTGGTTTAACAACCAATTGGTTATTAATGTGTACGGCTATTTCCCCATCTCTTCTATTTTTGCTGTCTGGTTGGCACAGCCGTGGCCTTTGGCAGCAGCTGGGATATAAATATAAAGTGGGAATTGAGGCGCATTGGGAGTGGAAGAACAGCTGACAGAGCACAGCAAAGCCCCAAGCTCTGCAGGGCCGACCGACCGGCCCAGGCAGGTTGGTTTCGGTCTGGTTGACTTGTCGGCTTCGTGCTGAGCGAGCTTTCATGGTTTAAAGGTTGGCATGGGAAGCGATGTTTCTTGCCCTGAGAATATCCATCTCTATTTGTAATCTATGTGGTAATTAAGGCCAGACTTTTTGATGGAGCCTCATCTGTGGCAGAATTTGAGGCGTGGTGTTATATGCCCCCTTCTAGCTTATTTTTAAAGGTGCACATTATATGTTAGGAAAATGTTTAAAAGCTGTTTATGGTTCAAAGTCAGTTGGCTTCATCCTTACTAATTTACAGATGTGTCACTTCATGAATGTAAGTCCTTGTGTTGGAAAGGTACTTGTCTAAAACGCAGGTGAGAGTTTATAACATTTATGTTTCCTTTTGCAAAGACTGGCAGGGTTTTGTTGTTGTATTACTTTGCTTCTTTTGGGTTGTTTCTTAAGCTTCTAATGACAAAGATTGCTATTGCTTATTAATTATAGTTTACCTATAACGCAAATTGTTGACAAATAGGTGGCATTTTTCCATTTGGGGAATAGAAATCATGTGCATGTATCAAGTGGAAAATTTGTCACATATATTCAGCTAACAGCTAACAGCTTTCTGCAGCAAACATTTATGAAGTGCTCACAGGTGTCAGGCTTTGTGACAGTGACACAATGGAAGGTTGTATAGATGTGCTCTCAGCCCTCCAAGAGCACATAGCTATTTTCCCTAGTTCAGTGAACCCAAAATTTTCTGGAAAATTATTACTATTGTAACAGAAAACGAAGACACCAAATAATTAAAAGTTGTTTTGGCTTTACATATTCAGATATCATATGACTAAAACATCTATGCTCTTGTGTTTTTCCATCTGTTTCTCAGTTTTCTCATCTGTAAAATGGGCATAATCATAGAACCTACCTCATAAGGTTGTTGTGAGGATTAAACTAGTTAATAGATCCAATGTTTAGAACAGTGCCTGGCACACAGTAAGTGTTCAATAAGTATTAGAGTTATTATTATTTGTCCAATGATTGTCTGGACTTTCTTCTTTCCTGGGTTGCTAGGAACGTTTTGAATCATATGACATTTTTCTGGAACTCATAATCAAAACTTCCCAGCCACACCCAGCTAAACCTGCTCTTCCTGCAGAATTTTGTATCTTAGCACATGCCACCACCAGCTACATGAGCCAGTCCTTCATGCCACCATGCTCCTGCCTACCACAGGGTCTTTGCATGTGCTGGTCCTTGTCTTAAAATGTCGTTCCCACTTCTCCCAGGTAATGTCTGTTCCTTTTCAAGATCGCAGCTTCCTTCTGCTGAGATGGCCTGTTTGAGCTCCCCAAACAGAGCAAATATTCTACACCACTTATTTGAGGTACCATTTTACATCTCACTGAGTGATTATTTGATCAATGTCTGTCTCTCCACCAGAATATAAGCTCCATGAGATCCAGGGCAGTATTAATTTTTGTTAATCTTTTGTATCCCCAGCTTCTAGCCCTGAATTACATGATAGGTGCTTGGTAAACATTTGTTGAAAGAATGGATTAGAAGGCTGTAGTTCATGTATTATTTATTATTTAATTCCAAAAATAATACATGGTATTTGTAATAAATAGGAGTAGTATAGAAATGCATGAAGAAATGAAGTAAGGAAAGAAATGCTCCTTTACCTTATAATCTCATCTCCCAGAAGTGTCCTCTATTGACACTCTTATACAAACTTGGTTTATATCCTTCTAGACGTTTTTCCTGTGTTTACCAATCATACATACATACACATATGCATATATATAGTTCTTATAGGAAAATAGAATCTTATGCTACATATACATTTGTTTTGTTTTATATGATACTGGAGCTATCTTTCTAGGTTGGTACATAATAGAGCTCCCTCATTAAAATGATTATGAAATACTTCAGAAAGGTCTAGAACAATACAATGAGCACACCTGTACCCACTACCCAGCTTGATAAATAAAGATTATCAATACATTGAACAGATCCCCCACCTTGCTATCTTGAATTTGGTGTTTCTCATTCCCATGCATTTCTTTATTCTTCACCTAACTGGGTTTATATCTATAACCATTGGAGAGTCTTTGCCTATTTCCAAATTTTATATTAATGGTATAATTCTATATGTGTTTTCTGCAATTTACTTTTTTCACTCAAATTTATGTTTGTGAGATTCATTCAAACTAAAGTGCGTAGTTCAGGTTCATTCACTTCCCTTGATGTAGCATATTCCACTGCAAGAATGTGATATAAATAGTTACCTATTCTTCTATTAGTGTGCATTTAGTTGGTTCCCTCTCCCCCACCACTTTTTTTAGTATTTCAATCAATGCAGCTATAAAACATTCTTGAATTTGCCTGCTTTTGTGCATATGTGAGAGAATTTCTCCACAGGTTATACCTGGGAGGGGAAATGCTGAAGTGTAGGGTATGTAGATCTTCAACCTTACTAGACGGCGCCAATCTACCTCTCCCAAGTTCTTTCATTATTTTTTAAAGCCGCATAGTATTCCATGAAAATAACGTACACTAATTTATTTATCCATTCCTTTTGCTAGATATCCGTTTGCAATGTCCTATAATACCCATCTGCTGGATATTATTTGGGGAGTTAAAACAATATTAAATATAAAAATTTCATGTTGAGATGATTCTACTAGCAGAGCACTTGAGAGCTTGGAAGGCCCTCTGGGGTATTTTAAGTTCATTTGATCCACTCCGTGGAGAGAGTCAGGTCAGTTATTACCATTGCTATGTTTTATCTTCAATGGATGATGAAACCAAACCTGAGGTATTAGGAATCTCAGGTCCTCGCTGGGTGGGCAGCAGAGCCAGGAGGAGTGGCTCACATCCTTGGTTCACAGCTTGTTCCATTCTACTTCTCTGCCTTCTTACACAGTGCAAAGAAAAAAATGTTGCCTACTATTCCAGTTCTACAAGGATCAAGCCATTAGCCACTTCAGTCATTGCACCCTGAGGCAAATTCAGGATGGAGAAAAACAGGATGCATTCTGTGCTTTAGATATACTGGCCCCTAGATAGTTAAGATATCTATCTAAGGAAAAATTTCAATGACCCTAGATTCTTGCATCTTCCCATACATAGAAAAGCACTAACAACAGTAACTGGAGATGTCTGTTCTTTGTGACTAGCAGTCATCATTTTACGCTTGACTACGTGTTTTTCCCAGCAAAAAGGTTCATCTACATCCTGGCTCCTGCTTTACCTCTTCAGCGTAGTTCCTCAAAGCTACCTGAGAGTCTGTCTCCTGGGCAATAGTCCTCAGTAAGGTCCCGAATAAAACTTTACTCACAACTTGTACGTTGTGCGATTTTAGTGCAGTCGACAACAGCTACTGAGTGGTTCAGCTGGTAACTATAACTGGTCAGAGCATTGGAAACAATGTGAGAAAGGAAGGCCCCATAAAGATGGAGGAAGAAACACGCCTTCTTTGTTGCACCTGTGAAAACTGCAGAGTATCAGCTCACAGGCTGTGCTGCTGGGCTGCATTGTCCTGGGAAAAGGGAAACAGATGGCAATTTAATAGGAAACTGATAGCATTGTTTGGGGTTGGGCAGGGGCTCTCTGGGGAACTAGGAGAGAAGCTTTCAGCTAAGAGCCACAGCAGCCTGGAGAAGGAACTTCTGTGGCCACTTCCTGCCACCTCTGCTCTAGGAGGAGCCCGAGGCGACAGGAGTCATAGGTCTCCATGGTCTGCCTGGTGCTGTTTCTGCCAGAACTCCCTTGAGAAGCCAGAAGTTATGACCCCAGGGTAGGGGCGTGTGTATGTGCGTGTGCGTGTGCGTGTGTGTGTGTGTGTGTGTGTGTGTTGGAAGAAGGGCTGGCCAGATGGTGAAAGCTGAGTATATAAATGGCATCAGAGCGGGAATGCTGAGGATGGGGAAACACGTTAACCAGATGTGCTTAGGGCACGGGGCATAAACAATGTGCATAATGCCCACCCCTCATTTCTCCCTTTTTCTTTTTTATATGCTGGCACATGTCCTGAACTTGAATGGCTCTGACCTGAATGGATGCAGCTGCTGTGCACAGCTTCTCTTAGGAGTGGTGGGGAAGCATGGTTTAAAAACCGGAAACCCAGGCTCTGCCACTAACCAGCTATGTGATGCTGGGAAAGTCCCTTTGCTTCCCGGCGATGCTTATCCTTTAGGAAATGCCAAGGTTCCTTCACCGCTGCAGATCCACCTTGTGCCTACTCTGCAGGTCTGGGGTTGTAGGCTGCTATCGGGGGTTTAAAAGTAAGCAAGATATGATCCCTTCCCAGCACCTTTTCTCCAGCTCCTGCCCAGGTTCTGAATGTCTAGCTCCTGGTTAGCAACCAAGTATCAGACAAAGAATCAGAATTAAGGTTGTTCTGGGAACGAGGAAAACAGGATTGAATGGCTCTGAGGTCTGCTTGGGTGCTTCTTTTGAGTTTCCTCCACTGAGAAGGTCGAGTGAGTCACAAATGCTATTCTTTGACACTGAGTATCGTGGTCTGCCCAGCCAAGGCCACCTCCTGAAATCCTCATAACCCAAGACACAAACACCCACGCTGGGTTTGGATGACATGCCCACTCTTCAATTCTCTCTGGATGCCACTTACATGCCGCATGTCCCTTGATCTGGGTACTCCGGAGTCCCATCCTCTTCTCGCCTTTCCTATCCTCATTGTGTATTCTCCAGCTGGATCATCATGTGATTTCCCACGGTTACCCAAAGACCAATGGTTCCCCGCCCATATTCTCTGGTCTGTGGCTCTCCTCTAAGTTCCATTTTAAATGACTACATGCCATCTCGACTTGGATGACCTGCAGGCGTTGACACTCACCGTGTCCAAACCGCACCCCTCAACCTCACTCCCAGCTGCTTCCTTTCTCCAGCGTTTCCTATTTGATGGCTGACAGCCTCACCTGTAAGCACCATGCTGGGAGGATCCTTGGACCCATCACTGGATCCTTTTTCAAGTCAACTCTTTTGGGGTTCTGTTCCTGGTAGAAGAAAATCCAGAGCCTTTACGGTGACCTGAGAAGCCTGGCTGCCTTTCCAACTTTTTATCCCCTTCTTTGTTCTCACCCGGCAGCCACCTTGAGTTCAGCCTGCGGGTCCCAGGGCCCTCACTCTTGTCCTGATGGGGACAAGGGGGGTACTTTGTCCCCATCAGCTTCCCATCCCTGGAATATTATTTGGGGATATTATTTGGGATATATTATTTTCTTCCCCACATCCAGTCTCCTTACCTGCCTGACTCCTTTCTCCTCACCTTCCAGAACTTCAAATAGCATCTCCTTTCCTTGGGCTTCCTTGGCCCTCTCATCTAGGTTGGTGGCTCCTCCTAGGGGTTTCCATGGTATCCTGCAGTGACCTTGATCCCTGATGACATAATTGAAGGTGCTCTTCCAAAGCGAGACTTGGTGATTATCTCTCCTCTGCTCCAGGCACAGTGGCTGGCTCTCAGCATGTGGGATAAATAAACACATTTTATAAAGAGGGAAAGAAACTCTTTCTCAAAGTTTTCTTGGGGTGTGGGTAGGATCTCAGGGTTTGAATATATCCCCGTACATTTCTGAGATTTGCCGCAGGGAAAAATCCTGAAGGATGTCCACAGGTTCCAACAAATCCTCCTAACTAGCTGATTTCTTAGATTTCCCGGTGCTTCCTGTCACCAGCTTCTCCACTTTGCTGTGAGGAGTTGACCAGTTGGCAACTGTCCAGGAGTTGGTGACTGACAGACACCTGGGCATCTTTTGCCAAGTTTCAGGGAAAAAACAAGGTAGAGAATCGAGTGTCAGCTGTCCAGGTACTGGGCGGCAAAGCTGATGACTTCCCGTAATATATTCATCTGTGCTTTCAACAGAGGCAGTGTGCAAAAATGCAGAGCGCCGTGGAGCCCAGCTGAGGATGTGGCCGTTGCCGTGGGTGGAGGGGTCTGTGAGGAACGGAGGCCGTCACTGGAGGTGAGGTTGGGAGGTCAATATTTCAGGTTCTTGGAGAAATAACTGCAGAGGCAGTCAGTCAGAAGGGGGTGTGGTTGTGCCCCCCTGTCCCATGCCCCGGTTTCTTGGCACTTAGGCAGCCATCAGATTAACGAAATCTTTTCAGTTTTCACAGAATTGACAACCTCACAAGGAAAAAGAATGTTTTCGCACTGGATGGAAGATTTAAAACAACATCCAAAAGAGCAAAACCTTTTCTATATAAGGGCATAAGCACTTGCCTTCTACACAATGTTGCGAGTTAATATCTTTGTCTCAGGGGTATAATTTTTCTCCTCAATCTTTACAGCTATTTCCAGAATTGCAAAGACTGTTTACAAAAACTGTGTCTAAAGTCTCAAATGCCCGAGTCAGCTCCATGTGTGGATGGACAGGGGAGAGGTGAGGGGAGTCCTACTGGGGGATGAGAAAGTTATTGCCTTTCAAACGCCAGTGTGTAACCTAAATCAAATTTTTAAAAAAGCTTCAGAACTATAATGCCTTTAAAAAAAAAAAAACTTGAATGATGCTGAGAAAGTTGAAGCAAAATGAATTTAATTACTGAATCACTGGTGGTAATTAAAAAACAAGTTATCTGTAATAAACTATATTTATAGATTTTTCCAATGCAAAGGTATAGGACTTATGAAACACAAATGATTAGAAGTGTAGGTTAGATTTAGAAAGGAAATCTGAATAGAAATGATTCCCTTCCACGGATAACAATATTTGATGTTAAATTTGGTTCTTTTACTACTCAAGCAATCAACATATATAAAATAAAGTTAGAGTAAACTATATTTTTCATCACAAAAGTGCCTTTTAATTTGTAAAACATCAAGTCACACCACGTTCTACTACAAGCATTAATAAATTGCTCATGTTATGAATTATGTTTAGAAAAATGTGCTTGTCCACATTTTTAGAAGCAGAGCTATCAGAGTAGCAAATAATTTTTAAATGGATATTTAGAACACATTAGGGCGAGTGTTATGTTTAGAGCTTGGGTATTCTTACCGAAGATTATTCAGTTTAAGATTCAACAGCACACACAATCTCTGGGAAATGTGTGTCCTCAGCAAGAGCCTGCTTGGGCATCCTTTCCTTATACTTAGGAAGAAAATTCCGGTCTGGGACATCCGGGTCCCAGAGAGGCACCTCCTCTGTGGTTCACAGGGAGACCACTCAGTTCCTGGGTTCAAATCTTCCCTCGGTCACTTTTTCACTGCAAGATCTTGGCAAGTTACTTAGCTTTTCTGTGCCTCAGTTTCTTCCTCAGTAATTTGGGGATAATAGTCTCTTCATAGATTTGCTGGAGGATTAAACCAGTTTATGTAAAGCTCTGGAACAGTTTATGATGGGCACGTAGTAAATCTTCAATAGACATGAACAATGATTATTATTGACGTTGGAAAGCTCTCACTCTTTCTAAGGATTTGGCATGAATCAATGTCTTTTGAGTCAGCAGAGCGAATCATTTTCTGTGAACAGTCAATATTATTTAGATAAAGTAACTTCTCTTCAGTGCCTTGGCATCAATTGTTCAAAAATAAAATAAAAAGACAAAGGGGAAAAATTCCTGGCAAAGGGACAAGTTTTGAGAATTGTTTTAAAGCAGTCATTGTATTCAGGTGGCTTACTATAAACAGGGAGGGAGGTAAGGAGGAAATCAGAGCCCATTGTGGGTCCATAAAATGGATGTCTTTTCAACTAAACAGATTGCTATCAGCCTCACAGGGCCGACTCACGTTCCTTTTTGCCCGGTCATTTCCTTTACTGAGTGTAAGAACCACCCACTTGGGTGTTTCTCAGGATTATAGGTTTTTTAGGTCAAACAGAAACCCTGGGAGCGCCCAGCGCAGCCCCACGCACGCAGTTACATTATGCACCGGCTGGGTGACATCGACCCTGCCGCTGTGGTGTGTCCTGGAAGCTGTTGTGCCTGATTTGCAGAGATTCTCTCAGAGTGTGGCCAGCGGCGACCAGCATCACAGGGTAAGAGCTTGGCTCTGAAATCCTGAAGTCTTCCTGGTGGGCTGAAGGCTGCACGTGGGAATCCCTCCATTCATTTCAGAAGCTGAACCAGTGGGCCCTGCTCACTTGCATCCTCTGTCATCCTCGGCCCCCATGATGGACGAGACACGGGAGCCTCTGGCCATGACTGTCCACCTCCTGGCCAACTCCGGGCATGGCTCGCTTCTGCAGCAAACCCTGGACCAGCTCCTGGACTGCATTTGCCCAGAGGTCCGTGTCTTTCTGGTGTCTGAGCGGGTCAGTCCAGTGAAATACTGTGACAAATGCCACTCCAAGCGGTCCCGCTTCCCGGGGATGTCTGTTCTGCTCTTCCTGCACGAAAGCTTCGGAGAGGAGCGGCTGTCTCGCATCCTTGACTCCCTACAGCATTGGCCGTGGCAGTGCTACCCCACCCAGAATGCGCAGGGAAGACCGTGCCCCTATATTCTTGCCAATCAGGAATTCTATAGTCTGGACAACCAGATGCCCATTTGGGGCGTGAGACAGGTGCACTGTGGCACCGAGATCCTGAGAGTGACGCTCTACTGCAGTTTTGGTAACTACGAGGATGCCATCAGGCTCTATGAGATGATCCTGCAGAGGGAAGCCACCTTGCAGAAGAGCAGCTTCTGTTTCTTCGCGCTCTACTCCACCGAGAGCTTTGCCCTGCAGCTCTCACTGAAGCAGCTGCCCCCTGGAGTGTCGGTGGACCCCAAAGAGGCTTCAGTGTTGCAGTTCAAGGTTCAAGAGATTGGCCAGTTAGTGCCTCTTCTACCCCATCCGTGTGTCCCCATCAGCCATACCCGGTGGCAAACACAGGACTATGACGGCAACAAGATTCTACTTCAGGTATTTCTGTTTGGTCTCCATGATCTTTAGATGCACATGTAACTGTGTGATGTGACATCCAAGAGATGATTTAATGTCGTAGTTCTCAACCTTGGTTGCACACCAAAGTCTCTGGGGAGTTTTCAAACGTTCCCATGCCATGGCTGCACCCCAAGTCAGTTAGATTAGAATCTTTAGGGGCACACTGGCTTGGGTAATACTTTTAAAACTCCTTGGGTGATTCTAATATGTAGCTTGTAACGTGGTTGAGAGGCACTGATTTAATAAAATCCCTTCCTCTGACAGATAAGGAAGTTCAGATTCTGTGAGCTGGTAACTTGCACAAGTAGTTTGCAATAGAATCAGGCAACACCCTACTTCTCAGATTTTCCTTTAATCATGCTACTCAACTATACACAAATACTTTGCCCACTCTTTGGGTCCAGAAATATCATTAGTTCTTTCCATCTGGACCTAAGGAAGCTGAAGCTGTAATTACGGTTGGGGATGTTAAGTATGCCATCCTATTGACTTAATTTTTAAGCATCTTGCATCACTGTCAAATTTTACCCCAAATAAAGTTATATAGTTAGAACCCTTCAAAATAAAATCTTAAAATTAAAGCCTTCTTCTGTAGGCATCCTATTGAAAGCAAGCACAATCGTGATAGCTACCATGTGTCATTTCTTATGAAGGATTATGTGGCAGTTGAACCTTGCTCTTTAGTAGCTGTGTGATTTTTGAGCCTTGGGTTCTTCATTAGCACAATGAGGGTAATATTAGCATCTTCCTGGAGTACAGGTTGTTATCTCTGCTAAATGACCTGACATTTATAAAGTGCTTTAGTGCCTAGAATTCAATTTTAGCTGTTGTTGTTCATATTATGCCCTAGAGTATGTATTTCACATTGATTGTTTTATTTAGTCCTTCTTACAACATAGGAAGTTTTGCAGAAGGGAAAATTGAGGGGTAGAGGGAATAGTTACTTGCCCAAGACACAAGAGGAAGTGTTTACGTGGTTCCAAAGCCAGGCAGCTAACCACTGCAGTCCAGTGCTGTGTGCATGTGTGTGTGTGTGTGTGTGTAAGTGTGTGCAGGCAGGGAGATGTACGTGATATTCACAGCAAAATTTCTGTCCTTGAGAAATGGTCAGTAACCCTTTTAAGGCCTATTGGATAAAGTAAAAACAGGCTAGAAGATGAATTATCTTTCCTTTTGATTAATTTTGTTGTCATCAGCTTTGAGTTATTAATAAAACATGAGTCATATTGATAGTGTATGTGATGATCTCTAAATTATTTACCTTCTCATTCACATAAGGTGGACAGGCACAGTTTCTCTTAGCTGCCTGTTACATAGCTCACTAATTTCCAAGGCATCTAAAGTTTTTCCTTCAGCCTTAGTTAATCTCCAGAATCTAAACCTCACTGTCAAGCAAAAATTTAATATGTGTGTGCAGCAGGGGACACATTTCTGTTTCAAAGGCTAACTGACATTTTAACTTCTGAACCACGGCTTATACAACTTAGTTCCTTTGGAAAGTTAAGTCAAATTTGGGGAGTGAAGAATAGTTTTTTGGATAAAGACGTCAATGAGTTTAGGCTTTTGCCAACAAAACGGGTGATTATCTTCTGGAAACTTCTGTTTCTGGTGTCCTATAAAAGTCCCTGAAGAAAGCATATACAGAGGCTTGGCTATAATACACTATAAAAGATAATACCTTGTAGCTACTTCACTCCTATAATGGGGTGAATTTTTCCGGATAGAAAACCCAGCCCAAACTTCTGTGGGGGCAGAGAGGATGGGGGGGGCAAATGAACTGGCTTTTGTAAGTAAGTAGCCTGAGTCTTGAGGCTTAGGAGCTGACTCCCAGCTCCGCCACTTCCTCAGACGGGCCCTTGTGGTCACCAGCTGGCTGCCAGCAGCTCTGAGGACTACCCTTTTGAGTTCCTCACCCTACAATGGGCCAACAAAACTTCTGGACTTCACGTCAATTGGACCAACTTGGATCCGATTCTCTTCTCTAAATCAGTCATTGCATTCTGGGGAATGGGATTAGGTGGATTAGCTTAGTTCTGAGGCAAAGGCTCTACTATCCTGCATCCCGAGATTTTTTGTGGACTCAGACTCTCTTGGCACTCATGGAGGCGGGGGACAAGGGTCCCCAAGGAAGATCAGTGAGGGGACAAATGCTGGGTGGCAAAAATGACTAATGTCCACCAGCGAAAGAAACTAATATCTGTTTAAGGGAGAGCTTTAATCACAAGTTAACTTCCCCATGTGTAACCCCTCCAGGATGGACATGTGTGTGAGGTGGGGGGGAAAGGGGGGGATGCTAGACCCAATGAGGGTGATGGGCAAAGCTTCCCTGAGAGGTGATGCCTGGGCCTGGCTGAGCTGGATGGCCCGGAAGGAAGTAGCTAGATGGGGAAGGGAGGAAAGTGTTCCAAACAGAGGAGATGGTGGGTGACAATGTGTGGAATAGGATTTCCTTAGCAGGCATGTTCAGAAAAGCGCCTGTGGTTCCATGTGGCTGGAGAGAAGGGAGGGGGTCGGGCGGGGGAGGATGGGGAGGTGGGTAGAGGCCACATCATCAGGCACGTGGTCAGCCACTGGAGGTAAGCACCATGAGGACAGGGACCTTTTTCGGTCCACTCTTTTTTTTAAATTTTATTTTATTTACTTTTTTATACAGTAGGTTCTTATTAGTCATCAGTTTTATACACATCAGTGTATATATGTCAATCCCAATCTCCCAATTCATCACACCCCCACCCCCAACCCCCTGTGGCTTTCCCCCGTTGGTGTCCATACGTTTGTTCTCTACATCTGTGTCTCAACTTCTACCCTGCAAACTGGTTCATCTGTACCATTTTTCTAGATTCCACATACATGCGTTAATATACGATATTTGTTTTCCTCTTTCTGACTTACTTCACTCTGTATGACAGTCTCTAGATCCACCCACATCTCAACAAATGACCCAATTTCGTTCCTTTTCATGGCTGAGTAATATTCCATTGTATATATGTACCACATCTTCTTTATCCATTTGTCTGTCGATGGACATTTAGGTTGCTTCCATGACCTGGCAATTGTAAACAGTGCTGCAATGAGCATTGGGGTGCATGTGTCTTTTTGAATTATGGTTTTCTCTGGGTATATGCCCAGTAGTGGGATTGCTGGGTCGTATGGTAGTTCTATTTGTAGTTTTTTAAGGAACCTCCATACTGTTCTCCATAGTGGCAGTATCAATTTACATTCCCACCAACAGTGCAAGAGGGTTCCCTTTTCTCCACACCCCCTTCAGCATTCGTTGTTTGTAGATTTTCTGATGATGCCCATTCTAACCGGTGTGAGGTGATACCTCATTGTAGTTTTGATTTGCATTTCTCTGATAATTAGTGATGTTGAGCAGATTTTCATGTGCATCTTGGCCATTTGTATGTCCTCTTTGGAGAAATGTCTATTTAGGTCTTCTGCCCATTTTTGGATTGGGGTGTTTGTTTCTTTACTATTGAGCTGCATGAGCTGTCTATATATTCGGTCCACTCTTATACTCCCAGTACCTAGAACAGCATCTGGCACATGGTAGGCAAATCCATTCTAGTGTGAATGAGCAAAAGCTTTGCCAATTAGCTTCTATCTTATTCTGACTGCAATCAGCAGTCACTGACAGAGCCACTGAATGGTACTGACATGTACAATTTGCATTATGAGGATCAAAAAGGAGAGTATACATGGAGGTGCTTTGTAAAGTAGAAACTGTAGCACAGTTACTGTCTGTGTAAGAAGGCTGCTAGCTGTCTCTCCATGTCTTTTCCCACATAACCTCCTGTCAGCGCACACTGTCTGATGCTTCTTAGAGCCTAGGATGTGTATTTTTGATGAGATTGATATTAGGGTACCTAGTAGATGCTCAGTAAATGAATGAATGGCTGAATACAAAAGCAGGTATGTCAAATGTTTATTCATCCACCAAGTGTTTATTAAATGCATACCTTGGGCTACCCTATTCTCCACTTGGCAGTTTTCATTCTGCTATCTCAGTCCTTAGTGGATGCATCTTTGGTTTGGCGTCTGACATAAATTTGGGGAAATTCTCAGTCATTATTGTTTCAAACATTTCTTCTATTCCATTCTCTTTCTCATTATTTGTCTACCACTCCTGTTTTAGTTGTCCCATAGTCTTTAGATAGTCTGTTCTGGGTTTATTTTCTCAGACTTTTTTTTTCTCTCTGCTTTTCTTTTTCAAGGATTCTGTTGATACATCCTCTAGCTCAGAGATTCTTTCCTCAGCTGTGTTTAGTCTGCAAATAAGCCCATCAAAAGCATTCTCTATTTCTGTTACAGTGTTGTTGTTGTTGTTTTATCTTTTTGGTTCTTCTTTTAGGATTTCCATCTCTCTTTTCACATTGCCATCTGCTCTTGCATGCCGTTTACTTTATCCATTAGAGTCCTTAGCATATTAATCAGAGTTGTTTTAAATTACAGGTCTGATAATTACAACATCCCTGCTATGACTGCTTCTGATACTTGCTCTGTCTCTTCAAATTGTGCTTTTTACCTTTTGTAATGCCTTGTAAATTTTTCTTGATAGCCAGGCATGATGTAGCAGGTATAGGAACTGCTGCAAATAAGCCTTTATTAATGTGGTAGTAAGGAGTTGGGGGAGGGGAAGCATTCTATAATTAGGTCTCTGTCTTAGTGAGTCTATGCCTTGAACTGTGAATTTTGCAAGTGTTTAATTTTTTTTTTCCTCCTTGCTTAGGTGGGCGAGAATGGCTAGAGTGGGCTGGAGTTGAGTACTTCCCTTCTCTCACATGGAAGGCTAGAGAAAGCTGGAGTTGGGTATTTCTCTTCACCCAGGTCAGTTAGGCTCTGATAATACGCCAGCATGTTAGGCTCTGGTTAACTAGTTTCCCCTGAGAGAAGGACTTGTAAGAACAGAGTGCTCTGGAGTATTTAAAAATGGTCCCTTTTCACCTAGAGATTCCCATACTAAGTGAAGTAAGTCAGAGAAAGACAGATATCATATGACATCACTTTATATGTGGAATCTAAAAAAAAAATGATACATATGAACTTACTTACAAAACAGACTCACAGACACAGAAGAACTTACGGTTACCAAAGGGGAAAAGGAGTGGAGAGGGATAAATTAGGGGTTTAGGATTAGCAGATACAAACTACTATCTATAAAACAGATAAACAACAAGGATGTATTGTAGAGCACAGGGAACTATATTCAATATCTTGTTATAAACTATAATGGAAAAGAATCTGAAAAAGACCTGAATCACTTTGCTGTACACCAGAAACTAACACAACATTGTAAGTCAACTATACTTCAATAAAAAAAAAAAGGTTCCTTTTCTCCTTCTCTTTCCGGAAGCACAAGGGGATTTTTCTCTGATATTTATTGTGAGAGTCTAGTCACGCTCCTGGAGGTAAATCTCACAAAATTGGGGGGGGGGCTCCCCCGGGACTGGGTCCCCTGGAGTTTTTAACTCTCAGAGTTGTCCACACTAAGCCTCCAGCTATTTGCCAATTACAGTTCAGGTTTTCCTCGCCCTGTCCTGGTTCCTGCAGTGGTTTCCACTTTTGATCCTCTTTTCCGGGAAGCCATGACTCCCCGCATTCATTCGTATGTCTCTCCAATCTTGGGGGCTGCTGTTTGCCCTGTGTCCCCACCTCTCATGCAGATGCTAGAAGAGTTGTAGCTCTCTCTAAGGCCACCGGTGCCTGAGGTCAGGGTCAGCAGTATTGGCAAATGCTGACCACTCCTTGCTTGAAAGTTTCTCCTCTGTGAGCTTCCATAACTTGGATCTTCCAATTAAAGGATTTATCCTATCTCTCTATCACTTGGACATTTGTTTTCAAAGTTTCAACTCTTTTTGCCCCAAAATCAGGTTTCCTCAACCTCGGCACTATTGACATTTTGGACTAGATAATTCTTTGCCGTGGGGGAGATGTCTTATGCATTACGGGATATTTAGTGCATCCCCAGTGCTACCGTTAGATGCCAGAACCGACTCCACTTCCCTGCAGTTGCGACAACAGGAAATGTCTCCAGACATTATCAAATGCCCTCTGGGGGGTGAAATTTCCCGCAGTTGAGAACCACTGTCCTAAGTTTAAGGTTTCCCTAAGATTAAGAAATAAAGCCCATCCTGGGCATTTAGTTGTCCTCTTTGTTCAACTTACCCCTGTATTTTCATCTCCTCTATCTCCTGAGCTTTTGGCTTTTTCAACTCCCTGTAAGACCATTTAAACATAACGTCTCCTCATCTCAAATTCAGTCCAAACAAAACCAAAGTCATCCTCTGCAGCCCTAACCCCCAATTTCTCCAGCTCTGGTCACCCTCCCATTTGCACAGGTTTTGAAATATGTCATTTTTAAAACCTCTCTTTTTGGAAGACCCACATTCAGGCAGCCCCCCCCAAACTGTTCAAGTTTCCCTTTGGAGCCATTTCTTTTTTTCTCTTTCCTTCCTTAAACCCACCTAACTTCAAATGTGCATTGTTATTACAACGTTCTAACTCTTCACTCTGGCTCCAGGCATCTGCTTGATCCTGCACAGGAGTGTTGAATACATTTTTTTTTTTTTTTTTGCGGTACGCGGGCCTCTCACTAATGTGGCCTCTCCCGTTGCGGAGCACAGGCTCTGGATGCGCAGGCTCAGCGGCCATGGCTCACGGGCCCAGTCGCTCCGCGGCATGCGGGATCTTCCCGGACCGGGTCACGAACCCGTGTCCCCTGCATCGGCAGGCGGACCCTCAACCACTGCGCCACCAGGGAAGCCCTGTTGAATACATTTTTAAATGATGGCTGGATTTATGTTCCTTGTCAGCTCAATAGCAAAGTTAGCAAATAAAATTAAAACTCACTTGTCCGAATTTCAAGGCTCTTCATAGTCAGGCCCCCCCGAATGTTTCCTTTGCTCCCTCCTTCTCTAGTTATTCCACCCTTCTTTCCAGACCTCTAGGCTCACTCCCGCACCCATGTATTTTTCTGTCATAAAATATACATAACATAAAAATGTATCACTGTAACCGTTTTGAGTGTAGAATTCAGTGCCTAATGGTACTTAATAGCACATTTACACTGTACTCCATCATCACCACTGTCTATTTCCAGAACATTTTCAAGGTTCATCTATGTTGTAGCATGTGTTAGAATTTCCTTCTTTTACAGGCTGAATAATATTCCATTTTATGGATATCTGCCTTTACATACGGCCTGAGCTGTTCCTTGTCCAGAGATGTCTTTCTCTTCCTCTTCATTTGTCTATCCTTTAAGACCCTGTGCAAGTACCACCTCCTCTGTGAAATCTGCTATAAGCGCATTCTTAACTGGAACATTTTACACCGAAACTTTGTAACACACAAATGTGTGTTACATTCCTCATTCTTGTACCATATAATTTGGGACTTTATGACTTTATGACTCGCCATCTCTTTTCGGTATTTTATTGTAAATGTTTATGTCTGGTAGAGTACCAGAGAGACAGCTGCTTCTGAACCATTTGTTGATTGATTAACCGCCTGTTGTCAGGAAATAAGTTTCTCTTCAGAAAAGTAAATATTCCAGAAGCTAGTTTGGCAAAAGCAAACATATATTTCTCTTCATTTTATCAACAGACCTTTAGCTAAGATCATCTTGATGTTCTTTATTAGCCATTTAAAATAAAAGAAGATAGTCTCTCGTGAAGTGAGTAATTCATTTGCTTTTTCTGTAGCATTTCTGGGTTCCTTTCTCATGTCTGAGTCTCTTAGAGGCACTCATTCAGACTCTATTCCTCCCGCTTTGTTTCTCTCCTCATTTCCTCCCCATTCTTCATACCCCACGCAGACACACACACACACACAGACACACACACTCCCAACCCTACACGCCCGCTCTCACTCAGTGCTTTGCTTTATGCTGCCCTGAAGGAATCCTTGTAAGCATGGCTCAGAGGTTGCTGCTGCTATAGGATGGTGGGTTAACATCATTGGTTTTGGTTAATAAATTAAAATAAGTACCTTTCAAAAGATCAGTTAATTGGAAGAGACTAGATTCAACTCTTAAGTAAGCAAGTTTGGCATTGTTTTGGGGTTTCTTATTATCTATATAATTTGTTCCCATGCAATCTTTTTTTTCCAGTGTAGGAGAAATCCTCTTTTGCTATCTCTTGGAATCACTTTTAGCAAAAGACAATATTATTTTCCCTTCATGATGTCAGTCTGCCCCTTAACAGCTTAATCATGTTTCAGTGATGTATATTCTCTTATTTCTCAAGTGTTGAGAGCCAAATGAATGACCAATGATCTTCCTGTTCATCAAGATAATGACTAATGTTCCCTGAAACTCGAAAACACCTACCTCTCAATTTGTAACATTTTACAAATATTTCTTAGAAAGATGGGCTCTAAATGATCAGAATTCCTACAAATGCATTTCAATTGCTTTTTTGGCAAGAGGAGCGTTATTCTCTCTCAAGAGATTTATCTCAACTACTTGCCGTTATGTTTCTCCTGGAAATTCTTCACTCCAACTGCACACACCTGCATTTCTACATTAATAACCTTGTGCTTTCTTTAGCCATATCGTCTAAGGACTTCTCTTAAGAAAGGAAAAGTTGATATTCTCTCTCTTAAAAGACTGCAGAAAGGGCCATCCACAGGATGAATGTCCTGTGGCAGTTTCTTAGTAAGACTTTGTATCTACCTAATGGCTAATAATTAGGGGC
This sequence comes from Monodon monoceros, assembly GCF_005190385.1. NCBI lineage: Eukaryota > Metazoa > Chordata > Mammalia > Artiodactyla > Monodontidae > Monodon > Monodon monoceros. Next base: position 14,025,125 of record NW_021703772.1, read on the forward strand.
CATACATTTCTATATGCAAATAATTTATGGTTTGTTAGGCATTAAGCTTTATTTATTTATCCAACAGACATCTAGTGATTACTTACCACGTGTTAGGCATTGTGCTAGGTACTGGAGATACAATGGTGAAGAAGGTGTGTACAATCCCAGCACTTCCAGCTGGCAAAGTCTGGAAGAAGATATAGAGAAGTGAGCAAACAGGTGCAAAATAGTGTGGTAACTACTATGGTATGGAAACTACAGGCTGCCAGGACAGCTAGTAATAATATTTGTGATGATGATAATAGCCAACTTAGGTTTAGCACTACTATTTCCAGGCCCTGTTATCATTTAATCTTCTCAACAACTCTTTGACATTGGTACTTATTATGATCTCCTTTTATAGATGAGGAAACTGAGGCACAGAAAAATTAGGTAACTTGTCTAAAGCCTCACAACTAATTAGTGGCAGAGCCAATATTTAGGGGTACCTAACTCAGATTCAGTGACATGGAGAAGGCTTCTAAGAGGAAATGATGTGTAAGCTTGGAGTTAACAACAGGTATGAAGGGTCAGAGGTGACATATCCCAGACAAAGGAAATAATATACACAAACACTGGCATTAAGAAAGAGCAAATAATGTCCAAAGAATTGAACAAATTTCAATTTTGGCAAGTGGAAGAGGTGGCGAATTAGGCTGGAGTAAGAAGGGACAGACTGTGAAGGGTGTGGGAGCCCATACTAAAGGGCTTAGATTTTTTTCTTAAGAAGAGTAGGAAGCCACTTGAAGTAGGACGGTGACATGATCAAAACTGTTTTCAAAACTCCTCTGGTAGTGGACTGGAGAATGGATTAGAGGGAGGCAAGGCCATCCATGGGGTGTCCCTTCGATGGCTGTTGCAGTAATTCAGACTAGAGAGGATGACAGCCTGCCTAGGGTTAATGGCAGTGGACATGGAGAGACGGGAAGATCTGAGAGATCTTTGAGAAAGAGTCCATGGGAATGCGTGACATGAGGGATAGAGAAGGGAAAATGATGCTCTTGCTTGGTGACTGTGGGGCAAACGATGCCAGGTTCTAAGACAGGGAAGAGTAAGCAGAACAGATTTAGGGTGAGAAGGGGGATGAGTTCAATTTGGGACATGTTGACTTTTAGGACCTTGTGCCTGGAAGACAGTTGGATAGGTAGGTATGAAGCTTAAGAGACAGATCTGAACTGTAATTAGACTTTCAGAAGCCTCCATCATTTAGATAATAATTGAAGGCAGGGGATTCAACGAGGTTGGCTGGGAGAGTGTGTAAAGTGAAAAAAGAAGATGGCCGCTTAGCGCTGAAGAACTACCTCCTGTCACAAATTGACAGGGGAGGAGGCTTCTTCAGTGGACCCTGAGAAGGGGTAGATGGAAAGGAAGGAGAAAATCCAGAAGAACGTGTTGACATAGAAGGTTAAGGAGAAGAAGTCTTCATTTGTAAAGGAGAAAGGTCAGTCTTGTAAAATTCTACCAGAGCTCAAGTAAAAATTAATGACAAGGAGGCTCCTCTAGATTGGATAGTCTAATATCAACCCTGAATGATTTCTTAATATGGAACTAGCCATGCCGGTTTCCATTTCCAGAAGAAAAAGGCCTCATTGGATAAAAAAAAAAAAAAAAAGGTAGAATATAATGTCAAATGACCTTCCAGGAGGCAAAGGTGGCAGCTCATCCCTTTGAAGGATTGTACTTGTCACTTTTATTCAATTCAACCGACTTTATTGAAAGTCTGCTATGGGCACAGCATGGCAGAAGGCTGAATAGGACATAGTCTGTTCTTGACACTTAGTTAATGGAAAACATCGGTTACACCTGTTCCTCTTCTCCTTGTCCCATAGGTCCAGTTGAATCCAGGACTTGGTGTTAGGAATGGTGAACTTGCCTTTCTGAATGGCACCTCGGGAGCTGACACGCTTCCCCAGGGCTCCAGGCTGACCCCTGTCTCTGCGATTAGGACCCTAGAGCCGAGAAGCCGAAGGAGCAGGGGCAGGAGGTTCAAGGTAGGGTCGGTGGAGTGGCCTGAGCCTGGTGGGCAGACAGCGTCAGACAGGGCTAGTGGCACTTCGTGGAAAAGCCCTGGCCTCTCAGCTCAGCCCAGCAGCCCAGCTACGGACTCCCAGCTGCCTCTGCCTTCTCTCCACCTCGAACCCGGGGCCAGAATAGAGGTCCTCAGACGGGAAAACAGCTTTGAGAAGCAAGAGGCAGAGACGAATGTTGACACAGGATTCACCGTGGTCAGCTCTGGACCCAGGCAATCTTTTCTGAGCAGATTTCCAAGGGATCTTTGGACCCACCAGCCACCATCCTGCTTGTCAACCTCTTCCTTAGGGGCAGCTGCTTCCAAAAACAACAGAATCTTTAAGGAAAGCGTTCATCCTCTGTCACTTGCTGACCAAAGGGACCTTTGTTCCAGGACGATAATCTCAAAATGTCCCCTTCCTCTGCCAGTCCAGGGTGAAGAAAAAGAAGCAGGAGAAGAATTCTTTATATAGCATAAAACAACTGTGGTTTTCTAAAACACAAAATCAAATAGAATGTTCTAGAAATGGAGCACTGACCCAGAATCAGCCTGTTTCTTGTTCATCTGAGGGGCTCTAAATGCTAGCCATGCACAGATCTGTATCACTTTTATTTCAAATGTTCAAAGTCTAGCAGTGCTGGTGAGTGGTTGTTTATTTGCCGTCATGGTCATAAGGGAACACAGCCAACACACAGGGAAAAAGCCCAATGCCTCACGTCCTTGGAGACACACTAACACAGCTGGGTGTGTTGAGTTCAGTACCTATCAGGGTAATTGCATTATATGCAAATAAGTTGGATGTGTTATGCAATGCTGATTAGAGTCTGTAATTTGGTTTTAATTTTTACTTGCATTGCATTGTTCATCCCCCTGGGCAGCATGGGCTATTTATTCTTTAGTGTTTTTTAGTTTTTATGTGACCTCATTTGGTAACTAGGCCCTGTTCACCACTCACCTCTAGTGACTTTTGCCTTTAAAGTTGTTTGCATCTGGAATGAGTTAACATGCAAAGTGTTTTGAACATTACAAACATTTCTCTTTTTCTCCTGTTTAATGAGCAGCAACACTGGAAACCAAAAAAATCAAGTTAAAAATGAAAGCTGGGCTCTAGGGTTTCCGGCTCCTCCATTTCTTGTTTGTTTCCGCACCACCCCGGTGGGGCCCGTGGTTCATATAATTAAGCAGAGAGGAGTGGAATGTGATTGGATGATTCGAGATCTCCACTGAGTGTGGCAGGAAGATTGCATTGGTTGGGTCACTGGAGCCGGACTTGTGTTTTTTTGGCCACGTTCAAATTCCTGTATTCCTTTGCAGTACTCATTCATTTATTCATTCATTTATACATCCATTCGTGCAACACAGTGTACAAATACCTACCTTTGAATAAGACATTGGTATATGGTACACATACATTCTGTGGCCATCAAACCCAAAACTTATTTATGGTTTCACTGTATCACAAATCCATTCTATCAATTCTTAAGAACAGGTGGAAGTTCAAACTTATTTCTCTGGGAAACTTTTCCACAGCTGATTACCACACTTGCTGCACAGGCTGTGGTAAGAATTCACAACCTGTGGATGGAGATGGGGCATATTATGAATCGCAATTATAATCATAATGGATGAATTCTTAGTTGCTCATATGATGTATTATTTGGTTGGGTCTATACACACATTTCTTAAAAATCTGAGGTCTGTGTGTTTCAGTTAATTTACAAGGTTATTTGACTCCAAGAACTCCATTTTCCAGAACAGATGTTATGTGACTATAAGTGCTGATTTAGCTGGATCTTTTGGAGACCCCTATACTGAATAGACCTAATTGGAGAGAAGGATGAGTTCAGGCTTAAGCATGAATCTCATGGCAGCGAGACTGGACTGAGTTTGTGTGCTCTGTCCCCCTAAAAGAGTAGAAATGGAAGAGAGCTGCAAATGGACGAAGACAAGACTTCTAAACGGATTTCTGTCCTTATACTATCAGTATATTCTTATCCCCATGTTCTTTCTTTCCCTCAGATTAAAGTTAGATCTTAGAATGTGGAATGAAGAACTTACTTTTGGTATGGTTTTCTATAATAAGAGTTAAAAAAAAATGAAAGTCTTATTTAAGTTGAATTATTGAGCTGCTTTGAAAAGCACAGCAGGCAGTTTTGAAGTTTCTTTCCGACTTTTTTGAGGTTATCTAATTCCTTTAACATAATACATAGGTAGGAATATAAGTACATGGAAAGCATAAAAAATATTGAGGAATTTGAATGAGTAACTTACAAAATTGACTTGTAAAATAAGACTGTACTCTTTTCTTTTTTTTCTTTTTGCGGTATGCGGGCCTCTCACTGTTGCAGCCTCTCCCGCCGTGGAGCACAGGTTCCGGACGTGCAGGCTCAGCGGCCATGGCTCATGGGCCCAGCCACTCCGTGGCATGTAGGATCTTCCCGGACCGGGGTACGAACCCGCGTCCCCCACATCAGCAGGCGGACTCTCAACCACTGCACCACCAGGGAAGTCCTAGACTGTACTCTTAAAATGTACTCTATTGTATCCTCCTACTCACTATAGGAATCCAATTTACAGCATGATGGGATGGAAATGCCAGTGGGCTATGTGACAGAGGCCCAGATTTTGGTCTCAGTTTAAAATTTACTATTTATATGTGACCTTAAACTCTTTGATCTTCTGTTGCCTTATCTTCTGTACTAAGGTTGTTAGGAAAATCAAGATTATGCGTATGAAAGCATTTGGATACTGTTAAACACTGTAAATATGTAAGGTATTATAATCACAAATGGTCCTCCAGACCCACATTTTTAAAATGTCTTAACAACAAAGGATTTTTTTGAAACAACTTTTAGTGAAAGCAACGCTACAATTAAAAAAAAGAAATCCAACTCTCTAAGATTTTTACTATGTGTGTCATTTATGTTTACACATCTAGGAGGAAAATGATGGATAGAAAGGATCAAATATATCCTAAAGTTCAAAAGAGATTTTATATATAACAGGGACAAACTTATGAACTAATTTAATCCAAATTATCAAATTATCCAGACTCTTTACTTATTTATACTGTATTTTTAAAAATATATTTATTCTATTTTATTTATTTATTGTTCCTGTCCGTGTAGGGTCTTCATTGCTGTGTGTGGGCATTTATCTGGTTGTGGTGAGCGGGGGATACTCTTCATTGTGGTTCGTGGGCTTCTCATTGTGGTGGCTTCTCTTGTTGTGGAGCACGGGTTATAGGCATGCAGGCTTCAGTAGTTGTGGCGCGTGGGCTCAGTAGTTGTGGCACGTGGGCTCAGTAGTTGTGGCGCCTGGGCTTAGCTGCTCCGTGGCATGCGGGATCTTCCCGGACCAGGGATTGAACCCGTGTCTTTGGCACTGACAGGCGGATTCTCAACCATGCTACCACCAGGGAAGCCCTACACTGTATATTTTGAAATGTAACGTGTATCACAAGTGACTGCTGGTGGTCAGATAATTTAATATTTTTATAGGTATATTAAAACCAAGTTGCATTACAGTTGTTTGGCTATTTTTAACCTTAATAGTAGTTCACATTTTTTGCAAGCATTACTTGGATATTGCTAAGCATGAATAGAAATGGTAACATTTAGAAACTTGCAAATGTGTTTGTCTCTTAGCGGAGGTAGAGCAGGGGATTTGCAGGCTGACAGGGAAGGAGAGGGACACACCTCGATTTACAAAGGGAAGTGGCACAGGTGCCTCAGCTATACCCCATCTGCCCTCAGCTCTGATGGCGTTACCGAGTCCAAGCTTGTACTGCTCACTTCATGAAAGGCCAAGAAATTGAGAGATGAGTTGTTGGGGCAAAGAATAGCAACTTAATTCAGAAAGCCAGCACACTGAGATGATGGTGGACAGGTGTCCCAGAGAACCATCTTGCTGGTTTTTATTGTTTTGTTTTGTTTTTTTTTTTTGCGGTACGCGGGCCTCTCACTGTTGTGGCCTCTCCCGTTGCGGAGCACAGGCTCCGGACGCGCAGGCTCAGCGGCCATGGCTCACGGGCCCAGCTGCTCCGCGGCATGTGGGATCCTCCCAGACCGGGGCACGAACCTGTGTCCCCTGCATCGGCAGGCGGACTCTCAACCACTGCGCCACCAGGGAAGCCCCTTGCTGGGGTTTTGGATGCTAGTTTCTTTTATAGAACAAGGCAGGGCGGGGTGAGAAGGTAAAGTAAAAAAGGTGATAAGTTGTTGCAAATATTTCCTGGCTCCGGCCAGACTTGGGAGGGGAGGTGTTAATTTCTTCCTTCCTGCAGCCATTCATAGGTGAGCCTGGTCAGCATGTTTCCTGTGAACTGAACAGAGGTATTTTAGTTTAATATTCAGACATGAGAGACAGGGTTCCCAGAGATGGGCCATTATGTATACTTAAGCTATAGGTAATATCCCTTTATAGTGATTAAGTTGTAGCAAAAGCAATAGAATACAAAGGTTAAGGTAAAAGAAACAGATCTAACATGGAGTGAGATTTGTTCTTCCCTATTACAATGGGATTTTGTGGTGGTGACGCTGGTCTTTCCACTGCTCTACCAACAATGCAGTTATGCATGGGAGGTGCTGATAGCACAGAGAGGGATGGAGGCAAGAGTGGGAGGAGGTGAGAACCCCTTCCTTCCCTCCCAGAGAAAGATGGAGAAAGGGGAAGATGAGAGGAGAGAGCAGAATGGGGCCATGAGCACACACCCATTTTCTGTTGATTGGAAACTCCTAAGTTTCATCTCCTCGCTATAAAACTTAGAAATTCCTGGGATAACTTAACCCTGGCTGCCTTTCTTGAGTCTTCTCCAAGCCAGAGTGTGTGGGCTTTTCCTCCCTTTTTTTCTCTTCCTCTTTTCGCCATTCCCCTCCGTTTTCATTCCTTTCCTTCTTTTCTCTTCCTTCTCTCTCTTCCTGTGTGTGTGTGTGTGTGTGTGAATTTGATACTCTCTTCGTTCTTCACTTTGTTTAAAATACTTTGTCTTTGCAGCATCTCCCAAGATTCCTCAAGGGGTTGACCTGTAGCTGCAACTTCTGACGGGCCCCCTTGGCTAAGCTCTGAGAGGATCAGAAAGAAGATTTGCTCCTTCTCTGAGGAAATTCTCACTACCTTCCAATTCATTGTTGGGGTTCTGCTCTGGGACTGCTCAACCCACATCACTTAGAAACGAGCTGGTCTCTCTTCCCCACAGCTCTCTCCTTCCTTTCACACCTGTCCAACCTTTCTCTGAGGTTTGAGATGTTTCCTGAGCATTTCTTACAATTAGCAATTTAAAATATTGTCTGTAATTTGTGATAGGAAAACAAAAGGAGCTTATGGCCCCAGAGAGTACATAATTAGGATTTATGTTATTAAGAACTCAAGCCTGCTAAACTTCATTTCAAACACATCATTGAAAAAGTCTAGTTATTCCAGAGAATCCATCTGAGCTACCGAAGACATAACTAGGTCTCTGCTTAGCATGCACAATGTATTCTATTTGCAGATTCCATTTTTGCCAGAGATGATTCTGAGGTGTTTCTTTTAAGAACAGTAATTGTAAAGAAGGACAATAATACTAAATCTGAGTTGATGATGGCTGACCTGAGAACCCCCTTCCTAGGTGGGCATTTCTTACTTACGTATTTCCATCTTTACACCAATCCTGTGAGGTCGGTGCTACAATGACCCCCATTTTACAGATGAGAAAACTGAGGCACAGAGAGGTTGAGAGCCTAATCAGGAATGGCGCAATAACTAAGCGGCTCAGTTAGGATTAGAATCTGGGCTGTCAGGCTGGCATCTACACCCTTAATCATGCTACTGTCCTGCTCCCCGAAGGGCGTGCAAGAAGGGAGACCTCCACTTCCACACGGTGCCACCCTACCTCCACACCTTGTGCCCCAACAACTGGCATGCCACCCAGGTTTCCTTGTTGCTCCTCCAGCATGCCCCAGACCTGCCCTGGTGGGCCCCTTTTTGTCCTTTAGTTCTCAAATTAAGTCCACTGTCAGGAGGGACTTGACTAGATGGTGTCCTGTTAAAGCAGCCCAGGCACCAGTCCCCGTTGCAGTCCTAGGACCAGAGTAGGTGCTTTTACACGTATATTGTTCAATGAATGCACAGCAAGGGTTGGGAACACCTATGAGGCTTCCATTCTCTAGAAGCCAGAGACAAGAGATTGTCTTAGTCTTCTGGGGCTGCCATAGACTGTGTGGCTTAAACAACAGACATTTACTTCTCACAGCTCTGGAAGCTGGGAAGCCCAAGATCAAGGTGCCAACATGGCCCATTTCTGGTGAGAGCTCTCTTTCCGTCTTGCACCAGCACTTTTTTTCTGTGTCCTCTTGTGGCGCCCAGAGATAAAGGGAGAGAACTCTCTCATGTCTCTGATTTTTTAAAAATTGAGGTATAATTGACATATAACACTATATTAGTTTCAGGTATATAACATAATGATTCCATATTTGTACATATTGCAGAATGATCACCACAATAAGTCTAGTTAAATTCTGTACCACACAGTTTTTTTCTTGTGATGAGGACTTTTAAGATTCACTCTCAACACCTTTCATATATGCAATATAGTATTATTAACTATAGACATCCTGCTGTACAAAACATCGCCTCAACTTATTTCTCATGTCTCTTATAAGGGCACTAATCCCATTCATGAGGCCTTCACCCTCATGACCTAATTACCTGCCAAAGTCCCCACCTCCACAGTGGGGATTAGAGCTTCTGCATTTGAATTTGGGAGGACACATCCATTCCATAATAGAGATAAACCATTTCCTTCCTGCCTAGGTCCTAGGGCCATGTTGACTCCGGGCAGCCCCTCTTCACCAGCATTTCCTCCATTTATCAGGTGTGTACTTTCCCTCCTTTATCTGTTGACTGCAGACCTATGACAATTGACAGAACCTCCCTCCTTATCTCCCCTGGTCCTCTTTAGTGTATAAGCATCCTTGTACATTTCCTTCATTGTTGGTGCTGCTGTGCTCTATCAAAGGTTTGGCTTCCTCCATCCATTCCACAAATGTGTCCTGTGTGCTAGACCCCAGGGAAGTGGACCCTCAGATACCCCACACCTTCTGCCTTCAACTCTGGGAGCTTGTCCAGACTCCCTGCACCTCGGCCAGTGAGCCTCACTTCCAAAGGAGCAGGTTTTATCTTCAAGGAAGTAGCCACACTGGACAGTAACAGCAAAAATGACACTGCTGTTCTCACCACGAGGGCTGTTTGAATTCCCATGGGCAGACAGTCAGAGCAAAAATGACACTGTTGCTCTCACCACGAGGGGTGTCTGAATTCCCGTGGGTGTGGACTGTGGTTGAGGCAACCTAACATCTATTATAAGTCACAGTCCTTTTTATATCCCTTTCACAGTTTAGCATTTGCATCTTGGAATTTTCTCTTGCTTTGTGCCATGGTCTAAATCACGAAACTAAGCGTGACTGAATTTCAGCAGGACGTTTTTAGTGGGGTGTGTAAACATCGATACTTACCTTGTTTTTCACCTATCATTAGCCTGTCACTAGAGGGCACTGTTGTGACACTATCCAATGACTGCGGGGGCGTCTCCAAGCTTTTCCCCTTTGCTTCAGCCGGAGAGAGCACAAAGTATTACAGATATTTAAAAATTAATTTCTGTTCAGGAAATTTCCCCATAGGAGTATCAGCAGGAGGCAGAGCCCACCTGAAATACTTTCCATCCGCGCGTCCCCTCGTGATGTTGTCACTAGGCCAATCAGGTGTTCTCCCCTAGAGTCTTGATGTGGAAAAACTCCTTTAGGGTCGGGGGAGGCGGCAGCAGCAGCCCCAGGGAGAAGTGATGTCAGTCTTTGGCTTTGGAGCCCTTACCCCACATTGGTCCAGGGGCCTGCTTTTGGTTGTGATTCATCCTCCTTTTGTTCTTTTGCATCTTTTGAGCCAGTTCTCCAGCCTTCTGATCAATCCGTTCTCAGCTCGCATCGGCTACAATCAGTTCTGTTCCTGCACCAAATAACTGAGATTGATACAGAGTGAAACACTGATCGGGGTTCAGGCCAAGAACAAAATTGGGGCACATTGTTAGGGAATTGCATTTTCAAAGGGATAAACAAAGATGTTAAAAACCGTCGTTTGGGGGTTCAGTGTCTCTTTGAAGTTCCCCTGGCTTTGATTCTTTTCCTTTTGGATTGCTTCTTTCTTCTCCCTCACGGCCAGACAGTGAGAAGACCCGCCCCCTACCCTTTAGCAGGCGAAGAAGGACTGGATGCAGAGTGGGTGCAGGGTCCCTTCTGAGAAGTAGGTCTGCCTCTAGACTTTTGTCCAGGGAAGATGGAAAGGACCCTATGTGCTACATGTGGTCTGGCCTAGGTCACCAGGACAGGGCCTCAACCTAGAGCCCTTTCATTTACAAGCAAGAGAGACTGAGAACTAATTTAAACAAAAGGGGGAAAGAAGGAAAGCTACAGGGTCATTTAACTGAAAGCCTGCATCAGGTAACCACAGCCCCAGTGTCACATTCCACCAGCCGCGCCCCCTAGTGGAGACAGGAAGTCTTTTCTCAGAGTTCCAGAGAAAATTCTCTGATTGGCCTGGCCTGAGTCACATGTCTATTCCTGGACCAATCACTGTGCCCAGATGATGGGGCTCTCTGATTGGTGACACTGTGGCTGTGTCTGTTTGTGTGAATGAGATTTGGAGGGACACAGGGAGGGAGTTAGACCCACTTGAACAACATGTGGGTCCACACAAGAAAGGGACTTTTTATTAATCAGAAAAAGTGAGAAGAGATGTTGGCTGGCAACGGAAGCAGAGGTCCACTCCTGGCCACAACTGTAGCTGGTAACCAAGGAAGAGCACCTTCTGCATAGTACTTGTGAGGGGGACCCTGGATGCAGCTCCTGGTCTCCTCTTCCTTGCAAAGAGCATAGTTTTTGACAGCATGAGACCTTCCAGTATCCGGCCTCCATCAGCCCATGTTGTTTTCTTTAAAAGCTGTATTAGTTTTCTAGAGTTGTTGTAACAAATACACTGTAAACGTCATGGTGCAAAACAACAGAAGTTATTCCCTCACAGCTCTAGAGGCCAGGTGTCAGAAATCAAGGTGGTGGTGGGGCTACACTCCCTCTGGAGGCCCAGGTGGAGAATCCTTCTCTGCCTCTTCCAGCTTCTCCAGGCGTCCCTTGGCTGCATTTGCAAAACTCTGATCTCTGACTCCATTTCCAAAGTCACCTTCTTCTCTTCTTATATCTCTCTCTGTCTCTTACAGTGACACTTGGTATTGGATTTAGGTCATCCGCCCCCAATAATTCAGGATGATTTCATCTCAAGATCTTTAACTTAATTACGTCTGCAAAGTCCCTTTTTCCAAATAAGGTCACATTTACAGGTTCTGGGAGTTAGGAGAGGGACATAACTTTTGGGAGGCCACCATTCAACCCACTATAGACCCTTTTAATTATATGGTTTATAATTTTCTGGTTTAGTTATTTATTTGTATTGCCTGTTACTCTCCCTTAGCCCACGCTACTCTGTCTCTATCTCTCCCTCTCCCTCTCTGTCTCTCTCTCTCTCTCACACACACACACACAAATATAACCTCCATCAGAGTTAGAACCTGCCTGTCACTTTTATAACTGTATTTATAAGGCCTAAAACAGTGCCCGAACCAGAGAAGACACTCAGTGAGTGTTTGTTGATTGAATAAAGGAATGAAATAATTGATTTCCTTGGATTGTGTGCCATTAGCACGGCATCAGTGTATTTAGTGAGCTCCTAACTCACTGCATTAGTGTTGGGTTATGTATGGATCTCGGTCCCCCATTTTATTTTATTAATATTTTTTAACATCTTTATTGGAGTATAATTGCTTTACAATGGTGTGTTAGTTTCTGCTTTATAACCAAGTGAATCAGTTATACATATACATATGTCCCCATATCTCTTCCCTCTTGTGCCTCCCTCCCTCCCACGCTCCCTATCCCACCCTTCTAGGTTCGGTCCCCCATTTTTTTTTTTTTTTACATCTTTATTGGAGTATAATTGCTTTACAATGGTGTGTTAGTTTCCGCTCTATAAAAAAGTGAATCAGCTATACATATGTATATGTTCCCATATCTCTTCCCTCTTGCGTCTCCCTCCCTCCCACCCTCCCTATCCCACCCCTCTAGGTGGTCACAAAACACCGAGTTGATTTCCCTGTGCTATGCGGCTGCTTCCCACCTGCTATCTATTTTACGTATGGTAGTGTATATATGTCCATACCACTCTCTCACTTTGTCACAGCTTACCCTTCCCCCTCCCCATATCCTCAAGTCCATTCTCTAGTAGGTCTGTGTCTTTATTCCTGTCTTACCCCTAGGTTATTCATGACATTTTTTTTTTCTTAGATTCCATATATATGTGTTAGCATACGGTATTTGTCTTTCTCTTTCTGACTTACTTCACTCTGTATGACAGACTCTAGGTCCATCCACCTCACTACAAATAACTCAATTTCGTTTCTTTTTATGGCTGAGTAATATTCCATTATATATATGTCCCACATCTTCTTTATCCATTCATCTGTTGATGGACACTTAGGTTGCTTCCATGTCCTGGCTATTGTAAATAGAGCTGCAATGAACATTTTGGTACATGACTCTTTTTGAATTATGGTTTTCTCAGGATATATGCCCAGTAGTGGGATTGCTGGGTCATATGGTAGTTCTATTTGTAGTTTTTTAAGGAACCTCCATACTGTTCTCCATAGTGGCTGTACCAATTCACATTCCCACCAGCAGTGCAAGAGTGTTCCCTTTTCTCCACACTCTCTCCAGCATTTATTGTTTCTAGATTTTTTGATGATGGCCATTCTGACCGGTGTGAGATGATATCTCATTTTAGGTTTGATTTGCATTTCTCTAATGATTAATGATGTTGAGCATTCTTTCATGTGTTTGTTGGCAATCTGTATACCTTCTTTGGAGAAATGTCTATTTAGGTCTTCTGCCCATTTTTGGATTGGGTTGTTTGTTTTTTTGTTATTGAGCTGCATGAGCTGCTTGTAAATTTTGGAGATTAATCTTTTGTCAGTTGCGTCATTTGCAAAAATTTTCTCCCATTATGAGGGTTGTCCTTTGGTCTTGTTTATGGTTTCCTTTGCTGTGCAAAAGCTTTGACGTTTCATTAGGTCCCATTTGTTTATTTTTGTTTTTATTTACATTTCTCTAGGAGGTGGGTCAAAAAGGATCTTGCTGTGATTTATCTCATAGAGTGTTCTGCCTATGTTTGATAGTTTCTGGCCTTACATTTAGGTCTTTAATCCATTTTGAGCTTATTTTTGTGTACAGTGTTAGGGAGTGTTCTAATCTCATGCTTTTACATGTTCCTGTCCAGTTTTCCCAGCACCACTCATTGAAGAGGCTGTCCGTTCTCCACTGTACATTCCTGCCTCCTTTATCAAAGATAAGGTGACCATATGTGCATGGGTTTATATCTGGGCTTTCTATCCTGTTCCATTGATCTATCTTTCTGTTTTTGTGCCAGTACCATACTGTCTTGATTACTGTAGCTTTGTAGTATAGTCTGAAGTCAGGGAGCCTGATTCCTCCAGCTCCGTTTTTTGTTCTCAAGATTGCTTTGGCTATTCGGGGTCTTTTGTGTTTCCATACAAATTGTGAAGTTTTTTGTTCTAGTTCTGTGAAAAATGCCAGTGGTAGTTTGATAGGGATTGCATTGAATCTTTAGATTCTTTGGGTAGTATAGTCATCTTCACAATGCTGATTCTTCCAATCCAAGAACATCGTATATCTCTCCATCTGTTTGTGTCATCTTTCTTTGATTTCTTTCATCAGTGTCTTATAGTTTTCTGAGTACAGGTCTTTTACCTTCTTAGGTAGGTTTATTTCTAGGTATTTTATTCTCTTTGTTGCAAAGGTGAATGGGATTGTTTCCTTAATTTCTCTTTCTGATCTTTCATTATTATTATCTAGGAATGCAAGAGATTTCTGTGCGTTAATTCTGTGTCCTGCAAGTTTACCAGATTCATTGATTACCTCTAGTAGTTTTCTGGTGGCATCTTTTGGATGATCTATGTATAATGTCATGTCATCTGCAAACACTGACAGTTTTACTTCTTCTTTTCCAGTTTGTATTCCTTTTATTTCTGTGTCTTCTCTGATTGCCATGGCTAAAACTTCCAAAACTATCTGAATAATAGTGGCGAGAGTGGCGTCCTTGTCTTGTTCCTGATCTTAGAGGAAATGCTTTCAGTTTTTCACCATTGAGGACGATGTTTGCTGTGGGTTTGTCATATATGGTCTTTATTATGTTGAGGTAGGTTCCCTCTATGCCCACTTTCTGGAGAGTTTTTGTCATAAATCAGTGTTGAATTTTGTCAAAAGCTTTCTCTGCATCTATTGAGATGACCATATCGTTTTTCTCCTTCAATTTGTTAATATGGTGTATCACATTGATTGATTTGCATATATTGAAGAATACTTGCATCCCTGGGATAAATCTCACTTGATCATGGTGTATGATCCTTTTAATGTGCTGTTGGCTTCTGTTTGCTAGTATTTTATTGAGGACTTTTGCATCTATATTCATCAGTGCTATTCATCATCTGTAATTTTCTTTTTTTTTGTAGTATCTCAGTCTGGTTTTGGTATCAGGGTGATGGTGGCCTCGTAGAATGAGTTTGGGACTGTTCCTCCCTCTGCAATTTTTTGGAAGAGTTTGAGAAGGATGGGTGTTCGCTCTTCTCTGAATGTTTGATAGAATTCACATGTGAAGCCATCCGGTCCTGGATTTTTGTTTGCTGGAAGATTTTTCATCACAGTTTCAATTTCAGTGCTTGTGATTGGTCTGTTCATATTTTCTATTTCTTCCTGGTTCAGTCTTGGAAGGTTATACCCTTCTAAGTATTTGTCCATTTCTTCCACCTTGTCCATTTTATTAGCATAGAGTTGCTTCTAGTAGTCTCTTATGTTGCTTTGTATTTCTGTGGTGTCCATTGTAACTTCTTTTTCATTTCTCATTTTATTGATTTGAGTCCTCTCCCTCTTTTTCTTGATGAGTCTGGCTAATGGTTTATCAATTTGTTTATCTTCTCAAAGAGACAGCTTTTAGTTTTATTGATCTTTGCTATTGTTGTCTTTGTTTCTATTTCATTTATTTCTGCTCCGATCTTTATGATTTCTTTCCTTCTACTAAATTTGGGTTTTGTTTGTTCTTCTTTCTCTAGTTTCTTTAGGGGTAACGTTAGGTTTTTTACTTGAGATTTTTCTTGTTTCTTAAGGTAGACTTGTATAGCTATAAACTTCCCTCTTAGAACTGCTTTTGCTGCATCCCATAGGTTTTGGATCGTCGTGTTTTCATTGTCATTTGTCTCTAGGTATTTTTTGATTTCCTCTTTGATTTTTTCAGTGATCTCTTGGTTATTTAGTAACGTATTGTTTAGCCTCCAAGTGTTTGTGTTTTTTACGTTTTTTTCCCTGTAATTCATTTCTAATCTCATAGCGTTGTGGTCTGAAAATATGCTTGATATGATTTCAATTTTCTTAAATTTACCGAGGCTTGATTTGTGTCCCAAGATGTGATCTATCCTGGAGAATGTTCCGTGAGCACTTGAGAAGAAAGTGTAATCTGCTGTTTTGGGATGGAATGTCCTATAAATATCAATTAAATATATCTGGTCTATTGTGTCATTTAAAGCTTCTGTTTCCTTATTTATTTTTATTTTGGATGATCTGTTCATTGGTGTAAGTGATGTGTTAAAGTCCCCCACTATTATTGTGCTACTGTTGATTTCCTCTTTTATAGCTGTTAGCATTTGCCTTATGTATTGATGTGCTCCTATGTTGGGTGCATATATATTTATAATTGTTGTATCTTCTTCTTGGATTGATCCCTTGATCATTATGTAGTGTCCTTCCTTGTCTCTTATAACATTCTTTATTTTAAAGTCTATTTTATCTGATAAGAGTATAGCTACTCCAGCTTTCTTTTCATTTCCATTTGCATTGAATATCTTTTTCCGTCCCTCACTTTCAGTCTGTATGTGTCCCTAGGTGTGAAGTGGGTCTCTTGTAGACAGTATATATATGGGTCTTGTTTTTGTTTCCATTCAGCAAGCCTGTGTCTTTTGGTTGGGGCATTTAATCCATTCACATTTAAGGTAATTATCCATATGTATGTTCCTATTACCACTATCTTAATTGTTGTGGGTTTGTTTTTGTAATTCCTTTTCTTTACTTGTGTTTACCAGTTAGAGAAATTCCTTTAGCATTTGTTGTAGAGTTGGTTTAGTGGTGCTGAATTCTCTTAGCTTTTGCTTTTCTGTAAAGCCTTTGATTTCTATGTCAAATATGGATGAGATCCTTGCTGGGTAGAGTAATCTTGGCTGTAGTTTTTTCCCTTTCATCCCTTTAAATATGTTGTGCCACTCCCTTCTGGCTTGTAGAGTTTCTGCTGAGATATCAGCTGTTAACCTTATGGGAGTTCCCTTGTATGTTATTTGTCATTTTTCCCTTGTTGCTTTTAGTAATTTTTTTTTGTCTTTGATTTTTGCCAATTTGATTACTGTGTGTCTCAGCCTGTTTCTCCTTGGGTTTATCCTGTATGGGACTCTCTTCACTTCCTGTACTTAGGTGGCTATTTCCTCTCCCATGTTAGGGAAGTTTTCGACTATAATCTCTTCAAATATTTTCTCGGGTCCTTTCTCTCTCTCTTCTCCTTCTGGGACCCCTATAATGTGAATATTGTTGTGTTTAATGTTGTCCCAGAGGTCTCTTAGGCTGTCTTCATTTCTTTTCAGTCTTTTTTCTTTATTCTGTTCTGCAGCAGTAAATTCCACCATTCTGTCTTCCAGGTCACTTATCTGTTCTTCTGCCTCAGGTATTCTGCTATTGATTTCTTCTAGTGTAGTTTTCATTTCAGTTATTGTATTGTTCATCTCTGTTTGTTCTTTAATTCTTCTAGGTCTTTGTTAAACATTTCTTGCATCTTCTCAATCTTTGCCTCCATTCTTTTTCTGAGGTCCTGGATCATCTTCACTATCATTATTCTGAATTCTTTTTCTGGAAGGTTGCCTATCTCCACTTCATTTAGTTGTTTTTCTGGGGTTTTATCTTCTTCCTTCATCTGGTACATAGTCCTCTGCCTTTTCATTTTGTCTTTCTCTCTGTGAATGTGGTTTTTGTTCCATAGGCTGCAGGATTGTAGTTCTTCTTTCTTCTGCTGTCTGCCGTCTGGAGGATGAGGCTATCGAAGAAGCTTGTGTAAGCTTCTGATGGGAGGGACTGGTGGTGGGTAGAGCTGGGTGTTGCTCTGGTGGGCAGACCTCAGTAAAACTTTAATCAGCTTGTCTGCTAATGGGTGAGGCTGAGTTCCCTCGTGTTGGTTGCTTGCTCTGTGGTGACTCAACACTGGAGCCTAGAGGCTCTTTGGTGGGGCTAATTGTGGACTCCAGGAAGGGTTATGCCAAGGAGTACTTCCCAGAACTTCTGCTGCCAGTGTCCTTGTCCCTGTGGTGAGCCACAGCCACCCCCTACTTCTGCAGGAGGCCTTCCAAAACTTGCAGGTAGGTATGGTTCAGTCTCCTATGGGGTCACTGCTCCTTTCCCCTGGGTCTTGATGTGCACACTACTTTGTGTGTGCCCTCCAAGTGTGGACTCTCTCTTTCCCCCAGTCCTGTTGAAGTCCTGCAATGAAATCCCACTAGGCTTCAAAGTCGGATTCTCTGGGAATTCCTCCTCCTGTTGCCGGACCCCCAGGTTGAGAATCTTGATGTGGGGCTCAGAACCTTCACTCCAGTGGGTAGACTTCTGTGGTATAAGTGTTCTCCAGTTTGTGAGTCACCCACCCAGCAGTTATGGGATTTGATTTTATTGTGATTGTGCCCCTCCTACCATTTCATTGTGGCTTCTCCTTTGTCTTTGGATGTGGGGTATCTTTTTTGGTGAGTTCCAGTATCTCCCTGTCGATGATTGTTCAGCAGTTAGCTGTGACTCCAGTACTCTTGCAAGAGGGAGTCAATTGCCTCCTTAAATGGTTATTCAGTGGTTTCTCCCGCACTGATGGGGACCAGAGTCTGCTTTCAGTCTCACCCATGAAAGTCTTGGTGAGGCTGAGTAACTTAGTGTGAAATTTGAATTTGGGACTATTTTGCATTTTGCATATGAAAATGAGGTATTCCAACGAGGCAATTAAATTCTGCTTCATAAGGAACTTTCTTCTTCTGTTGTGAGCATAATTTTGGAAAGAGGTGAAAGTATAGCTGTGTTCTGGGAACTCTTTATTAAGTCTGAAAAGTGCCACCCCTGTCACCTCTTGAACTCAATGTGTTCACACCATTCAGTTATACTACAGGCTGACATTTTTCTGTCCTATATTGTACTGAAATGAAGATGATCAATTTCTGTGACTTTGTTAGGTTTTGTAAGTTCACTTCTGCAGAGAGGCTACAGAGGTGGATGAAAATGGAAAGGTACATAGTGAAATAAACCAATATCCTCATGGCTGTCACTTGTGGTGGACCAGTTCCCTCGCTCCAAGAGGAGTGAGGCAGAGGGTGCCCGGGAAAAGGCAACCTCTTATTAAGAAAGAGGTGCCAGAATCTCAGATGTCTTTACGGAAGGCAAAGGCTTTGCTTCTTTGAGTCGATAGCTCTGTGGTTTCTGCTCAGTTATCCCTGGGTTACAGTCACAAAAAGATCCAGTGAGGTCAACTTCCACAGGATGAGTGAGGGATTCGGAGAGCTGATAGTGACTGGGGGTGCCGTTCTGTCCCAAGAGAGAGACTGAAGGAAGAAAAGAGGGCTGTGTCCCTGGTCAGTGATTTTATTTTGCAGACAAGGGGCAGTTGGGGTAGAAGGAAGGAGTGAGTCTACTGGGATGGAAGCTGATCACAGGAGCACGAGTAGGGACAAGAATCAGGCCAAGATCTTGCTCTCAGTTGCCAATGACCATGGAAGCAGGATCTTTTGTTTAATGTGACAAGAGCTGAACCAAATTCCCTGATGCTCTCAGATGAGTTGCCATGGGGAGAATCTTAGACATGGTGCCTTAGCCAACATGGGCTCAGAGCCAGAGCTCACTGACTTTGGGCCTGGAACTAAGGTGAGGACCTGGAGACAAGAGAAAGGGATGCTGAGGTGTGTGTGCATGTGTGTGTGTGTGTCTGTCTGTCTGTTTGTCTGCCAAGCGGATGCACAAGTCTTTAGTAGGATAATGATCATCACTCAAACATAATGAACACTCAATGTATCCAAGGCACTGTTCTAAGACTTTTTTCTTGTACAGTTCAGTTTCTAAGATTTTTACATATATTAACTCATTTAATCCTCACAACAACTCTACAAAGGAGGTACGATTATTATCCTCATTTAACAAATGAGGAAACTGAGGCAGAGTATAAGTAACTTGCACAACAAGTAGAAAGAGCCCAGGCTGTCTGATCTGGAATTCCTGACTCTTCATTACCTTACTCTTTGTGAATATATGGCTGAATAATGGCCCCCAAAGATACACAGTTCCTAAGCCCTGGAATCTGTGAATGTTACTTGATATGATGAAAAGGACTTTGCAGACGTGATTAAGTTAAGAGTGGTGAGATGAGGAGATTATTCTGGGTTTTCCCCTGGGGTCTAAATGTAACCACAAGTGTTCTTATAAGAGGGAGCCTTGACTACAGAAGAGGCAGAGGTGATGTGATGCGAGGAAGGAGTCATGAGCAGGTAGCTTCTAGAACGTGGAAAAGGCAAGGAAGCAGGCCCTTCCCTAGAGCCTCCAGAAGAGCCAGCCTTGCCAACATCTTGGTTTTCATCCTGTCAAACCTATTTCAAACTTCTGGCCTCCAGAATTTTACGACAATATTAATAAATTCACGTTGACTTAAATCACTAAGTTCATGGTAATTTGTTATAGCAGCCACAGGAAACGAGTGCAGCATGATTCTCAACTCTTTTCATAGAAAAACGTAGAGGTGATGTATGTCCTCAAGGCATATGCTCTCATTTTGACTCTCACCAAATTAAATAGTGTATGTATATGTACGTGTGTGTGTGCATGTATGTGTTTGGTGAGGGCAAGACGTAATGAGCACATGGTTTAAGTATGAGATTCTGTCATATGAAAGTAATATAAATTCATTTTTAAGAATACTCTAATATTATTATTCACTATTAACACTATTTTAAACTTACTACTTTGACCCCACAAAGAATATTAACGAGTAGGTGGTATTGATGAATGAACCTATGCAAACCTTACTTGGTTGCTTGTAATGATACACGTTATTTGCCTCATTCATTTGATTTGGTGATTAACTTCCACTGATGCCCACAGAAATGTTCACAGCAATATACTACACTCCAAAAATGTAGATGGAGATGCTCTATTCATGCTTCTTCATCTCCCCTTGTCCTTTCCTTAATAAAAATGTATCCGTGGTTAGAAGGATAAGGAAAGGGAAGGAAAAACAAAAATGACAACTCAACACACAAATCCCAGCCCACTATTAGGGGTTAAGATCTGGGGATGTTTTCATTCTGCCAGTGTAAGCTTCATCTTTTTGCTCTTGTTCAGAAAGTTCATCAGGATGCAAGTGACAGGAAGTGAGGTTCTGACTGGAATAATCTGGAACCTTACATAAGTAAAAATGCAAAGAATTCACAAACCTTGGTCCTGTATTATTAATTGCAAAACACTACGCTTTTTGTCAGACAGTCCTGGACATCGGCACCCAGTGCTGAGATAGGCAAGGAATGTACATTTCTCTTTCACAGGTGTGAGCAGGGCTTATCATATGGTACAGGTTGTATGTGCACATGCCAGGGCTGCCTTCACCATTTGAACACACATGAACCCCTGTTTGCTAGGACAATTTCCCAGGGGTGGCACTGAGAGTTGTCTTTTTCTGATTTACAGAGGGCTCCTTGTGGGCTAACAGGGAGCTCAAGAACACTTGCATTGGCACAGCAGGAAGAGGGTCCGTGGATGGAAAGCCATGTCCTTTCTGGGCTATTTTGACCTCAAAAAGAAGGAGACAGCAACGGAAAAAGGCAGGAAAGACACCTGCCATTGGGAGTGATCCTCATGAAGAAATCTGAGTGGGGCTATCCAGAAACCATATATTAATAATCCCTACAGTACTCTTATGTAAGATGTGAGATGCCTCCCCTACATCACAGGAAGATGCCAATGCTTAGTGAATATTCATGGTAAGGAGATCCTTATGTGTGTGCCATACTTTATTCATCATAAAAATCACCCTTAAGTGAAAAAAATGATAATCGACAGAGGCAGTCAAATTGTATAATAGAAGGATTTAAAGAAATCTCTAAATACTTTTTGCTTATTTTCAGTTCGAGGTAAACTTTATGCCAAGTGAACCTACTAGGTTGTCACTAGGCCAGGCTAGTTGGACGCCAAATACAAGTTGCCCACGTATATAGTATAACTGAGTTTTCCAAGTATAAACAAGTTCTGACACTTCATTTCTGTCTTTGAAGTAATTGTGGGCAGTAAAGGTTCATAATGTGTGTTACAGGAACATAACATCTTGTCAGGTGGCAATGGTTTACTTGAATGAATCAAGGAAGTGCTAGGTTTTTTAAACAGTGAATTTTAAGTGTTTATCAATTCCCACATTGCATTGAAAAGGCTTAGTTGTGTAGAATAAAGGCATGTAGAATATTTGAGAGAAAATGAAAATGTTGGAGTCCATTAATAATGGAAATGTCCTCCTAGGATGAATTATTATTTTTCCTGCCCTCTCATGATTTCCTCGTATCTCTGTAATTGCAGTGATCACAGTTTGTTCTGTCATCCCTGTTATTTATGTTACACATGTATCTGATTCCTCTAAGAGGTGATAAGATCAGGAAAACTACAGACTGTTTTAAATTATTGTATACCCAAATCACATAGTAGGGTGTTTAGCTCACAATAGATGTTAGATAGTAATTCTATGAATTACATTGGCAATTATGTCTATGGGTAGAGTTTAATTCTAATAACATTGACAATATCAATATCTCAAGGCTATCTTGAATCTAAAATGTACGTTTTATTAGTATCCATGCATGGGGAGACCAGTACTTCAGAAGATGACTGCCACGAACAGATAATTTATTACTCTCAGTTCCCAAGAGGAGGGGGAGCACACCATGCCGTGTGGGGCCACATGGCACCAGGGTTGATCAGACCAGAGGCGGAGAGAGAAAACGTGGGCAAGAACCTTTATTGTGGTTTCCATGGAAGGAACAGGTGAGGCAAAGTGATCAGGTTTAGGATTGGCTAGTTTGAATAATTTCAGCAGACTCTGGGTAGAACTGTGTCTAGTTGTCTGGTACCTGGCCCTGGGTTGAGTAAGACTGGGCATAGTGGTCCAGTGTGCGAGCTCCGTGAGGGAAAGATAAAGGAGGTGATTGGATGTGGACTCTGGACTGGTTGGATTGTCAGTGAAAGGCATGTTCTCACGTGAGTCTTCAACTATCTCTAGGAATTGGCTAGTCCTAAGGGGGGCAGTCTCTCCAGGGTCAGCAAGGCCCCAGATGTCAAAGCATCAGAAGAAAAAGACACGCTTAATCCAAATGAAGAAACTATTTCCAGACGTACAGAACAGTGAGAATATGATGGTGGCTGTTCACCAAGCGCTTGTTTAGTGCCTGGCCTTGTGCCACGTCCTTCGCATGTGTGAACCCTGGACCTTCTGATTTGGTGGTGTCTTAGCTAGCTTAGGTAACTCGCCCAAGGGCATTCTGCTGGTAAATGTCTAAACTAGGATTACCAACCTAGACAGCCTGGCTCCCGAGAACCACAAAGGGGCCCAGTACTTTTTGATGGAGGTGGCATGGAACAGTTAAAAGAACACAGCAGCGGCAGAGAATGAACTTGGTGAGAGGGTGGCTGTGGAAGGTTCGATATGTTCTTCTCAGTGGGGAGAAAAATGATTGTGTTTTGAATGAATGAAAAATACCTACACACAAAATCTCATCAAGCTCAAAGAAATACATACTCTTTACGATACTCTGTTCTGGCGTTTGTTCAAATGGCCTCGAGTTAATTGTCTTACGTTAGAATGCACTTCTTAAAGAAAAGATGGTATTGAGGCTTGGCTTGGGTAAGTGGGTGGGTTTCCAGTGGGTGGGCTATGCCAGTATCTCCATCCCAGCGAGCAAGCTGGGAGCAGCAACAGCCAGTCCAGGGACAAGGCATGGCCAATGGTAAGGGAGATGGGTACAGAGCTACCACCCACAGGGAGTAGGGCTAGAGTCCCAAACCATGTCTTGAAGTGTCACAGTCACTTGCCAGTCAGGGAGGACGACACTTCTGAAGGGTCAGGGTGGGGTCTGTATGGAGGGAGGTCAGGTTCAAGCCAGGCCGTCTGCAAGAACAGGAGAAAAGAAAGCTGGTTTTAAATTATTTACTTATTTATTTTTGGCTGCATTGGGTCTTCGTTGCTGCTTGCGGTCTTTCTCTAGTTGTGGAGAGTGGGGGCTACTCTTCGCTGTGGTACGCAGGCTTCTCATTGCAGTGGCTTCTCTTGTTGCGGAGGATGGGCTCTCGTTGCGTGGGCTCTAGTAGTTGTGGCCCACGGGCTTAGCTGCTCCGCGGCATGTGGGATCTTCCCGGACCAGGGATCGAACCCGTGTCCCTTGCATTGGCAGGCGGATTCCCAACCCCTGCGCCACCAGGGAAGCCCGAAAGCTGGTTTTAAAGAACCCCGGCTATTTGTGGTAATTTATCACAAAGAGCCAATTTTAGATGATTCTCATTTGGGAAGCTTCCAAGACCACGCCTTACTAGAGCTCTGCAAGCCAGTACAACCTTAAATGATGCTGAGGACCCACTCAAGTTTCCATCTTGTTCCTCAAGCCTATACTATGTGTGGAAGTGATCCTGGAAGGACTATATCAAAACCAAGGAACTGTGTGTGGGCTTCCCTCAGACTAGCATTCAGTAAATATTCATACAATTCAATTCCGTTGAAAAAAAATCTTGACCTCAATGGGGAAAATGTGTCACACATCCGCAATATACATTCTCATCGTTTTTTGTTTTTTAAAATTTTTCTTGGAGTGTAGTTGATTTACAATGTTGTGTTAGTTTCAGGTGTACAGCAAAGTGATTCAGTTATACATATACATATATCCACTCTTTTTTAGATCCTTTTCCCAAGTAGGTCATTACAGAATACTGAGTAGAGTTCCCTGTGCTATACAGTAGGTCCTTATTAGTTATCTATTTTATATATATTAGTGCATATATGTCAATCTCAATCTCGCAGTTTATCCCTCCCCCAACCACCCACTAACCATAAGTTTGTTCTCTACATCTGTGACTCATTTACAGAACAGAAATAGAGTCACAGATGTACATTCTCCCCGATTTAATGAGTATTCACAAATTCTCAGAGCATCGGTTATCTATATGATATGAGTAGGGTACTATTGCCACCTTGTGGTCAGAGATAGAAGTGTTTTCATTCTGGGCATTGATTCTGTAATACTTCATTTCAGTATGAATTAGCTACCTTCACCTACTTTTGATCAATTCTTTCTTTTTCTTGTTTCGTTGCTTTATATATATTTACAAGAATTTATACTAAAATCAAAACAAAACAGAACTCTGCATTAACCCAAAGTGGGCAAAAAACCACCCCAAACGATTAGAAGTAAGGAAGGGGCCAGTGTCACTAAGTGTCTCTAATCCACACCTATTTTTCTCAGATGAGTTGAATATAGTAGCTTTGAGGCCAAATACTGAAAATAGCAGGACACATGTTAGATTAAATCCTAGGAACTCTAAAGGGTTTTAGACATCCCTTCAGGGTAAATATTAAAAATCTCTCTGAATTTAATTGTCAAAGATGAC
Source organism: Monodon monoceros (assembly GCF_005190385.1). NCBI lineage: Eukaryota > Metazoa > Chordata > Mammalia > Artiodactyla > Monodontidae > Monodon > Monodon monoceros. The sequence continues at coordinate 14,049,992 of NW_021703772.1, forward strand.
TGGAGCTGCCTCTGAGTTTGATTTAGCACACTTGGTTGGGGTGGTAAGAGGATTATTACAAAATCAGGTTAAATACTTTGTAAACCATATATATATATGGTTTGCAGGATCTTAGCTCCCCAGCCAGGGAATGAACCCAGGCCATGGCAGTGAAAGCTCTGGGTCCTAACCACTGAACGGCCAGGGAATTCCCCTGTAAACCTTATTTAGAGAGAACATTCCCAACCACTGAAAATTAAAATAAATAAAATATTAGTGGCAGGAAAAACTTTACATTGATTCTAAACTAACATAAACCTTTTTTTGTGCTTAAAAAATAGCACCCCTACCCCTGGCATGAGAAGATCATGGATTTTTTTTTTTTTTTTTTTTTTTTTTTTTTGCGGTACGCGGGCCTCTCACTGCCGTGGCCTCTCCTGCTGCGGAGCGCAGGCTCCGGACGTGCAGGCCCAGCGGCCACGGCTCACGGGCCCAGCCGCTCCGCGGCACGCGGGATCCTCCCAGACCGAGGCACGAACCCGCGCCCGCTGCATCGGCAGGCGGACTCCCAACCACTGCGCCACCAGGGAAGCCCAAGATCATGGATGTTAAATGTCATCTGCCTCTTACGCAATTTTCACCAGTTTCTTTCTCATCAGGAGCCTCTGTAATTTGTTCGCTTCTTGAAGGCCATCTGTGGGTGTGGCTATGGCACTATTTTCATGAGAAGTTGTTCTTATAATATTTCTTCCTGGAATCTTATTATTTCTAATTGGACATCATTCTCTTACTTCTTCATCTCAGTGGTCATTCCTTTTCTTTTTCCTGGTGTCTATTTTTTTAACTTTTTAAAAATTGAAGTATAGTTAATTTACAATGTTGTGTTAGTTTCAGGTGTACAGCAAGGTACAGATTCTTTTCCCTTATAGGTTATCTACATACAAGATATTGAATATAGTTCCCTGTGCTATACAGTAGGACCTTGTTGGTTATCTATTTTATATATAGTAGTGTGTACCTGTTAACCCCAAACTCCTAATTTATCTCCCCCTCCTTTCCCCTTTGGTAGCTATAAGTTTTCTATGTCTGTGAGTCTATTTCTGTTCTATAAAAAAGTTCATTTAAATCATTTTTTTTTTAGATTCCACAATATAAGTGATATCGTGTGATACTTGTCTTTGTCCGACTTAGTTCACTTAGTATGATAATCTCTAGGTCCATCCATGTTGCTGCAAATGGCATTATTTCATTCTTTTTTTATGTCTGAGTAATATTCCATTATACATATATGAGCCACATCTTCGTTATCCGTTCACCTGGCAGTGGACACTTAGGCTGCTTCCATGTCTTGGCTACTGTAAATGGTGCCGCAGTGAGCACCGGGGCAGTGCTCATAACTTTTAATGTTGTTATCTACTACTGAACAGGAATGTTCTTTGCTGAGCATGGAAGGAGTATGTGTTTGTAGAGGGCAAATACAGGTCTTACTGTTTTTATTGGTTAAAAATAAGAATCTAGGCCTTATTCAGATATTCTCAGCAATAACTCAGGTAAAGAACAAATCAGGATCCTAGAATACATAAGCTACCTGCTGTTTAAAAGGAGGAGTTGCCTGATCGAATAAGGATCTCTGAACTCTTAGTTTGAAACACATCCTGAACAATGATATCATTCTAATCTTCCAGGAAAAACACTAGAGGACTCAGGCAAGAGATGACTAATGTTAAAGCTACTCCCTGTTTTTTGTTGTTGTTGTTTTGTTTTTGCGGTATGCAGGCCTCTCACTGCTGTGGCCTCTCCCGTTGCGGAGCACAGGCTCCGGACACACAGGCTCAGCGGCCACGGCTCACGGGCCTAGCCGCTCCGCGGCATGTGGGATCTTCCCGGACCGGGGCACGAACCCATGTCCCCTGCATTGGCAGGCGGACTCTCAACCACTGCGCCACCAGGGAAGCCCGTTACTCCCTGTTTTAATATGGCTCGTTGGAACCTGTGTGGAACTAAGACTGGGAAGATGAGAATCCTTTAGCTGCTCTGGGGTAATGCTCAGATAACAGATTCCTTAGGGTTTCCTGAGGACATGACACCCATGGTCCTTGTTTATTCTGCATACCCTTCCATCAGAGCGAGGTTGATTTCTTGGGTGTAATTATTGATTTCTGGGTCAGTGCCAAGACAGCATGTCTGAGGCCCTTCCTAAACTCATACCCTCTTATTCCTTATAATTACAGTATTCCTTTTAGTTTTCAGCTCTGAAAAATGCTAGCAACTGAGTGCTCAAGGGGGCAGGATTCTTGTACCATTAAAAGCCTCCATTACCACCTGAAACTTTGACCTTTCTTACTAACTAGTCAATCTTTCTGAAGGCCTGGACTGGGCTCCTGCCTGGTTAGGAGATGCTGAGTGGACAAGTCTCTCCAGGACTGTCCAAGGAGGCTCTGGATGCCCTAAGAATCAGGCATCACCACTCCCACTTCATACTCGGCACAGGTACATGCATTGCTTTTGCAACATTTCATGTAGTTCTTATTCTCTCAACTAAATTGGAAGCTCTTTTGGTGGTGGGGAACCCATCAACAGCCTTTAGCTCTCAAGGAAGCCCTGGAAGTTTTGTAGGAACTCAGTAGTGTTTGTGGTTGATAATCAGATAGATAATGAAGAATGAGGAGGAAGGAAGAGGAACAGGGGGAGAAGTTGGCAAGGGACAGATATCAGTAGAACCAGGGACATCGGAAAGATGACATGAAGACTCAAGGTTCAGAAGCCCTGGATTCAAGCAGGATGGTGACACAGTGCAATCCTGGGCTCGTGGTGCTTTCATTGGCATCTTGTCATTTTCTGTTTGGAGTTTAGAGGTATCCAGCAGGAGACAACAGAGAGGCAGTGTTGTTCATAGGCCCAGGAAAAAAGTCAAGGAAACTGCTCAGTGGAAGGCAATGGAGGCACTTTTCTCCTCTGCTCTCACCCTACCCTCAGGGGCTCCTGTGGCCCTAGGAGCCACAGACCAGGGGTCTCCTCCCCAGCAGAACAAGTGAGAGGCCACTGTTAGGCAGCTTTGCCTCTTGCTGGTGGGAAAGTTCTAGATGTCACCCTCTCCCACATTTAGACCGTTTTTACTAGAATGTCCCCTAAATCACAGGGTGGTGGTTAGAGGCGTCTTAAACTGTTGACATCAAGAAGGTCCAGGGGCCAAGGACAAAGTGCCAATGCCTGGGGAACCTGTATCGGGGCAGTAGATAGAGCAACGGGGCGAGCGCTGTTCCAAGGGGGACAATGAGGCCCGAGCTCCTGGGTGGCTGCTACACTCGTTGCTGCTTCTCTTCTGTTCCTCTGCCCAGAGCTTCCTCCCCAGACAGATAGGTCTCCTCCACCATCAACTGTGAAGGCTGAAAAGGACCAGTGGTTCCAGCAAAACTTTGACCATTTAAGCGATGGTGACGGGTAAGTCTTGCAACAGGTAAAAATCCATAAGCAGGGCAGGTGGCGACCGGTGAAGTGTGGCATAAGCCTGAGGCCTTGTGGAGGGTTCCACGGAGATAGGGGAGGAGTAGGGGCACAGATGGGGAGGGAACCAAAGTTTTCTACCTGCCTCCTCCAGGCCAGGCTCTGAGCTAGGAATTTTGCATCCTATCTCATTGTTATGTTTTTACTTTTAATTAAGAAATATTTCAAATATGCACAAGAGTGCAGAAAATAACATTGTGGACACCCCTGTAGCTGCATCTAACAGATGTCAACACTTTGTGGAATTTCTCCCCATCTCTTTATTTTTGTTTGTTTGTTTTGTTTTTCCTAATGACTTTTTATTTGTATTTATTTATTTATTTGAACATCTTTATTGGAGTATAATTGCTTTACAATGCTATGTTAGTTTCTGCTTTCTAGCAAAGTGAATCAGTTATACATATACATATGTTCCCATATCTCTTCCCGCCCCATCTCTTCTGAGGTCTTTTTCAGCATCGTTGCTTGGGGCATGTGGTAGAAGACCAGCTAGTACAATTTTAAAAATAAGAAAGCAGGCAAGCCGAAACAAATAATTGTCTTCCAAGAAGGCCAGTTGTAATGTGGTTCTCGTCTTTGATATCTATTCGTATATTCTGTTAATGTCTTATTTTCTTTTATCATTACTTTTTGGAATTTGGGATGTTTATTTTTTATTTATTTTTAAAATGTTTATTGGAGTATAGTTGATTTACAATGTTGTGTTACTTTCTGCTGTACAGCAAAGTGAATCAGTTATCCATATACATATAGCCACTCTTTTTTAGATTCATTTCTCATATAGGTCATTACAGAGTATTGAATTTCCCTGTGCTCTACAGAATGTCTTATTTTCAAAATATTTTAATGATTTTTTTACTACAGTAAAGTTTACTCATAATTCCCCCTCCTTACATAACTGTTTCTATATCCCTGTGCTCTCATGCGTTTTTCTCCTTTTCATGTAGTTACAATCATAGTTTCTATGTAATTTGGAGCTCTGTTTCTCCTCTGTCATGGCCACAGAATATTCTTTCATAAACGTACTCTACTGTTAGCATCCATGGAAAATGGCTTTGCTTGCCGGCCATTCTGCTGAGTTTGTGTGCCCACATTTCCTTTAGGGGAAATGTTATGTTATTTCTCTTGGCTTTGCTTTTACCTCTTTCAATTCCAAATTACGATCATGAAGATTTTTTGGATGCATAGAACTGAGCTGATCATACTAATTTCATGGCATATAATCACCATGATTCTACGCTGCAACCTCTCTTTTACGATTTTATTTTATTTTCCTCTCTCCTCACTCCTCGTTCCTAATATTATTCCCCTCCTGTGTCTGGTATATTTACTATATACCTTTCCAAATGATTTTGTAAGTTTCTTTACATGTATGTTCATGAGAAACATATGTATTGCTTTCTGTTTTAGAAAATGTACTTAAATGTTATCACGCCCTAAATCAATTCTGTTCCTTACTTTCTTTTTTCTATCAACATGAGGTTTTGAGATCTGTCCTTGGTGTTATATGCGCAGCTAGCTCCTTCCTTCCTTCTGTTCAGCAATCTGTATGCGTGGTGGTGCACATTTTACTTATCTGTTCCCGTTTTTATGGACAACTTCATGGTCTCTGACTCCTAGAAGCCCTAATGCATCTATGAGAAAATTTTTCTGGGAAGTAGACTCAGGAGTAGAAAAACTGTATCTGAAGGTACAGGTTTCTCAGTCTCACAAAATCCTGCCATATTGCTCTCCAAATGAACACACAAGCTATGGTCCCACCAGCAATGCATAAGGGTTCTTGTTTTTCCACATTCCTACCAACAAATGATTTTATTGAAATTCTGAATTTTTGACTATCTGATGGGTAAAAATAGCATCTCAGGGTTGTTTAATTTTTAATTTTTTTCTTTGTGTTTTTTTTTGAAGTATAGTTGATGTACAATATTATATGTTACAAGTGTACGATAGAGTGATTCACAATTTTTAAAGGTTATACTTCATTTATAGATATTATAAAATATTAGCTGTATTCCCTGTGTTGTACAATGTACCACTGTAGCTCATTTTATACCTAATAATTTGTACCTTTTAATCCCCTACCCCTGTATTACCCCTCCCGTCTTTTCTCTCCCCATTGGTAACCACTAGTATGTTCTCTGTTCTGTGAGTTCTCAGTGTTGTTGTTTGCGGTACGCGGGCCTCTCACCGCTGCGGCCTCTCCCGTTGCGGAGCACAGGCTCCGGACGCGCAGGCTCAGCGGCCATGGCTCACGGGCCCAGCCGCTCCGCGGCACGTGGGATCTTCCCGGACCGGGGCACGAACCCGTGTCCCCTGCATTGGCAGGCGGACTCCCAACCACCGCGCCACCAGGGAAGCCCTCAGCATTGTTTTAATTTGCACTTCTCTGTTGCTAGTGAGGGGTCAGTTTTCTTTTGTGAATTGCATATTACTATTCTCTATCCATTTTCCTATTGGGTGTCTTGTCTTTTTTCCCCTCTCATTTGTAGGAGTCCCATCAATATTCTAAAAGTGCTATACCTTAACCTGATTCTTTTCTAGTCACATTAAAAATGGACTAAAAACAATTTATCTGTGTCTAAATAAGCTAACACAGAAAGTTAAATATTTGTAACCCTAACATGAGCTGTCAATTTCAAAGCTGGGAGAGAAGATGAAAAGGTCACAAGATGGGAGAGGCTCTGAGCTGCAAACACCAGAGACAGTATGCTTTTATTTGCAAGCAAGAGAAGCTCAACTCAAATTAAGCATAAAGGAGGACTGTACTGGCTCTCAAAAGTTCAGGGAGGTCAGGCTTCAGGCAGGGAGAGACACAGAGAAAGAGTTTATCTTTTCATCTCTTGCTTCTGGCTTTGCCTTGCTGTGGGACAGGCTTCCCCTTGACAGTAACAGAGACCACCCCTGGGCTCTCCAAGCTAATGGATGCTTGTGATCTTGTCAAAGGGAGTGTTTTGGTGTCACTGAGCGTGGCGTCTGTACTCAAGGTTACTCAGAATCTAATCGGCATACACAAAATTATTATTTGACTGTAGTAAGTCAAAATTTGGCTTTGCTAAAATTTGTAACTTTAATAAGTTATCAAGTCCTTTCTACTAGTCTTTAGTAAGTGACAAATTTAGAAACCTAATTCTTCTTTGTACTTTAAAAATTAAATTACAGATCTTACCTATTTATAAACCTAGCAAATGTTAACAGTCACTTTTAAGGGTGCTTTTGTAATCTAATAAAATTCTCTTAAATATTTAAATTTTATTTGTAAATTTAATATGTTCAATTTTCTTTGAAGTCCTTCAAAATCTTAGTTTAACAAACTAACCTTCCCAAGTACTTAGATGTTCTGATAAGTCAAATACATTAAAATTGTTCATATGGAGAATCATAAATTCTCTTAAATGTTCTCATACTGTTTACAACCTTAGTCAACTTCTCTTATTCCTTTTCAAGTTTAAGTCAGTTACCAAATGCGCTTTTTCATTGGAATGACTGGATTAACCTGTTAAGTACTCAAATTCTCCTAAGCATTACTAGTACTTAAAATATCCAATGTACACCGATTGTTTTTATCTCCATATGTGATGAAGTTACATGCAACCGGAAGTCTTGGTCAGGACATAAGATCTGGAATAACATGCTGAGAGGGTATTTTTCGCCAAGAGGGACAAACAGAGCTCTCTTTAAGGGCCATTGAGCCAAGAGGGACTTTGAGTCCATGCTTATCAAATGGGGTGGCCTCGCAGCCATTCTCAATTACTGTACACATTATTTAATTCTGAAATCAGATTTGAGACTATAAGCCCCTGACCAGATGCTTTCAGCATTTGACTGGATTTAACTATTAATTCTTTGATTCTCTTCTAAATTCTTTTCATATCCTTCTTACCTAGCAGGACAAAAATTTTATAGTTTTGTGAGCACCTCTGAAGAACTGGTCAGGCTCTGCTGTCACAAATCCAAATTCATACCAATGACACTCCAGAGCAGAAAAATCCTCTTTCCAAGAATAAACCACAGTTCCAGGTGAAAGAACTCACTTGGTTCTGTTTGTGCTGTGTGCTCATTTCTGGAGTAATCTTTGTATCCTGGACTATGAAATATTTGGAATGGCCTGTCTTGAGAAAGAGACTTTCTCTTCTTCATGGTGATATTAAGAAAAAACATGTTTTTTCTTAAACACATACATTTATAATTAACTAAATGTAACTACATATTAATGTACGGGTGTATATCTTATAGATATTATATGGTGCATAAAATCATGATATAAGGTACCTATGTATTCCTTTTTTAAAGGATAGATGTTGAATTTTATCAAATGTCTTTTGGAAATAATGAAGATGATCATATAATTTTTCTATGATTTATTAAACTGGTAATTATAAAATGGTAAATTACATTAGATTTCCTAATGTTGAAACTTCCATCACTAATATGCATCCCACCTGGCATCATGTATTATTGCTGTAAAGTGCTGATAGAATCTTCTGGCTAATAGTTTGTTTTATTACGTCGATATTTATTACTGAAATTCCCTTGTAATTTTCTTTTTCATGGATTTTCTTTGTCAGGTTTTGATATCATATGTAACTCCAATTTTTTTTGAAAAAGGGAAGACTTCCTCCATACTCTATGCTCTGGAGCTATTTAAATAGCATGAAGGGACTTCCCTGGTGGTCCAGTGGTTAAGAATCTACCTTCCAATGCAGGGAAAGTGGGTTTGATCCCTGGTCAGGGAACTAAGATCCCATGTGCTGTGGGGCAAGTAAGCCCACGCGCTGCAACTACTGAGCCTGCGTGCCACAACTAGAGAGAAGCCCGCACGACACAACAAAAGATCCCGCGTGCACGACTAACACCCGAGGCAGCCAAATAAATAAATATTAAAATAAATAAATAGCATGAAAATGATCTGTTCAAGGGTCAAGTGTATTTCTCTTTCATTCTCTCTCTTCTTTCAACTTTCTCTATTCCTTCTACGATAATTTGTCTAGAAGTTCTATCTTTTCTGCAGTGTCTTTTAATAATGCATATTTTCTGACACAATCATTAATTACATACAAATTCACAAAATTATTTGCTTAGATTTGAGTAAACTGCTCTATAATTTTTCGAATGCCTTTGAGAGATTATTTCTCTATTCTCATTCTTATTTTACTTATATGTACTCTTTTACCCTTTTTCTTGATTAGATTAGATTAGGGTTTCTCAGCCTTGGCACTACGGCCATTTGGGGCCCAACGATTCTTTGCTGTGGCGGACTGTCCCGATATGGTAGTACGTTCAGCAGCGTTCCTGAGCTTGACTCACCAGATACCAGTAACAGCCCCCTTTCACCCCAGTTGTGGCAGCTAAAATATCTCCAAACATTGCCAAATGTCTGCTGGGGGTGAGGGTGGGGCAAAATTGCCCATGTTGAGAGCTACTACATTAGATAACAGTTTATTTGGGTTATTTAAATTTTCATTTTGTTTTTAGAGAGCAAGATGTTGGTTTTATTCTTCTAGTTCTATCATTTTTCAGTCTCATTGACTTCTGCTTTTATCTTTATTACTTCTTTTGGAGCCATTTTGTCTATGTTTGTCTAAATAGCTGGGTTGGATGCCTCATTTATTTATTACCGCTCTTACCTGTTTCACCCTATGGTGTCAAGTGGGGTTCAAGGGGGTGTCTGCATGCCCCAGCCCAGTCCACCCTCACAGATCATTTTGTATCACGCTAGAGGTCATTGGCTTGCCCCGTGGATGTTTCATCACTTTGGAGAAGTCTGTGCTTTGCCAGCTCTTCCCACAATTCCCAACTCTCTCCATGATTTGGATTCTTAGTGTTTTCTATTTTCCTCAGAGAATGAGTTGCCATTTCTTTTTATCCTTTTTTGTGCATTTGGTTCATTTCAGAGTGAAAAAGATGGTAGAGGCACCTTTCAACATCATATAATCCCAAATCTAATATGCTAATTCTGTTAGGTCTGATTTGAGCAAACGATATTGTTGACTGCTAATTGTCAAAATGTACCTGCAGTTTGTAGGAACAGCAACTTGCAATGTCACTTGCTTACATCAGTCCTCAGAACCATCATCCAAATCTTTATTTTTGACAAACTAAATTGTACTACCACCCTACTGTTAGAAACAGCAAACAGACAAATCCCAGTTGTGGTGCGTTGATGATTTAAAATAATGCTCTTCTTGCCACAGAGGCATTTAATGGATGATGACTTCTATAAACCTGGTGGCCCAGCACATCTAATGACTTGTGCTGCCAGGCAAAACATGGATGTCAACGAGCGTTACCCGGATGAAAAACACTGAGACATGGGAGCCCTATTCCTTGTGGAACCCAGATTTTATGGACAAAGCCTGCCAACTGTGTACGTTTATGAGATTTTTGTACTCTCTTGCTCTAAATAAAATAGACTCTTCCTGTTCTTAAGCTATAACCTCATGTCCAGAATTTAAACTTGAACAGATATATACTTTGTCAGTCTCAAAATTCTCTCTTATTAGGCTCAGAGGACTTAAAATTAATGAAATTTAAACTCGTAAAATAACCACCACTCAGAGGCAGTAGTGACCATTTTATTAAAAACAGTTTGTCATTGTTAAGTGTGATGCCAAGATTTGGCTTATAGTGACAGTGCCGCGGCAGGATAAAAGACCTGGTTGTTCTTCAATGTGTTATCCTTCCCACCTAGTATTATGTATATTGTGCAGTGGAAAAGTGTGATTTTTTTAAAAACTTACTTATAATTATTATCATTATATGAAACCAAACAAAGAATTATAAAGTGTTTCTAAAAGTTTTAAAATTTGGGTGCAAAGTCTTTCCTCTCATTTTAAAAGGAGCATGCATTGCTTTTAACAACTCTGAGAATGCTATTCATGTCAGCGAAATGATATCTTTATTATGAGAGTCATAATTCTTGGTACCCTTTAACAGTGAAAAGCTATTAATAACTTAATGTTAATAGCAGAGGTCTCTTTCTAGCTTCAAAAAATGTGCTTTTGGAATTCTAAGTCACTGACTTTTTCGTGATGTGGTAACAGTCCGGTAATTTCATGAGCTCTACCTTTCTTCATGAGAAATTGTGATTTGTCTGTGGGTGTTGTTGGAATATTGATATAGGTTTTCTGTATGGTCCTGAAACACTTTTCAAAAATGGAGGTACTAATTGTATTGACCGAAGTCACAGCCTGTATTTGACAAGGTCAGAAATAACCATTGACTCTGAATTCAATTAACCTGTAACACATCAAAGGGATCCAATAAATTGTTTTGGGGTGGAGGTGCTCTTTATTTGCTAGGACAAAACTCATATGACTTCAGTGTTTACGGCGCTCCTTCCTTCCCCATTTGCTACAGAAAATCCTATAGTTGCTGGGTCCCTTCCTGCCTGCGTCCACCCTACCTTCTAATCACTGAAGAGAGCACCAAGATAGTTGGGAAAGAGATTAGGTTGAAATACATAAAAAATTTTGGAGAAAAGGAAAATAAGGTCCTTGAACTGGGGCTAAGAAGGGAGTATGAGGGTTTGGCTTGTGAGAGTTTCCCAAACAGAATAAGGAAGAACAGAAGGGTCAAAGGTGGGTCATGACTTTTATCCTCATTAATGTGCTTTGTGGTTCGCCTGCTAAGAATAGAATTCTCTTTTAATTACTGTGGGTTTTAATTACTGTAGGTTGTTAAATTGTCCTTTAAATGTGACTTCACAGAATGACCCCTGAGCAGCATTGAGACAGGCTTGGAGCTGGGACGCTTTGCTGCAACGCTTGCCCCTGGACAAATGTCTCTGTGAGTAATAAAATACAAAGAAACTATAAGGGGCAAAAAATAACGATGTGCATGTGCAGTTGGGGCAAATTCTAGACAACAAGATACAAAAGATACAAAAAAACCCCTGCCACTTCTGAAGAGCTGGGAGCAAAAACAGGGTGAGGGGCCAAAAGCAGGGTACTTTGCATACCCCCTGCACTCAACACTACCAAAGGGGTGGGCAAACCACCTAAGCTACCCCTCCGGCCTGACCCATGGACACACCCCTACCCTCACCCCATGTAAGGAACCAGCTCTCCCCACCTCGGGGAGTGAGCCAGGGAACCTGTTTTTTGTTCTCACCCCCTCGTGCGGCCCCAGGAGCCCCAATAAAGCCTTGCCTGAATTTCTTGTCTGGTCTCTAGTCAAAGTCTATTGACTGGGGAAGGCCAAGAACCCTGGTGGGAATCAGCGTGACACCTCTCCTCATAATTTATTCAGGGTATTGCTCTATCTCGAATGGAAACTGAAGGCTGATAGGGATTAGGAAACCAATATTTTTGAAAAAAATTTTTAAAGAAACAGACTTTTTAGCATGTATTACTGTACCCTAGATTACTATCTGTCATACTGTTACAGTAAATGATTACTATATAATATAGGGATTCTTACTGTATTACCTCATCCGCAGCATGTGGGATCTTCTCGGGCCAGGGCTCGAACCTGTGTCCCCTGCATTGGCAGGCAGATTCTTAACCACTGCGCCGCCAGGGAAGCTCCTTTAGTGGTGTTTTAAACGTTTCTTTTCCTGATTTTTAAAATTGGTATTTTGGGGGGAAAGTATAGATGATTATAATCTGATTATGAGAAAAAATGTTTCTCATAATCCAACTGAGATGTGATTTATAATAAGAAATATATGTTTGATCTTCGTCCCCACTTCTGGCACAGAGCTCCTAAAACCCTTGGAATCTCCTAAGTGACAAAGGTGTCTTTTATTATGTGTTAAGGTGACTTTTGGATGCACGTAAGGATGGGGGTTTGTTGCCTGGAGAACCAAATATGTGAGTAGAGGGTTGGAATTTTCACTCCCACCTTCTTGACCTCCAGGAAAGGGTGATGGGCTGGAGGTTGAATCAATTATCAATGGCCAATGATTTAATCAATTTTGACTGTGCAATGAAGTCTCCATAAAACCCCAAAAGGACGGGTTTTGGAGAGTTTCTGGGTTGGTGAACACATGAAGATTTAGGGTGAGTTTCATGCCTGAAGAGGTCATGGAAGCTCCCTGACCTTACCCCATACCTTGCCCTATGCATCTCTTCCATCTGGCTGTTCCTGAGTTGCATTCTTTTATAGTAAACCGGTAATCTAGTAAGTAAAATGCTTCTCTGAGTTCTGTGAGCCACTCTAGCAAATCAATTGAATCGGAGGAGGGGACGTGGGAACCTCTGATTTACAGCCAGTTGGTCAGAAGTACAGGTGACAACCTGGGCTTGCAATTGGCATCTGCAATAAAGGGCAGTCTTGTGGGCCTGAGCCCTTAACCTATGGAATCTGATGTTATCTCCAGGTAGATAGTGTCAGAAATGAGTTGAATTATAGGACACCCAACTGGTGTTGAACCATTGCATGGTGGGAAAACCACGACACACATGTTGGAATTTGGTTGCAGCAGTTAACCAACCTATCAGAGATAATGGTCGCTAAAATCTTGGTTTACATTTGTTTATTCTTTTTCTATGGTTAAATACTGTAATACATATATTACAATATATAATTGATGTTTATATATATATAAACCTCAATTCAAATAGTGTTGAGAAACTAGAAGGGGGAGCTCTCATGCCTGGCAAGATCTCAGCCAATGAGAGACAGTCACAACTTAGCCAATGAAAAGCCATGGACTCTTTGTTTACTATCTCCCTCCCAACTTCCTTTTCCCTTTATAAAAGAATTCTGTTTTTGCACGTGACTCACCATGATTGTAGAACCCAAACAGCAATTCTTTGCTAATCCCAAATAAATCCATTTTTTGCTGGCAAAATAACTGGCAGTCTATTTGTTTTAGGTCAACAATATATAGTGTTTTTTTTTTTTTTTTCTCCAAACAGAGTCAAACTGTGTTTTAGGTTTTATATACTATTTTTCCTTCAGTGACATTGTTGTTTCTGGAAATGCAGTCTTAATTCTATGAGTCTAGCTGAACTTTCTTTTCTAAGAGAAGGGGAGAATGGATATTTGGGTCCACCTAGCACTCCCTGTTACAGCCCCTAGTAGTGAAATGAGTCAAAAGCTCTTTTACTTTCTGTAAGGTCCTTGATATAAGTGGCCAATATGCTCCCCAGAAATGTTTCTCTAGTTTATTCTCTCCAATATTGCACAAGTGTGTCTGCCTCATCTAGCTCTTGCCAGCATTTAATATTATCATTGAAACAAAATATTCGACAGTTTGATAGGAGAAAAAAAAATCATCACTATATTTGCATTTTTATGACTATTAGTAGGACTAAATTTTTTTCATATGTTCATTGACTGCATTTCTTCTTTGTGAATTGTTTCTTTATGTCTTTAGCACATTTTTTTGATATCTGCATTCAGACACTTGGGGTATTAAGCTGTTTGAAATTAGTATGTCTAGCAAGTGGAGAGTGAATTTGTTTCTTCTGATGTTGAGGATTAAAAACAACCTTAACGCAAACAGACTTCCTGAGACTTATAGAAAACCCTACTGAAAAACAGCTTGATGGTGATTGTTATTTGGGTCCTTTATAACTTAGGAAATTCAAGCTCATGTTGGCTTTATCTGGGTGTTGCAGGCAAACCAGAATGACTAGAAAATACCCTCCACACCATTAACCATGGATTTTCTAAATTCTTAGAAAACAGTGAAGCAATGCCAGCTTATCTCTTTCAAATAAGAGCTACCCTTGGAGTCAGGCTGATAAGTCAATTGCCCTGGTACTGTGTGCAGAGTGCATGAGGAAGAAACATCTTGTGATGGGAGCGTATCTGGGGTTCACATCCAGTGCCCAGGATGGGAAGACATACTCAAAATGAGACTTGAGAAATGGTAGCTCTTCCTGCTTTCTGCTGCCTGCATTTAATGTGTCAGTATTAATAAAAATGTCCTTTTGCTCACTTCATTGAAATATTTAAAGCGGAAACGGGGGGAAAAGTCTCAATATGTTCTCAATATTTGCATTTTGGCCTCATAGTCAAGCATGTATTAAGTAGCACATCTGCTCTAACTGTTGTCATAAGCAAAGTGTGTTTATGCTTTAATGCTGGAGACCTAGCAGCCTCCACTACGTTACCGAATCCAAGCTCGTCCTGCTCGCTGCACGACAGGCCGATAAATCTAGAGACAAGTTGTTGGGGCAAGGAATAGTGACTTTATTCGGAAACCCAGCAGACGGAGAAGATGGTGGACTAGTGTCCCAAAGAACCATCTTGCCTGAGTTAGAATTCAGGCTTCTTCTATACTAAAAGGGGAGGGAGTAAAGTCAAACATTTCCTGGTTCTGTTCAGCCGCCAGAGGGATTGTGTTAATTTCTTCCTCCCTGTAGTCATTCACAGGCGGGCCTGGTCAGGAGGTTTTCTGTGACTTAAACAAAGATATTTTAGTTTAACGCTTCCATTACCTGGGAGGCAGGGTTCCCAGAGATGGGCCATTATGTATAACTTAAGCTTGTAGGCAGCATCCCTTTAGTGATTAACTTCTAATAGAATACAAAGGTTCTTTTCTATTACACTGCCTCAGCAGCAGGCAAGCAAGCCTTGGTTGATCTTGCCAACTTCCAAACCATCATGGCAGACAAAGTAAGCGTTCACCAACAATATATGGGTCATATTTGGCGGTTCTTACTCAGGATCCCTTGTAGTGTGGTTAAGAATAAAATACCTGAATCTGTTGGCGTACCAAGCCAAGCAAAAATTTACTTTAATGGTAGTAAATACTTAATGTAGAAAAATATTTCTGTAGGTGGGTTAATCACTTGATAAATCAGTTGATCACCCACAGGGTCATCCAACTTGAGCTGTGTCTGCCCCCAGTCCCACCATGTGATACAGTTCCCTGAGAGATACCCAAGCCATACACAGTTAAGAGTAATTTATCCATTTCTAAAGGTAACTGACTGGATTGGCTTTAAAATGGGTTATCTCAATTGTGACTTGATAGTGAAGTAAATCATATTCCAGGATTTCCAAAATAATGAAAGAAAACTCATACTTTTGATAGGTGTAATTATCTAATTTCAGAGTTATCTTTTAATTCTTTTCTTGTCTATAACCTGTGATAATTAACTATTTTTTGGTAAATTATGTACAATTACTGTCTTGGGATATTGAGCTGTAGGTGACTAAACACCTATCATTCATATTAAACTGGAAAAGGCAGAAAACTTCTAACCAGATAGATACTTCTGAAAAAAGCAACCTCAGATTGTACTTTAGGCAGAATTTGTTGTAATATTCAAATATTTCAGTGGTGAACAAGTATTAATAGCACGCTATTTCCAGTTTCTATAGTTGTGCTGTATGCTTATTCTCTTCTAAGTCTATAAAGCCCCTGAATTGGATTTTTATCCTTTTGCCTCTTTTAGACAGCAGAGCTGGGTCCTAGCTGGTTAATAGATCAAGGCTGGCAGAATACGGCCGTACTTCTCTGCTCTAACATTGACTTTTTGTTCCATCCTGACAAAATCATTTAATTTTTCAGTTTCTAGATCTCTGTATTAAAAAGGAGGTCACAGAGAACTTGAAAGAATTACGTTGTTTTGGTATTCTGGTTTCTGAATTACCAAAATTAAATCATATTAAACAACCTTGTATAATTTTTCCCTATACCCCAGAATGCCTTGAGGTCATTCCAGATTCTCTGTCTGCATAGTGCAGCAAACAAGTTTCCAGTGTCATGGTGGAAATGCTGAAAAGCCCAGAAAACAATGATAAGTTGACAAATGATTTCAAGTAAGTGAAGGTTTGTGTATGAGAATGCAGAGGAGAGTCTTGTGACATGTCAGTCTGAAAACCTGCCATGAATTTGAATTTTCCACCATTACTAACATGGCCTTAATTAAGTTCAGGCCTACTGCTTAGAGGTAACTTATTGAGGTTTAGCACTGCCACATAATTCTGATACTTTATCACCATCATGTAAGGTCCCAGTCTCAACCGATACTTTTCAGCTGGGTTGGGGTGGGGATCAGAGAGAGAGATGTTGGATTCCACAGCAGGAAGCTCAAGGAGGACAGTGGGAGCAGGTACATCCCAGGGTACCTGAAAGTCCCCTAAAGAAGAAGCAAGCGCCGAGGGTGGAGGGGTGACCCTGGGCACTAGCCTGCACAGTATTCCTCTTAGCTATTGGACGGAAGACTTTGGGCTACTGAACCCATGACGTGGTTCTAGGAGCCTCAGGAACTGAGTACAAGTTCTCTTTTAACCTTGAGATAGTTTTTCCTCTTGAAAGTGAAACTCTTATGAATGGTTGATTGCTTTGAGTTTGGCTTTAAAAGGGAGGAAAAGAGGTCCCTATCAGAAAATAGGAGCATTTTATAGAAGAGAGAAAATAGAAGAAAACAAGATATAATTAAAGGATGAAAAGTAATGGTTCTCACTGTTTCCTTGAAGGGTGGTCACATATCTGTCTTGGGAGGTAGCCCTGAAAAGGCTATACTTTAGGGGGTTGTAGCATCAAGAAAAAATAGGGAGGGATTAAGAAGCAGTTTCTTCTTTTAAATGTTAAAGAAAGGTCAAGGGGCACTTCTGGAACAGTCTGAGGACCTACTTTGGAAAATGAGAATTTTGCTAGCTGTGAAGGGACCTGAGACATAGACTAGAAAGCTCATGTTCAGACTTTGTCAACATTACTCACAGTTTTGTCCTTCCTTTGGTTTTCTAACAATTACTTTCGATAATAAAACTTACCAGTGGTGGGGGAGGAGGAGGGAGAGGGGTCTGGGAGGCCATTTTCTGAAACATTGTTCTCTAGTCGACAAAGGTCGTCTGACAGTTAACAACGGTCAAATCGAAGGTTCTATGTCTTGACAGAAAGGTGGATTGCTGTGTTTTTGTGGGAGGCTCATGAAGTAACCTGGTTGCTATAATCGGCTGGATCAACAAGTTAGAGGTAGTTAGGACAAGTTAGCAGTGACTTAAAGACTCACAAAATTTAGGTAAAGAAAGTCTACAACAGGAGAAACAAAGCAAAGCAAAACAAAACCCAGTGCATTTAGAAGACCATTTCCAAAGCACTTCGCAGCGTGATTGTTCTAACCAATCACTCCGGCATCTAACAGGGCAGAAGCATAAAGGGCAGCCTTTTCCTTTAATCAGATGAAGTTGCTTCTTATTTTGTTTTTAAAGTTTTTTTTTTTTGTGGTACGCGGGCCTCTCACCGTTGTGGCCTCTCCCGTTGCGGAGCACAGGCTCTGGACGCGCAGGCTCAGCGGCCATGGCTCACGGGCCCAGCCGCTCCGCGGCATGTGGGATCTTCCCGGACCGGGGCACGAGCCCGTGTCCCCTGCATCGGCAGGCGGACTCTCAACCACTGCGCCACCGGGGAAGCCCTGTTTTTAAAGTTTTGCAATGATTTTAAAACACTGTCACGACCAATGAAAACCCTCTAGGTGACAGCAGTTTTTAACTTACATTGCTGTTTAAACCATAGTTTCTAGCCACCTTTTTGGGGAATTCCTTAACCCTTGACTTGATATATTGGGAACCAGGGTCCTATGGGACCTCTTAGAGGCTCATTTTTATGAAATTCAGAGCACATGAGAGATGCTCTGCTTTGTGCCATGAGAGAACTTCTAGTCCCATCAACTGTGAATGCATGGGTGTAAATCTAACACCTCTAATAAGAAATTAGCTTAAAGTACACGGTCTGCCAATGGTGAGTCAGCAACAGAGAAACATACCCAGAGGAAGTGTTACTGGGGGATGAAGGCTTTTTGTAGAAGTGCACCAAATCCTTCAGGGCTGGGGGGCACTACCTTGGGTTCTCACGGTTGATCCCTGAAAATTATAACAACCCCTTGGCCACCGCCATCTCCTCTGGCTTAGCAGGTAGCTAATGTCCCATGGAATCCTAGAAGCTGGTCCAGACAGGGATCTTAGAGAACATCTTGTTAGGAAACTGAAGCCCAGAAATGTTTGATTTTAAGGTTTCACCATAGCTAATTGGGGTTAAACATGTATTCTGAGTCCAATGGACAGTTTGTTCCACAGTGTGAAGGACACGGTATCAAAACTCTGTCAGGTTCGTCTTGTCCAAACCTGCATCAAGTATGACAAATCCACAGGGAATCTAGAAACCCATAATCATAAATGCAACTTCTAAAAAGCAGTTCTGCTTTCTAGGAGTACATTCTATTCTGGGGAAACCTGGGACGTCTAGTGCAAAGGAGACACGAAACCAGAATCAGATTCCAGTGCATATCAGGGAATGCGGCAGCAACACATGGTTCAAACTTTGAAGCTTAGGACCCAGGAGCCCAGACAGTTCTGGTCCCTCCTGGTCTTCTCTTAGAGTTGGGGTCACAGCCGGACCACCGAGTCAGGGGAATCTGCTGAACCTGCAAGGTCGTGAGTCTCAGTGCCTGGGCCCGGAAGCAGATGGGGTCATGGCAGCTGTGTCCCTAGTGTGAGCAGTCATACTGACCAAGGCTCAAGACTGCAGTGGACAGTGCCTTCCCTACAAGGCTGGGCTCCTGCAGCCACCACGGCCTGGACCCACCTGCACAAACCAGCCAAGACTCCCAGGAGACCCCTATAGGGGACTGATGAACTTGAAGAACATGAGCAGGAATGTGAGGCACATGAAGACAGGCTTTGGGAAGAGTATTTATTATTTAACATCAGAATTTCTGATACCCGATGTGCAGTGAATGAATTCTGTAGACTGAAAATGCGTCATAATTGATAAGTTTAAGTCTCAGATTCTTTCATCCTAGAGCCAATGTTTCACTTGGCTTTGGGATAAAAGGAATGGAGAACTGCATAGGAGCGGGGGAGTCTCTGTGGATGCATATGAGAAGAAACCTAATTTGAAAAGACATCCAAGACACAGTGGTTATTATAAATGTAACACCGCCATGGCTTATCCTGAGGAGGGGTAAGACCGCCATTGCTTGTCCAGAGGAAAATCGCTTGTGGGAAACAGGCCCAAAAGAGCAAAGCTGTTCAAGAAAATGTCACAGACTTAAGGATAAGATTTGATTTAAATACCAGTGGCCTATAATTCTGAAAAGTTTTTTTTGGGAGGTGGTTGTTTTATTTTGGTAAAAGCTGTTTATCCTCAATATTTAGAGGTTTACTAAAAACATTTCTGTCATTATTTCCTTTTTGATTCAAAGGGTTTAAATCTCTCAAGTTCTAGAGTCTGAAATCCACAACTTGAATGTATCCTGACTTAGAATGTTTTGCTTTTATCTTCCAAAGAAACATTTAGGAATGATCTAAATAACTGATTTAAATGTGCCTGAGAAGCAGATGAAGCAATGTTCTCTTATTAAAAAGTATGGGGCTTCCCTGGTGGCACAGTGGTTGGGAGTCCGCCTGCCGATGCAGGGGACACGGGTTCGTGCCCGGGTCCGGGGGGATCCCACGTGCCGCGGAGCGGCTGGGCCCGTGAGCCGTGGCCGCTGGGCCTGCGCGTCCGGAGCCTGTGCACCGTGGTGGGAGAGGCCGCAGCAGTGAGAGGCCCACGTACCGCAAAAAAAACCAAAAACAAAGTATGTTGTTCCACCAAGCTGCTGTGGAAAGAAATTGTGACTGCAATGATTATCCAACTATCAGACCCTAGCTTTCTGAATGATTTCAGATAAATGACTGTTTTTTTGAAATATATTGTATATCCCCGAAGTATTTGCAATATTAATTAGGAGTTTTACTTTGGGGGCAAAAGTGTACTTTTTTAATAAAAATTTACTGGACAAAACAAAAGGATCAAAGAGTTAATCCTAGAGATTTAAAAATGATCTGAAAAATATTAAAATTTTGTCTTTGGTTCAACATCTCTATTACTCCCAATATCGTTTCCCCTAGATACTTACCGAGTGCTTTTAACGTACATGATCTCTTTATTTATTCTGTGAATTGGGTATTGTATTAGTTCGTTAGGGTTGTTGTGAGAAAATAGCACAGAATGGGTACCTTAACAACGGGAATTTAAATTCTCACAGTTCTGGAGGCTGAAGTCCTAGATCAAGGTGCAGGCAGGGTGCGCTTCCTCTGGGGGCCGTGGTGGGAGGATCTGTTTCAGGCCTCCCTCCTTGGCTTGCAGATGGCTCCCCTCTTGCCAGTTTTCCCCCACATGGTCATCCCTCTGTGCAGCAGTGTCCCCTGTGTCTCTTCCTCTTATAAGGACAACAGTCAGATTGGATTAAGGTCCTACCCTAAGGGCCTCATTTTAACAATCATTCTTTAACAAGGTGAATATGGTAACAGTCTGAGATACTGGGAGTTGAGACCTCAACATCTGAATTTGGGGGAAACACAGTCCATAACAGACATTATCTCCATTTTATAGAGGAAATGGAGGAAAATGAGGTCCAGGGAATTCAGTTGCCCAATTCTTTTACTACACCAATTTTATCTAACTATCTAGGAAATGTAGAAATTTGTGCGACAAAGAAAAATGGTGTTAGATTCAGTCTCTTACTTTAAATCACATAGAATCTACTTAAAATCAATATCAGAATTTAGCTACAACCCTACCTTCCATGTGTACTGAGTTTGTAGGTTTTAAAATTATTTAGGATAAAAGAATCTGAGACTTTAAGTCATCAAAGATAGCTTACCTTCAAACTACAGAATTAATCCAAGGCACATTTGGTATTAAAAATTCTAATATTAGACATTCTAAAATTCCAATATTCACTTAACTTACTAATAAATATGTTTTTTACAAACCTATTAGTTTCCAGTTGCTGCTGCAACAAACTACCACAAACGTAGTGACTTGAAATAACACAAATTTATTATCTTACAGTTCTGGAGGTGAGAGGACCAAAATTAGCCTCCCTGGGCTAAAATCAAGGTGTTGCCAGGGCTGCATTCTTTTGTGCAGGCTCCAGGGGAGAATCCATTGTTTTGCCTTTTCTAGCTTCCAGGGGCTGCTGCCCACATTCCTCCTGGCCCCCTTCCACCTTCAAATCCAGCAGTGTCAGGCCGGGGTCCTCTTGTGCTGCCATCTCTCTGGTTCTTTCTTCTGCCTCTTTGTTCTACCTATAACGACTCTTGTGATTACATTGGGCCCACCCAGATGGTCCAGGATGCTCTCCTCGTCTCAAAGTAAACTGATTAGCAAACAATTCCATCTGCAACCTTGATTCTCCTTTTCCAGGTTTCCTAACATATTGTATTGTCTGGGGATTAGTGGGACTGAGCAGAACCCTGTGGCCTCTCCAAGTACAAAGGCCTCTTCATGTCTCCCGTCTCTTGTTTATAGAAAAGCTGAAGTCTCCCGGGCCCACCGGAGTCACAAAGGAGCTGCCTCAAGCAGCTATGATTTGGACAATAAAGTCACAGACTCAAGTGTCTGATGCACATTCCTGAGTTCTTTTACAGATACTGTGACGGCCACAGGAGGGAAAAAGCTGACTGCACGATGACCAGGCAGTAGCCATGACATAAGCTGCTCCATCTTGAGCAATACTGCATCTATGGCTAACACAATTCCAAGAACTGGCCTTAAGAGGATGGGATTAACACTGTTGCTCATAATCTTTGTAGGCATCAAAATAATTATAGCTTGTTCTTCCTGGTTATGTAAACAGACAATTACGATGGTTAGCAAAAAGATGCTTCAGACCCATGTTGACATCTTCTACTCTAAGAATACGGTGCCCTATGTCAGCATGAAGAAGTTACAGAAGACCCACCTTCGCCCATAATCCCACAGCAATGGAATGATGCTCTGACAAGGGGGCATTCATAAGCAGTTTTTGGCAGGAAAGAGATCTCTGCAGGAGGCACCCCTTTGTCCTGGCACTAATATTAAACCAGGGACCCCCATGCGCTACTTATCTCCAGCCCTAACACACCTTTCAGATCTTTTGATCACACAACACCTTGCCTAATCTGTTGGTTCTTTCCATAGATCAAAGAAGTAGAAATGAAGAATAAGTAATTAACAGATAACCAGATCTTTTTCCTAGTTTCCCCTTCGGTCATCTCGTGAACAAACTGTGTGCACGAGATAGCATCTAAAGAAAAATCACAAGAAGTCAACAAGCCTGCACACAGCGGAGGGTGGTGATGACTCTGACTCCCCATCTCAATGATTAATGGAGATTACCTCCCTTTTTCCCTTTAAAAACTTCCATGGCCAAGCAGAATCTTCAGAGATGGTTTCTGGGGGACACTGAGTCCACTGTATCCCCAGATTGCCGGAGTTCTGACTACAAGCAGCTTTCCTTTCTGCCAACATTTGTCTCTCTCTCGAGTCCTGAATTTTGAGCAGCTTTCTGAGCAGTGAGCAACAGGACCCAGCAACAGGTAACATTAGGACCTGGGTATCTTTGGAGGCCTGTTATTCTGGTACCACAGAGCTTTTCAGTTCATTTCATCTTTCTTGTTCATATTTTTTTGGTCTGCATTACACTTCAGTGATCTCTTTGGAGCTTTAGTCTTCAGCTACTTTCCAATCCTGGCTATGTTAATGAGCTTATGGGAACATTGCTTTTTTTTTTTTTCTTCAGCCGCGCCAATGTGGTGTGTGGGACCTTAGTTCCCTGACCAGGGATTCAACCCGTGCCCCCAGCAGTGGGAGCACGAAGTCTTAACCACTGGCCAGCCAGGGAAGTCTGGGAACATTGCTTTTATGAAAAAGTGATATTTAATTAAATTTTTAAGTGGACCAAGCTGCCATTTTTCTAGAAATTAAGCATATATTAGGATGGAAATTCCAAGTAAAGACGTGTATTTTTTGGACGTGAAAAAAGTTCATGATTTATTTTTTATTTTTTTTGCGGTATGCAGGCCTCTCACTGCTGTGGCCTCTCCCGTTGCGGAGCACAGGCTCCGGACGCGCAGGCTCAGCGGCCATGGCTCACGGGCCCAGCCGCTCCGCGGCATGTGGGATCTTCCCGGACCGGGGCACGAATCCGTGTCCCCTGCATCGGCAGGCGGACTCTCAACCACTGCGCCACCAGGGAAGCCCCATGATTTATTTTTAAATGGAAAAAACAGATTGCAGGGCAGTTAAACACAGAACTGAGAAAGGTGAAATTATTTATTACGTCTAGCTTGTAAACAGGGATCTTACCTCATCATCTCTGAAGATTTGTTAAATGCCTACCTCCAGCTGACTCTGAGTATTGATTTTTTTTATTATAAAACAAGTATTATTCCATTATAGTTATTCAGAAGAAGTCACCTGAACAAGCTGAAATAGCTCAGTTGGGAGAGCGTTAGACTGAAGATCTAAAGGTCCCTGGTTCGATCCCGGGTTTCAGCAGTAGTTTTGGGTTTTTGCACTAAATATAGTTTCCTGGCAGTCTTAACCAAAATATAAGCTTTAAGGGGAATATTTGGTTATTATGTTTTGAGTGGGTCAATGACATTTCAAGGAGGGGTGGCGTCAGGTGCCCTGGTGGGCCTTTTTACTAAACCCCCAATACCTTAGTACTTCCTGACTGTAATAATAATAGCTAACTTATCTTGAGTACTTGCTGTATGTCAAGCTATCCTTTAAGCTTTCTCTGTGTATTAACTTATTTAAAATGACCACTAAAATTCTTGATAACTACTTGTTAAATAAATGAACAGTTTGGTGCCAGAGGCCTGGCATGTGGTTGGTGCAAAATGACCTTTGCTTTGACTATCATTATTATTTCTGTTGTCTAAGAACTTTGCAAGCTAGAGCTATGAGATGTGAATTGTTTCTAAGGACCCTTTACTCCTCAAACTAACAAGGTAGTGTTAAAGGCCATCGTTCCCCTGTACACTCTGTATTAACAATTCCTTGTTTTATATGGTAGATGTGAAAGGCTATTTTCCCACCATGTTTTAATTTCTGTGAAGGGATTTAGCTTCTATTCCAAAGGTTCTTACCTGGCATCCATAGGCAGCAGGAGGTCTTTAAAGTCTCTGAAACTGAATGTAAATTTGAGTGTTCATGTGGACATTTCCCTGGGGAGAATGTCAGGGGTATCATCAGATTTTAGGTTTGTAACCTAGAAAAAGTTTAGAAAAGTCTCCTTACCACAAATACTTGCTGATACTTTGTGACCCAACACTTGTGTTTCTCTAAGATGCTGAGTGATAGGGCTCGTCTTGATTATTGTGTCTTGCCCCTTGTCCAATGCTATCTACTGTGAGGGGGATTACGGGAGGTAGCCCAAGTTGTCAACAAACTTTCCTTCTGTAATGGCAGTGGCTCTTGGGGACAGATTTTTCCACAGTAAAGCAGACGACCATTTTTTAGAGGCCCCTGCTACTTCAGGGTACCCTCTCCATGACCTGTCCCCCATCACTTTGTTTAATCTAAAGAGGTGAGTACCACTTCCTTTTTTTATACATTTTTATTTTATATTGGAGTATAGGTGATTTACACTGTTGTGTTAGTTTCAGGTGTACAGCAAAGTGATTTAGTTATACGTATACATATATCTATTCTTTTTCTGATTCTTTTACCATGTAGGTTATTACAGGATATTGAGTAGAGTTCCCTGTGCTATACTGCAGGTCCTTGTTGATTATCTATTTTATATATAGTAGTGTGTGCATGTTAAAGCCAAACTACTAATTTATCCCTCCCCCCAACACTTCCCCTTTGGTAAGCATAAGTTTGCTTTCTAAGTCTGTGAGTCTCTTTCTATTTTGTAAATAAGTTTATTTGTATCACTTTGTTTAGAGTCCACATATAAGTGATATATGATATTTGTTTGACTTACTTCACTTAGTTTGATAACCTCTAGGTCCATCCATGTTACTGCAAATGACATTATTTCATTTTTTATGGCTGAATAATATTCCATTGCGTATATGTATTACATGTTCGTTATTCATCTGTTTTTGTTTATTTATTTAAACATCTTTACTGGAGTATAATTGCTTCACAATGTTGTGTTAGTTTCTGCTGTATAACAAAGTGAAATCAGCTATATGTATACATATGTTCCCATATCCCCTCCCTCTTGTGTCTCCCTCGCACCCTCCATATCCCACCCCTATAGGTGGTCACAAAGCACTGAGCTGATCTCCCTGTGCTACGTAGCTGCTTCCCACTAGCTATCTATTTTACATTTGGTAGTGTATATATGTCCATGCCACTCTCTCACTTTGTCCCAGCTTACCCTTCCCCCTCCCCATGTCCTCAAGTCCATACTCTATGTCTGCATCTTTATTACTGTCCCGCCCCTAGGCTCATCAGAACCATTTTATTTTTTAGTTCCTATATATATGTGTTAGTATACAGTATTTGCTTTTCTCTTTCTGACTTACTTCGCTCTGTATGACAGTCTCTAGATCCACCCACATCTCTGCAAATGACCCAGTTTTCCTTCTTATTGCTGAGTAATATTCCATTGTATATATGTACCACATCTTCTTTATCCATTCGTCTGTTGATGGGCATTTAGGTTGCTTCCATGACCTGGCTGTTGTAAATATTGCTGCAGTGAACATTGGGGTGCATGCGTATTTTTGAATTATGGTTTTCTCTGAGTATATGCTCAGTAGTGGGATTGCTGGGTCATATGGTAGTTCTAGTTTTAGTTTTTTAAGGAACCTCCATACTGTTCTCCATAGTGGCTGTACCAATTCACATTCCCACCAGTAATGCAAGAGGGTTCCCTTTTATCCACACCCTCTCCAGCATTTATTGCTTGTAGATTTTTGATGATGGCCATTCTGACCGGTGTGAGGTGATACCACATTGTAGTTTTGATCTGCATTGCTCTAATGATTAGTGATGTTGAGCATCCTTTCATGTGTTTGTTGGCAATCTGTATATCTTCTTTGGAGAAATGTCTGTTGAGGTCTTCTGCCCATTTTTGGATTGGGTTGTTTGTTATTTTGATATTGAGCTGCACGAGCTGCTTGTATATTTTGGAGACTAATCCTTTGTCAGTTGCTTCATTTGCAAATATTTTCTCTCATTCTGAGGGTTGTCTTTTCGCCTTGTTTATGATTTCCTTTGCTGTGCAAAAGCTTTTAAGTTTCAAAGGTCCCATTTGTTTATTTTTGTTTTAATTTCCATTTCTGTAGGAGGTGGGTTAAAAAGGATCTTGCTGTGATTTATGTCAAAGAGTGTTCTTCCTATGTTTTCCTCTAAGAGTTTTATAGTGTCTGGTATTACATTTAGGTCTTTAATTCATTCTGAGTTTATTTTTGTGTATGGTGTTAGGAGGTGTTCCAATTTCATTCTTTTACGTGTAGCTGTTCAGTTTTCCCAGCACCACTATTGAAGAGGCTATCTTTTCTCCATTGTATATTCTTGTCTCCCTTATCAAAGATAAGGTGACCATATGTGTGTGGGTTTATCTCTGGGCTTTCTATCCTGTTCCATTGATCTATATTTCTGTTTTTGTGCCAGTACCATACTGTCTTGATTACTGTGGCTTTGTATTATCGTCTGAAGTCAGGGAGCCTGATTCCTCCAGCTCCATTTTTCTTTCTCAAGATTGTTTTTGCTATTCAGGGTCTTCTGTGTTTCCATATAAATTGTGAAATTTTTTGTTCTAGTTCTGTTAAAAATGTCAGTGGTAGTTTGATAGGGATTGCATTGAATCTGTAGATTGCTTTAGGTAGTATAGTCATTTTCACAATGTTGATTCTTCCAATCCAAGGACATGATATATCTCTCCATTTGTTTGTATCCTCTTTGATTTCTTTCATCAGTGTCTTATAGTCT
Source organism: Monodon monoceros (assembly GCF_005190385.1). Classification (NCBI taxonomy): domain Eukaryota; kingdom Metazoa; phylum Chordata; class Mammalia; order Artiodactyla; family Monodontidae; genus Monodon; species Monodon monoceros. Next base: position 14,077,086 of record NW_021703772.1, read on the forward strand.
TCTGCATGCAGGTCTTTTGTCTCCTTAGGTAGGTTTATTCCTAGGTATTTTATTCTTTTTGTTGCAATGGTAAGTGGGAGTGTTTCTTAATTTTTCTTTCTGACTTTTGATCATTAGTGTATAGGAATGCAAGAGATTTCTATGCATTAATTTTGTATCCCGCTACTTTACCAAATTCATTGATTACCTGTAGTCATTTTCTGGTAGCAATTTTAGGCATCTCTATGTATAGTATCATGTTATCTGCAAACAGTGACAGCTTTACTTCTTCTTTTCTGATTTGGATTCTTTTTATTTCTTCTTCTTCTCTGATTGCTGTGGATAAAACTTCCACAACTATGTTGAATAATAGTGGTGAGAGTGGGCAACCTTGTCTTGCTCCTGATCTTAGTGGGAATGGTTTTAGTTTTTCACCATTGAGAACAATGTTGGCTGTGGGTTTCTCATATATGGCCTTTATTATGTTGAGGTAAGTTCTCCCTATGCCTACTTTCTGGAGAGTTTTTATCATAAATGGGTGTTGAATTTTGTCAAAAGCTTTTTCTGCATCTCTTGAGATGATCATATAGTTTTTATCCTTCAGTTTGTTAATGTGGTGTATCACGTTGATTGATTTTCGTATATTGAAGAATCCTTGCGTTCCTGGATAAACCCCACTTGATCATGGTGTATGATCCTTTTAATGTGCTGTTGGATTCTGTTTGCTAGTATTTTGTTGAGGGTTTTTGCATCTATGTTCATCAGTCATATTGCCCTTTCTTTGTGACATCTTTGTCTGGTTTTGGTATCAGGGTTATGGTGGCCTCGTAGAATGAGTTTGGGAGTGTTCTTCCCTCTGCTATATTTTGGAAGAGTTTGAGAAGGATAGGTGTTAGCTCTTTTCTAAATGTTTGATAGAATTCTCTGTGAAGCCATCTGGTCCTGGGCTTTTGTTTGTTGGAAGGTTTTTAATCACAGTTTCCATTTCAGTGCTTGTGATTGGTCTGTTTATATTTTCTATTTCTTCCTGGTTTAGTCTCAGAAGGTTGTGCTTTTCTAAGAATTTGTCCATCTCTTCCAGGTTGTCCATTTTAGTGGCATATAGCTGCTTGTAGTAATCCTCATGATTCTTTGTGTTTCTGCAGGGTCAGTTGTTACTTCACCTTTTTCATTTCTAATTCTGTTGATTTGAGTCTTCTCCCTTTTTTTCTTGATGAGTCTGGCTAGTGGTTTATCAATTTTGTTTATCTTCTCAAAGAACCAGCTTTTAGTTGTATTGATCTTTGCTATCATTTCCTTCATTTCATTTTCATTTATTTCTGGTCTGATCGTTATGATTTCTTTCCTTCTGCTAACTTCTGGGGTTTTTTTTGTTCTTCTTTCTCTAATTGCTTTAGGTGTAAGGTTAGGTTGTTTATTTGACATGTTTCTTGTTTCTTAACGTAGGATTGTATTGCTGTAAACTTCCCTCTTAGAACTGCTTTTGCTGCATCTCATAGGTTTTGGGTCATCGTCATTTGTTTCTAGGAATTTTTTGATTTCCTCTTTGATTTCTTCAGTGATCTCTTGGTTATTTAGTAGTGTATTGTTTATACTCCATGTATTTGTATTTGTAACAGATTTTTTTCCTGTAATTGATATCTAGTCTCATAATGTTGTGGTGGAAAAGGTACTTGATATGATTTCAATTTTCTTAAATTTACCAAGGCTTGATTTGTGACCCAAGATATGATCTATCCTAGAGAATGTTCCATGAGCACTTGAGAAGAAAGTGTATCCTGTTGTTCTTGGATGGAATGTCCTATAAATATCAATTAAGTCCATCTTGTTTAATGTATCACTTAAAGCTTGTGTTTCCTTATTTATTTTCATTTTGGATGATCTGTTCATTGGTGAAAGTGGGATGTTAAAGTCCCCCACTATTATTGTGTTGCTGTTGATTTCCCCTATTATGGCTGTTAGCATTTGCCTTATGTATTGAGGTGCTCCTATGTTGGGTGCATAAATATTCACAATTGTTATATCTTCTTCTTGGATTGATCCCTTGATCATTTTGTAGTGTTCTTCTTTGTCTCTTGTAATAGTCTTTATTTTAAGGTCTACTTTTGCCTGATATGAGAATTGCTACTCCAGGTCTCTTTTGATTTCCATTTGCATGGAATATCTTTTTCCATCCCCTCACTTTCAGTCTGTATGTGTCCTTAGATCTGAAGTGAGTCTCTTGTAGACAGCATATATATGGGTCTTGTTTTTGTATCCATTCAGCCAGTCTATGTCTTTTGGTTGGAGCATTTAATCCATTTACATTTAAGGTAATTATCGATATGTATGTTCCTATTACCATTTTCTTAATTGTTTTGGGTTTGTTTTTGTAGGTCATTTCCTTCTCTTGCATGTCCTGCCTAGAGAAGTTCCTTTAGCATTTGTTGTAAAGTTGGTTTGGTGGTGCTGAATTCTCTTAATTTTTGCTTGTCTGTAAAGGTTTTAATTTCTCCATCGAATCTGAGTGAGATCCTTGCTGTGTAGAGTAATCTTGGGTTGTAGGTTTTTCCCTTTCATCACTTTAAATATGTCCTGCCACTCCCTTCTGGCTTGCAGAGTTTCTTTTGAAAGATCAGCTGTTAACCTTATGGGGATTCCCTTGTATGTTATTTGTTGCTTTTCCCTTGCTGCTTTTAATATTTTTTCTTTGTATTTAATTTTTGATAGTTTGATTAATATGTGTCTTGGCATGTTTCTCCTTGGATTTATCCTATATGGGACTCTCTGAGCTTCCTGGACTTGACTGACTATTTCTTTTCCCATATTAGGGAAGTTTTCAACTATAATCTCTTCAAATATTTTTTCAGTCCCTTTCTTTTTCTCTTCTTCTTCTGGGACCCCTATAATTCAAATATTGGTGCATTTAATGTTGTCCCCAGATCTCTGAGACTGTCCTCAGTTCTTTTCATTCTTCTTTCTTTATTCTGCTCTGTGGTAGTTATTTCCACTATTTTATCTTCCAGGTCACTTATCTGTTCTTCTGCCTCAGTTATTCTGCTACTGATTCCTTCTAGAGAATTTTTAATTTCATTTATTGTGTTGTTCGTCCTTGTTTGTTTGCTCTTCAGTTCTTCTAGGTCCTTGTTAAATGTTTCTTGTATTTTCTCCATTCTATTTCCAAGATTTTGTATCATCTTTACTATCATTACTCTGAATTCTTTTTCAGGTAGACTGCCTATTTCTTCTTCATTTGTTTGGTCTGGTGGATTTTTACCTGCTCCTTCATCTGCTGCATATTTCTCTGTCTTCCCATTTTGCTTAACTTACTGTGTTTGGGGTCTCCTTTCGCACACTGCAGGTTCATAGTTCCCGTTGTTTTTGGTGTCTGCTCCCAGTGGGTAAGTTTGGTTCAGTGGGCTGTGTAGGCTTCCTAGTGGAGGGGACTAGTGCCTGTGTTCTGGTGGGTGGGGCTGTATCTTGTCTTTCTGGTGGGCAGGGCTGTGTCTGGTGGTGTGTTTTGGTGTGTCTGTGAACTTAGTAAGATTTGGGGCAACCTCTCTGCTAATGGGTGGGGTTGTGTTCCTGTGTTGCTAGTTGTTTGGCATGGCATGTCCAGCATTGGAGCTTGCTGGCCATTGGGTGGAGCTGGGTCTTAGCATTGAGATGGAGATCTCTGGCAGAGCTCTCGCTGATTGATATTTTGTGGGGCCGGGAGGTCTCTGGTGGACCAATGTCCTGAACTCGGCTCTCCCACCTCAGAATCTCCAGGCTGGAGCACTAAGACCCTGTCAGCCACACAGCTCAAAGGAAAAGAGAGAAAAATGAAAGAAAAAAAATTAAAAGAAAAATAATTAAAATAGAAAAACAAAAATATTATTAAAATTAAAAAAGTAATAATAAAAGAAAAGAGCAACCAAAGCAATAAACAAATCCACAAATGATAACAAGCAATAAAATCTATACTAAGGTAAACATAAAAATCAAAAACAAGTCAGTCGCAGAGAGCAAACCCCTTGTCTACATTTGCTCCCAAAGTCCAGCGCCTCAATTTTGGGTTGATTTGTTGTCTATTCAGGTATTCCACAGATGCAGGTACATCAAGTTGATTGTGGAGATTTCATCCGCTGCTCCTGAGGCTGCTGGGCGAGATTTCCCTTTCTCTTCTTTGTTCGCACAGCTCCTGGGGTTCAGCTTTGGATTTGGCCCCGCCTCTGTGTGTAGGTCGCCCTCAGGCTTCTGTTCCCACCCAGACAGGACGGGGTTAAAGGAGCCGCTGATTAGGGGGCTCTGGCTCACTCAGGCCAGTGGTGGGTGTGGAGGGAGTGGTACAGTAGTTATAATTGGAATGCAGGGTGAACCTGTGGTGGCAGAGGTCAGCGTGATGTTGCAACAGCCTCAGGTGTGCCATGTATTCTCCCGGGGAAATTGTCCCTGGATAACGGGACCCTGGCAGTGGTGGGCTGCACAGGCTCCCAGGAGGGGAGGTGTGGAGAGTGACCTGTGCTTCCACACAGGGTTCTTAGTGGCTGCAGCAGCAGCATTAGCAGTTCATGCTCGTCTCTGGAGTCTGAGCTGATAGCCGCTCGCGCCTGTCTCTGGAGCTTGTTTAGGTGGTGCTCTGCCTTCTGTCGGCAGACAGGGAAGGATCACCTCTCCTCGTGCACCCTGAAACAATGGTCTCTTGACTCTTAAGCAGTTCCAGACTTTTTCCTGGACTCCCTCCCTGTTACCTATGGTGCACTAGCCCCCTTCAGGCTGTGTTCATGCAGCCACCCCCAGCCCTCTCCTTGGGGTCTGACCTCCAAAGCCCAAGCCTCAGCTCCCAGCCCCCACCCACCCTGGCAGGTGAGCAGATGAGCCTCTCAGGCTGGTGAGTGCTGGTATGCACTGATCCTCTGTGTGGGAATCTCTCCACTTTGCCCTCTGCACCCCTGTTGCTGTGCTCTACTCCGTGGCTCCAAAGCTTTGCCCCCCGACGGTCTCCACCAGTGACGGGCCTTCCTAGTGCATGGAAACTTTTCCTCCTTCACAGCACCCTCCCAGAGGTGCAGGTCCTGTCCCTATTCTTTTGTCTCTGTTTTTTCTTTTTTCTTTTGCCCTACCCAGGTACATGGGGAGTTTCTTGCCTTTTAGGAAGTTGAGGTCTTCTGCCAGCATTCAGTAGGTGTTCTGCAGGAGTTGTTCCACATGTAGATGTATTTTTGATGTATTTGTGGGGAGGAAGGTGAGCTCTATGTCTTACCTATCCATTCATCTGTTGATAGACATTTAGGTTGTTTCATGTCTTAGCTATTATAAATAGTGCTGATATGAAAATTGGGGTGCATTTATCTTTTTGAATTATGGTTTTCTCCAAATATATGCCCAGAAGTGTGATTGCTGGATCATATGGTAGCTCCATTTCTGGTTTATTAAGGAATCTCCATACTGTCTTTAATAGTGGCAGTAACCAAGTTACATTCCCACCAACAGTTTAGGAGGGTTCCCTTTTCTCCACACCCTCTCCAACATCTATTATTTGTAGACGTTTTGATCATGGCCATTCTGAGTGGTGTGAGGTGATACCTCATTGTAGTTTTGACTTGCATTTCTCTAATAATTAGCGATGTTGAGCATCTTTTCATGTGCTTTTTGGCCATCTGTATGTATTCTTTGGAGAAATATCTATTAAGATCTTCTACTCATAACCTTTTTTGAGTAGGTTATTGAGTAACTCAATAACCTTTTTTGATTGGGTCATTATTATTATTATTATTTTATATTGAGCTGCATGAGCTGTTTGTATATTTTGGAGATTAATCCCTTGTTGGTTGCATCGTTTACAAATATTTTCTCCCATTATGTGGGTTGTCTTTTCATTTTGCTTATGGTTTACTTTGCTATGCAAAAGCTTTTAAGTTTAATTAGGTCCCATTTGTTTATTTTTGTTTTTATTTCCATTTCTCTAGGAGGTGGAACCAAAAGGATCTTGCTGTGATTTATGTCAAAGAGTGTTCTTCCTATGTTTTCTTCTAAGAGTTTTATAATGTCTGGCCTTACATTTAGGTCTTTAATCCATTTTGAGTTTATTTTTGTGTTAGGAAGTGTTCTAATTTCATTCTTTTACATGTAGCTGTCCAGTTTTCCCACCACCACTTATTGAAGAGACTGTCTTTTCTCCATTGTATATTCTTGCTTCCTTTGTCATAGATTAGTTGACTATAGGTGTGTGGGTTTATTTCTGGGCTTTCTATCCTGTTCCATTGATCTGTATTTCTGTTTTTGTGCCAGTACCATACTATTTTGATTACAGTAGCTTTGTAGTATAGTCTGAAGTCAGGGAACCTGATTCCTCCTGCTCAGTTTTTCTTTCTCAAGATTGCTTTGGCTATTTGGGGTCTTTTATGTTTCCATACAATTTTTTAAAAAATTTGTTCTAGTTCTGTTACGAATGTCATTGGTAATTTGATAGGGATTGCATTGAATCTGTAGATTGCTTTGGGTAGTATAGTCATTTTGACAATATTGATTCTTCCAGTCCAAGAACATGGTATATTTTCCATCTGTTCATGTCATCTTTGATTTTTTTCATCAGCATCTTATAGTTTTCAGAGTACAGGTCTTTTGCCTCCTTAGGTAGGTTTATTCCTATGTACTTTATTCTTTTTGATGTGATGGTAATGGGATTGTTTCCTTAATTTCTCTTTCTGATCTTTCATTGTTAGCGTATAGGAGTGAAACATATTTCTGCATATTAACTTTGTATCCTGCAACTTTACCGAATTCATTGATGAGCTCTAGTAGTTTTCTCATAGCATCTTGAGGATTCTCTATGTATAATATCATATCATCTACAAACAGTGAAAATTTTATTACTTCTTCTGATTGTTTCTTTTTTGGGGAGATCAGTGATGAAGTCCCCATATCATTTTTACCATTCTACTCTTTTCTTTTAGCTTTCATTCTTGTTGATGGGATTTGTAGTCAATCTGGATGTACAGATGCAATACCAGGCAATGGCTGCCTGTTCTTCCATCTTTATATTATTTAATATTTATCACCTCAATGATATCTCTCTGCCTTGACTGTATTTTGTCAAGAGGTAGCATTTTCAGTTTATGCAAGGCATTCGCCAGGCTTTAGGTATAAAACTCTTGAATCAATTCCATCATGGCTGTAGTTTTTCCATAGCACCGAGAAATTCTCCAACACTAGCTGGGTGTCCTACAATTCAGCTCAATTCTGACACTATCTGCCTGGAGATAGCACCAGATGCCACAGGTTAAGGACTCAGTCCTGCAAGACTTCCCCCCCCACCCGCCCCTCTTCATTTGCCAGTCGCAAGCTCAAGTTGTCAGCTGTGCTTCTGACTCACTAGCTATAGACTGGAGCTTCCAATGACTCCCTCCTTGGGTTTGACTAATTTACTAGTGCAGCTCACAGAACTCAGAGAAACATTCTACTTATTAGATCATCAGCTTATTATAAAAAGATATAACTCAGGAAGAGCAAAATGGAAGAGATGCATAGGACAAGGTATAGGGAGGGCTTGGAGATTCTATTCCCTTTCTGAGCACACTGCTTTCCCTGAATCTCCATATTTCACCAACATAGATGCTCTCCAAATCCTGTCCTTTTTGATTTTTCTGGAGGCTTCATTACATGGGCAAGATTAGGTTAGCTTTGGCCATCAGTGATTGATTCAACTTCCAGCTTCTCCCCACTCCACTCCTCAGAGGTCAGTGGGTGGGACTGAAAGTTCCAACCCTCAAATCATGTGGTTGACTCTCTTGGCAACCAGCCCCCATCCTTAGGTACTGTCCAAAAGTTACCTCATAACATAACAATTTGTTGCTCTCATCACCTAGGAAGTTCCAAGGGTTTAAGCAGCTGAGTCAAAAATGAGGACAAAGGCCAAATATGTACTTTTTATTATAAATCACGACATCACAAGGCATTTACATAAAATACAAATGCAGCATGTTATCCTGTTTTGACCCTTGTTTTTCCCTAAGAATTTACTCACATTTCCAGATGAGCTTTTGCCTGCAAAATGGATGGTTCAGGTATTGCGTTTCTGCTATGAGGCTGGAGTGAGGGAAGAGAGTTCCCATAGAGGTCTGAGAGCTAAAGGAGTGAGCCAGGTGCATGGAGAATCATCAAGCATCCAACACCACAGTCCACTTCCAAACACCAAGCCTGTTGGTATATAGGCAGGATCTGCATCAAAATGATGAGACCAAGTGCTATTGACTGAAAAAAATGCACAACCTAAAAGTTGAAAGTTATGCTTTATTCAGCAGATATTCTGAGGACTTCAAGCCCAGGACACAGCATCTCAGATAACGCTGAGAAACTGTTCTGAAGAGGCGAGCAGAGGAGCCAGGATATATAGAAGTTTTCGCAGCAAAAGACCAGGTAGGTGGAACATCAAAATATTACTGTTAATCAAAGAAAACCAGACATCTCAAGTTAATGAATTTAACGCCTTTCTATGTATGGGAAGATGCAAAGTCTGGGCTCGTTTTGACTCGTAATTTTTTTTCTGAGTTGCAAAGTACACTTTTTTATTTTTATTTTTTAAGGAGCTCTACCTTTTGCTTTCAGACAAAGAATCTCAGAAGAGTCTTAAACATGTGTGGGTCCGTAGCTGCAAATTTCAAACCTTTGGGCCTGCCATTTAAAAAAAATACAAATTAATCTTTCATATGAGAATACACTAAAATTAAATATGGAGGTTTAACTTGCATTAAGGGTTGGAAAGTAGTTTGACAACGTTGTGGTTTTCTTTATCTTGACCTGAATGTATATTTCTATTGTGAAAATTGACATTTGTGCCTGGAGAGTCCCAGAGAACTGAGGGAAAAACACTTATTCCAGGACACCTAACATAGTGTCATTCACCCATTGTGCACTCAGCACGTGTGTTATTGAAGGCTCCTTCCCCTGTTCAATTAAACACATCTAATCCATGCCTTATAACAATTGGGCTTCAGCCATACTTTGTCAGCCAATTCCCTGGAGAGCCCTCGATATGGAAACAGTGTGGCTCATGTTGCCCTGACTGAAGGTAGGCTTGACAGCTGAACCCTCCTTGATGTAGGGAAGCTGAGCTTCAGGCCTCAGGGTTTGCCCGACCATCAAAGACACTGCCTGGCTTCTGGGATGAGGGACAGTTTTTGTGTTATATCTTTTCCTCAGTTCCGTCTTTTGGATTGCCCTAGATGCCACCAGAAATGCACTTGCTCATGGTCTCTACAACCTTCCAGGTCTAGCTCAGTTCCTGTCTCCTCCAGAGTCTCCTATTATTACTCAACCCCACTTTGACCTCTTAGCTGCAGTGTCCTGTCAGCAGCTAATTTTCATGTATTGTTATTTTATGTCTTGTCATTTCATCTAGGCCGGCTTCCCCTGGGACATGCATGCTGCCTTACACTCTGGTTATGTACCACAGTCCTCAGGATACAGCAAATGACAATCAAAGTCTTATAATTTTAGAAACTATTGGAAATACATTTTTGGCCTCTCACCTTCTGAGATGGCCCACACTCCGTCTATGGGAGTGTGTTTCTCCCAGGGTCACTCTCACTCTTTGAGACAGACAGCATTCTGTCTATGGAACGTGTATCTCTCTAAATAAACCTGCTTTCACTTTACAGAAAAAAAAAAAAAGAAAAGAAAATACATTATTTACTCACAGGCCATAAAGCCCAGGGATTCTGTGCCATTGCCAAAGCAAAGTAACAATTGTAAGAAATATGTCTCACACAAGGAGATTTTTCAATACCCCTGCCACTTACTTAGGTGAGTTGAGACTATCCTGGGGGGCGGGGGGTCATCTTTTACAATGGGAAAGAAACAACAAACAATAGCCTTGTACAGGTCAAGTGGCCTGGAATCTCATCCTGTAGGAATTTGTATTTTCGAAGTTTGTATCTTCCTTGAATAATAGCAATCACTTAAGATATTTAAAAATAAGTTTCAAATTAAAATTTAGACTTGAGGCTAGTTCCATGTATATTCTTTTAAAAATTGTTTAAAATTGAGTTACAATTTACATACAGTAAATTTCACTCAGAGGCCGTCATGTAACAACCACCACAACCAAGATACAGAGCACTTCCATCACCACCCCACCAAATTCACCCAACCTTTCACAGTTAACTCCTTCCCCAATGCCCAGGTAACAGGTAAGACCTGGTCAGTTTTCTGTCCCTAGAGTTTTGCTTTATCCAGAGTGTCCTAAATGGAATTGCGCAGTGTGGAGCCTTTTGAGTCTTCTTTCAGTTAGCACAATGCATTTGAGGTTCATCCATGTGCTTGTGTGTATCAGTAGTTTTTTCCTTTTTATTGTTGAGCATGCATATTCTTTTATGGATTATTGGAATCTTGGTTTTACAAGGAGTTGGAGGATCTGAGGTCACTGTTGACAACCTGTGTACAACTGTGACCGATGCCTCCCCTGGTTCACACTGTTTGTACTGTCTGCAGCCACTGTGAACTTCCATGCCAGGACCCAAGTTAAAGAAATATGTGAAGGGACCAGCTGACCCTTCTTGGGAAGGCCGAGGTGCCGGAGGAGGTAAAGTGTTGTCTGGTGACATTTGGGATTTACATTTGGCAGTTGAGAGAGGTGAGCAGAGGCCACCGCACTGAGCATTAATCCCTCCTTGTATGCCTGTGTGATGGGAATAGTATTTTTTTAACTTGCATTACTGTAGTTTGATTACATATCCCGTCAAATGTACATATATAAAAACAAAAAGATAATTATGGAGAAGGAAGTTGACAGGACAATAAGAGATCTTTTTGTGTTCCCAATATACTCACCACACATCAAAGTTTGCAAGTATCTTGTCTAGGTCAGAGGTAGAAATTTTCTTAAGACCATGTCACAGGATGTACATACTTGGAAAATCCCAAATCTATTTCCAAGGCTGTTTTTAATCATTTGGAACCACAGTTTCCCAGAATCCCACCCCTTCTCTGCTCCGCCTCTGAGGCTGACCCCTGCTCTCAGCTGGGTGTTTAGAATGGCCTCCTATCCTGTCTCTGTGCCTCTGCCCTGGCCCCTCCATTTATTCTAACCCAGCATCTATAGTGGTCCCCAATGAACAAAGCAAATCTCTCATTCCTCGGCTCAAACCATGCAATGATTGCCATTTCCCTTGGAGGACAAGCCATTGTCCTTTCTTCCATGCAGGGTCCCACCCAGTTTGACCTCACCCCCTTCTACCCTCACTCCACTCACTCTGGGGCAGACACACTGACTCTGTGATGTTCCAGGACATTATTCCCTCACCTCCTTCAATCTTTGCTTAAACTACCTTCTCAATGGTGTCCACTCTGTCCGCCCCATCTGGAAATTTAACTGTTGCTCACCCCCATTTCAGGAGCTCTAGATCACTTTTACTGTATTTTTTCCCTGCTTGCTGAGAGCTATAAACTCTTACGATAATGCATAGATTCTTGATATAGCTGCAAGACTTTAAGATGAATCACATTTCTAAACTGTTAACCATAATTCTGATTCTTTGGTTCAGTTTGAAGCCAGACACTGTGATAGATGCTGGGGATGAGTGCTTTACTAGGAACATGGGCAAGGAGGTAAAGGAAGCTCTGCAAACAGAGCAGAGGACAACTGGGGAAAGGTCAGGGGAAAATTCAGAAGAAGCGGTCTCTCAATTCTGGCAGAAGGATGAGCAAAAGTTTGCAGATCAGACAAGGGGAGGGTATTGTTTCACGTAGATAAGAGTAGATGTGGAAGAGGCATAGAGCTGTGGAACCACACTGGTGCTAAAACACAGAAGTGAAATATCGTTTGAGAGGTGAGTGTAGATGTGGTGGCATCGTGGTGGCAGGAGACAAGTTTGCACCACTGGGCGGGACCAGATCATAAGGGGTCTTTACACCCTACTAAGGAGTCTTGTCTTGATCATACAAGGTCACTAATGCAACTTAATTTAGAAAGTCTGCTAACTTGCTCCATTTTAAGGATTTATCTTAGCTTGACAATGACACCTTTGATTAAGAAATGTTTAATTTTCTTTACTTAGTCTAAATCCAAAAAATCATGCACATAAGAAGTTGAGGGTCTAGGGAATAGGGTGGCAGTGCATGCTTTCAGCTGCCTAGGAAAGAATATTTTGTATATAAACATTCTTGTGTAAATCTATGCACAGGTCAAATGAAAAGCTATTTTGCAGTGTCACACTATCTTTAGATGTGTGACAAGGAACTCATAATTTAGCATATTTAAGAGATTTCTCCACAAGAAATAACCATACTGAGATAATTGTGTTTTCAGTACCGCCTTTCTTAAATTGCAGAGATTCCTTTAGCCATTTTAACAAATCAAGATTCTCAGGAGAAAACAAAGCAAAAAAATCAATCTGTACAATCTTTCTCTTTACATTTCTGCTCCCCAGGATATAAAATTTAATTTCCTACTCCCGACCCGCCCCTGTTTTTGCAGTTTATTTCTTCAGCAATCTTCAGATACCTTTGGCCCTGAGTTCAGTGTGTTTCAGTGGCTCATTTAGGTCACTGAAAATGAGTTCTCCTCTGGCCTGATTATGACGGAAAGCAAAATTATCTTTCCCAATGATTCTATTGATCCAGGAAACACTCCGGGAGTCATAAAAGATGTCAGTGCAGATTTGCCTGCTGTTTACATTGAAGGTAACACAGTCATGAATATCCACAGAGATACAGAATAAACTATTTTGTTAACTATTGGGTTTAAAGGTTTTCCTACAAGTGCAATAATCAAGTGACACGAGGTCGTATTTTTTCAGGAATCTTATTACTTAGTAAAATGAACTGTTTTTTCTAGACAGGTTTGACTGGGAGGTAGATGATGTGATTTGCCAGTGATCACTGATCAATGATGTGTCCACTTAGTGCTTAGTGCAATAAATTCATGGGGGATATAAGGATCCATTGACTGAAAATCCCCTTTTGCTTGTTGGAAATTACTGAAGTGTGCTTTAAAATAATCTAAATAATCCATTTTTAGTACTTGATGAGATGTTCAAGTTTTATCCCCTTTTGCAAAATCAAAACCTGCTGCTTAGTGTGTTAACGTGTTATTTGCAAAGCTAATACCATGATTTCAAGCCCAAAGACTGCCCGAACCCTTGCAGATCAATCAAAGAAAAGTCAGGCATTCAATATGCATGAGGGAGGGTCCCATATATCTGTAGGTCACTGCCAAGACAAGACAGATAAGACACAAGGCCTGATGAACTGTGTTCTAGCTCTGGCTTCATCAACAATGGTCTTTACAAGTCAATTAAACTACCTGAGCCTCAATTTTTCTTTTCTTTTTTCTTCTAAAGTCTGTAAAATAAAGAAATAAACATATCTTATTTAGTTAAAATAAAAGATCTTAAACTTTTCTAAAACTATATATCATCCTTTTGCTCTTATTCTTGGTAGGTGATAACCTTCTGCTTGTAACTTTCAAGGAATAAACTCAAGCCTGGGAACTTAAATTGTATCACACTCCTGAGTTGAAGAATGAGATTAATTAAAAATGTTAATCTCTAAATTGACAAGTTTGGTATTTTCCTATAGCTTTCATTTATTTGTACCACTTGGTGATTAATAACGAACAATAACTGTTTTTAATAAGTATCAGACAATTAGATGAGAATTCCTAGGAACTGACCTGGCATAGTTATTTTTAAAGGCTCCCCAGATACATTAATATGCAGCCACTGGTATGAACACTTACCATATAGGTATTCTGATCTTTCCTCTTCACATCTTAAGTGAAGCCCACTGTGCAAATATGCATCCAGACCAAAATAATGATTGAGCTGAACTAACTCATGCATGAGACAAAAATCTGTGAGTATCTGCAAAAGTGGCTAGCTAAAATGTGAGATCTTTGAGACAGAAAACTCAATTGCACGTGCAATCTGCCCTCCATTTTCTCAACAAAAAACAAAACCACTGAAAGGATAAAGTTAGAGCAAGTGGAAGGACAGTGGTTTTATTTTATTTTATCTTTTTAAACATTTATTTATTATTTATTTTTGGCTGCATTGGGTGTTCGTGCACGGGCTTTCTCTAGTTGTGGCGAGCGAGGGCTACTCTTTGTTGCAGTTCACAGGCTTCTCATTGCAGTGGCTTCTCTTGTTGTGGAGCACGGGCTTTAGGCACGCGGGCTTCAGTAGTTGTTGCTTGCAGGCTCTAGAGCGCAGGCTCAGTGGTTGCAGTGCACGGGCTTAGTTGCTTCGAGGCATGTGGGATCTTCCCAGACCAGGGCTTGAACTGTCCCCAGGAAGCGGGCCTCACCTGAGAGGAGGCTCCAGCCCTTGTGGATGCTCCCAGCAAACTTCGCACAGATACGATTACTAAGCGTTTCAAGACGGCTACTGCAGCAGGTCTTCCACTCTATGGATTTGTTTATCCAACCATTTGCTGCTTCCAGTTTTTGCTGTTGCAAACAAAGCTGCTATGAACATTCATGTAATAGTCTTTGTATAGATGCATACTTTCATTTGTCTTGGGAAAATACCTAAGAAGTGGGATAGCTGGATCATATGGTAGATACAGGTTTAACTTTTTAAGATTGCCAAACCGTTTTCCAACACGGTTGAACGATTGTCTCACCAGCAGTGAAGGAGTGTTCAAGTTGCTCCATATCTCTGCCAACACTTGATATGGTCAGTCTATTTTGAAAGTAGTGATATGTCTAATTTGTATGTAGTAGTGTCTCATTGAGGTTCTAATTTGCATATCCATAATGACTGGTGATGCCAAGCATATTTTAATGTGTCCATTTGCCATCCATTTATCTTCGTTAGTAAATATCTGTTCAAATCTTATACCCATTTGTTTTATTGGGTTTGTTTTCTAATTAGAGTTTATTAGAGTGTTTAATATATTCTGCGTTCAAGTCCTTTTTCAGGTAGAAGACTTGCAAATATTTTCTCCCAGACTGTGGCTTATGCTTTTATTTTATTAACAGTGTCTTTCAAAGAGCACTTGTTATTTTGATGAAGTCCAGTTTTTTTTCTTCTATGGATTGTGATTTTGATCATATCTAAGAAATCTTTGCCTAACCCTACATCATAAAGATTGTCTCCTCTGTTTCTTCTAGAATTTTTATAATGTTAGGTTTTGCATTTAGGTCTGTGATCCATTTTGAATTGAGTTTCGTATATGGTGTAAGACATGGATTGAAGTTCTACACAGGAACTAAAGAGCCCTGGAAATAGTAACTATGTGAGTAAAAAGACTTTTTTTATCATCTAAATATTTTGTTTAAAGCAAAGACAATATAGTATGGTGTTTAAAATATAAGTAGAAAACATTTGATGATAACGATAGTGTACAGACTGGGAGGAGAGAAATGAAAGTATGCTTTCTTAAAGTTCTTACAGGGTAGCTGAAGGTTACTTTCAGGCAGGGTGTGATAAGGTAGAGAGGACACTCTGAACCTAGAGAAGCCACTAAACAATACAGAGAGTGACAGTTAATATGCCAGCAAGAGATCCAAAAGCAGGCAGAAAAAGAGGAAAAACAGAACAAAGAACAGATGCAACAAATGGAAAACAGATAAGTTGTAGCTTTAGACGCAGCTACATCAGGAATCACATTAAATGTAAGCAACGATGCCTTTTATAACCTGATCTTGAATATCTGTCATCAACAGGAGGCACGTGGGAATGTGGGAAGAGATGGTCTGTTGGAGTCGGTAGAAGTTTTCTTTTGATTCTTTAAGTTTTCTCAGTAAAGTTGGTTGTGAGAAAACCAACTTTTAGCTGAGAAAACCTTGTCTAATTTAGGTTGTTACCCTCAAGCTGAGCATTACCCTTAAGCATTCATCATCCATGAATTTATTTTTATTTTCTTAATTTGATCCTGAACAGGTGAGGCATAGAAAAGAAATTCCAGATAAACATTAAACTGATTCTAATTAAACAGACAAATGGGGAGCTAAAACTTGTTTTCGATTGCCTTAAATCTAAAAGGCAAAAAATGTTGTAATAATTAACACAGCTAGGAATCTGCACCCAGTGCATCTCCCTCATTCGTCTAGAATGCTTACTGGGAATTAATATTAATAATTAATATTAATTAATTAATATTAATAGGTTTCCATCGAGACTTTTGCAGCTGCAAAGACCATGACATCACAGCAGCGATGCCCCCCCGGCAACTTCGAGGCTTGTGTGTGTCTGTCCACGTCCAGTGTATCTTTTCCAACCGACCCAACAGCAAATACTTCTTGAGCTCCAATCATGAAAGCAGCACAGTGCTAGACACTCTTAATATTCCCCTAGTTCAAGATCAAGGGCTGTTCAATTAATTGCTGCAGCTTTTCTTCTAACAGAAAATCTCTCATAAATTAAGAAGAAAATGATACATATACACTGGAGAACTCTGTTTCAATTGCTTTATGTATAATCATGCCAAACCAACAGTGCTTTAAAAAGGCCCACAGACACCATGGAAATATCCCCTAAGTGCAAGAACATAAGTATTTTTTCTGTAGCTCTCCCTTGACAAGTCCTAACACAGCACTCTTAAAGAATGAAAGACAGCCTGGAATCAGAACGCTGAGGAAGGGTGTACAGTTAGTGAGCAAACCACCACCTTGAGTTGATTCTTGTCAGTTGTGATGGACCAAATTTGGTTTCCATTTGGTTTCTTTGGTTTACACCTAGAAGACCTCAGTGCCTGTGGAGTGAAAGTAATTTAACATATAATTTAGCTACATGAATATTTGCAGTTTGCAAATGGAAAGGAGACACTCCAGTGTGGGAGATGAAGTTTGCTTCTTAAGACGAAAGTTCTCTTAATTATGGTCCCATAATTTAGGAAAGAAACAAAAGTAGAGATGTCTCCTGACTTCTCTATTAATCTGAAAACTGCTCCATCTACCACCTTTTTTTTTTTTAACATCTTTATTGGAGTATAATTGCTTTACAATGGTGTGTTAGTTTCTGCTTTATAGCAAGGTGAATCAGTTATGCATATACATATGTTCCCATATCTCTTCTCTCTTGATATAAATGAAGAGGACATGATTCAGTTATCCTAAAAACTACATAGTTAAGTCCACTGTGTACTAAAACTAAGACCATAAATATCTTCTATTTTAGGCAGTGATTGTGTCTCTCTATCTGTGTGTTGTGTGTATGTATGATTTTTTTTAAAGGAACATCAGCAAGACATATTTAATAAATTAATGTTTGCTTCTCGAGTGCCACATGTGGCTGTGATAGTAAATTTGCTGCTACCCATGGAGGTTGTGAAAGGAAGGGGCCCAGTGACCAAGGAGAGTTGGGTAAGACATTAAGAATCTGTGCAGAGACTTCCCTCTTGGCTCAGTGTTTAAGAATCCGCCTGCCAATGCAGGGGACACGGGTTCGATCCCTGGTCCTGGAAGATCCCATGTGCCACTGAACAACTAAGCCTGTGCTCCACAGCTACTGAGCCTGCACTCTAGAGCCCGTAAGCCACAACTACTGAGCCCGTGCACCATAACTACTGAGCCTGAGTGCCTAGAGCCCGCGCTCCACAACAAGAGAAGCCACTGCAATGAGAAGCCCGTGCACCGCAACGAAGAGTAGCCCCCGCTCGCTGCAGCTAGAGAAAGCCTGTGTGCAGCAACGAAGACCCAACGCGGCCAAAAAAAAAAAAGAATCTGTGCAGCCTCTCAGTTTCTACCCTGTTAAAGTGACCCAGATTCTGCTTAATGATGGTCCAGCAAGGTCAACTGTCCCGGGATGAATGACTGAGAAGCTGGCAGCGGGGCTGTTGGTTCAGTTCTCTCCTACGGGAAAGATGTCATGGCTTCGGCCTGGCGATTTCCTTAGCTGGATGAGAGGCTGCACAGAGGGAGGAGGAGTGAATGATCTTGTGATCCTTTCTCTGGAAAAACAGTTGTGGAGTAAAAAAAGCACCTAGCCAGACCTTCTCTTAAAATGGCCCGTGACTGCAATAGCTGTCTCTCCTATGTGTAGAGAAAGCAGTCAACCAACGTTCTTTGAAGCTCAGTGGAAGTGTTACCTAACATCTTAGACAACTACACATGGTTCCTGAAGGGTGTGCAAATTTCCAGTGGTGTGACAGTGATAGCTAACATTTATTGTGCTTACTATATGCCAGGCTGTGTTCTGGGCCTCATATGTTTTCACCAGTCTAGTCTTGGTTTTTGTTTTGTTTTTTTTGCGGTACGCGGACCTCTCACTGCTGTGGCCTCTCCCGTTGTGGAGCACAGGCTCCGGACGCGCAGTCTCAGTGGCCATGGCTCACGGGCCCAGCCGCTCCGCGGCATGTGGGATCTTCCCGGACCGGGGCACGAACCCGCGTCCCCTGCATCGGCAGGCGGACTCTCAACCACTGCGCCACCAGGGAAGCCCCGAGTTTAGTCTTTACATACAACCATCCTAGGAGGTAAGTATTACAACTCCCTTTTTACAGATGTGGAACTGAGGCCCAGAGAGGTTAAATAGCTTGCCTGGGATCACACAGCTGCTAAGGGGCAAAGCCAGGATTTGAATACAGGATCATAGGATACACAAGACAGATGGTGCTCATGTAAGGAATATAGCTGACGATAAGGTAGGCTGCATTTTACACATTTGGGACTCTACTTAAGGCATTACAGATTTTTTTTGTTGTATTTTCAGTTTTCCTAGTGTTTTAATGAGTACTATTACCTTGACTCCATGGTTAATATTAATAAGGCTAACAAAAATATTTTACTGAAATAAAATTAATAGGCTTTATTTGATTATTAAATTATAATATATGGTAATTATAATTTTAAGAATGTTTTAATGTGAGTAATAACATTATTGCAGATCTTATTTGTCTCATTTCTTTGTCACTCATTTAGCTGTTTTTAATTAGAGTCATTCTACAAGGAATTTTCACAGCATGAATTTTGCACTTTTAAAATATAGAAGTATAGGGACTTCCCTGGTGGTGCGGTGGTTAAGAATACACCTGCCAATGCAGGGGACACGGGTTAGATCCCTGGTCCAGGAAGATCCCACATGCTGCAGAGCAACTAAGCCCCTGCACCACAACTACTGAGCCTGCGCTCTCGAGCCCGCGAGCCACAACTACTGAGCCTGTGTGCCACAACTACTGAGCCTGCGTGCCACAACTACTGAACCCTGTGCGCCTGGAGTCCGTGTTCCCCCACAAGAGAAGCCACCACAATGAGAAGCCCGTGCACTGCAATGAAGAGTAGACCCCATTCGCTGAAACTAGAGAAAGCCTGCGCACAGCAACGAAGACCCAACACAGCCAAAAATAAATAAATTAATTAATTTAAAAAATATATATATATATAGAGAGAGAGAAGTACATGTACTACCTGTAGTTTGTTCTTCTAACTTTGGCCTTCTTAATGTAAATTCATTTGTGGTGAGGATGATTAGGGATAAAAAGCAGATATAACTGCAATATCACACCTCAGTAAAAAAAGGACTAATCTGGGAGAGAATGGATACATGTATGTGTATGGCTGAGTCGCTTTGCTGTGCATCTGAAGCTATCACAACAGTGTTAATCGGATATACTCCAATATAAAATAAAAAGTTAAATAAAAAAGGACTAATCTCTCCCTTTAAACATCAGAATGTAAGTTCATTGAAGTAAGGTCATAGGGATGAATTTGAATATCACCTAATTAGTAGCAAACATAAATTATTCAAAAGATTCTGTTTTGTGTTATTAATCACAAAGCATGTTCCTTGTACAAATTATTTTTTATACTATTGTAGATAACATCTTCTGAAATATCATTTTTAAGTTGCGTGTTGCGGGAACTTAGACTATAATTAATATTTGTAAACCGTTTTTCATATCCAGCAAATGTGCTAAATTCTCCTACCAAAAGCTTTGGGTTTTCTATGCACACAATCATGTCGTCTGTTAATCATGACCATCTCTCATTTTCTAATTCCTATGCCCCAGGAGTGGAATTAAAGATTCCCCTTGGTACTTTTTCAGGTTCTGAAGAGACAGCAATGTTCCTGCATCTGTGGGAACTTACATTCTAGTTGATGAAACAAGAGAAACGAGAAAGTATCAGATGGGGCTGAACAGAAAACCTGGGAGAGCGCTGTGGTAGAGAGTGGCTACCTCCGATTGGGCCTCAGGGAAGACTGGACAGAGGAGGTGACTTCGAGTAGCGATCTACTATACAGCAGCTGTGGACCATGCTGGGTTCAGGAGGAAGGACATTCACGGCAGAGCACAGCCTGGGCAAAGGGTCTAAATATTGGTAATCAATTCTGAGTGTTCGATGGACAGAACGAAGTACTGTGGCTGGAGTGTGGCTGGCAAGGGGCAAGTGGGATATGGTGAGGTCAGAGAGCTTGCCAGCCAGGATGAGGAACTGGTTTTTACTTGTGATGTTGTTGGAGGACAAATTGGATGTTTTTCTACAAAGAAGTGACACAATCTGATTTAAAAAAACAACTGAATAGGTAAATAAACAAGATAATTTCAGACCACGACACAAACTCTTTAACAAATAAATAAACAAGATACTTACAGAGGAGGATGACACAAACCTTTTAACGAGTAAATATGTAAATGAACAAGATGCCTTTGGAGTATCACCCACTGCCAGTCCATTAATAGACTACTCCCATAACATCTTGGGTGAGTCTTTCTCTCCCTCTTTTTTTTTTTTTTTTTTTTTACTTTATTGAGGTATAGTTGATTTACAATGTTGTCTTAATTTCTTCTATACAGAAAAGTGACTCAGTTATCCATCTTGTTGTTTATCCATCCTATGCATAATAGTTTGCCTCTGCTAATCCCAAACTCACATTCCTTCCCTCCCCTAACCCCCCTTCCCCTTGGCAACCACAAGTCTGTTCTCTATATCTGTGAGTCTGTTTTTGTTTCATAGATATGTTGATTTGTATCATATTTTAGATTCCACATATAAGTGATATCACACGGTGTTTGTCTTGCTCTTTCTGAGTTACTTCGCTTAGTATGATAATCTCTAGGTCCATCCATGTTGCTGTGAATGGCATTATTTCATTCTTTTTGATGACTAATAATCCATTGTATCAATGTATATGTACCACATCTTCTTTATCCATTCATCTGTCAATGGACATTTAGGTTGTTTCCATGTCTTGGCTGTTGTAAATAGTGCCACTATGAACACAGGAGCACATGTATCTTTTCAAATTATAGTTTTGTCTCGGTATATGCCCAGGAGTTGGATTGCTGGATCATAAGGCAACTCTATTTTTAGTTGTTTTTTTTTTCTTCTCTGTCTCTTCCCCCACCCCCCCCCCCCCCCCCCCCCGCCCCCCCCTCTCTCCCCCCCTCTTTTTTTTTTTTTTTTTTTTTTTCTTCCCCTTCTCCCCCCCCCCCCCCCCCCCCCGACATACTTAGCTTCCTTTCTCAGATCTCTGCTTTGTTTATAGATGTAACTTCTCAACACAGGGTGCCATCCTTCTGTCTTTCCTCCTATAGGACGACATTCTGTGCAAGATATATACTTTTAAAATAAGGACTCTTGCCATGACTCTCACTCATCAAATCTTTATGATACCTATGAGATTTTTATTTGTTTATCTATTTTACTGTGGAAAAATTTTCATTTCTCTTGCTTTACTAGCTACATTGTATTTAGCTAATAAAAGCAGGTGGAAAAGAGAGGAGGATGGGTGGCGTCATAGTAGGGAAGGTTGAGTATTCCAGGAGAGCAAAGAACTTAGTTTGAAGGCTTTGTTTGGTACATTTAGAGAAGGGGAAAGGCAGGGAGCTGGATGGGCAAGGAAACTGGCCTAAGAAGAGATTGGAGAGGCAAGCAGGCACCAGAGCATAAGGGACCTAGCAGGTCATGGAAAGGGTTTGGATTTTGTTTCAAGAGAAAATGAATTTGTTGAGAGGGTAGGTGTACAAAAGACCACATATTCTTACTTGTGGAGAGGAAAATGAAGCAGTGTATTTAATCAAAGGAGAAATATGTAGCCCCAAATTTTCATCTAGAAAAAAAAAACCTTTTTTCTATCCTGATATTTAATCAGTTGGTCTCCAATTAATTACCTTACTCTAGATTCATTATTTAAAGGAGAGTGGTGTTAAAACTTCAACTCAGGGTTTGCTATGCCATTCTCCCAGCCAAAGAACATGCTGGGAAAAAAAGTTGTGAGTAAACTCAGGAAGAAACTGGAGGCCATTAAGACATATACAGAGCTGCAACCCAGAAAGATGCTATGGGTGGAAAGAGGCTGGCAACCCAAACCCAAATTCCTAAGCAGGCACAGCCAATATCCCACGGGTCTGAGGGAAGAGTCTCTGAAGTTTACAATTCAGTGCTGCATGGGAATGGGGTGGGTTGATTGATCCTGAGCCAGGGTGAGAGAAACAAAGCAGCAGCCAGCCCCTTAGGACAGCATTGTCCAATGTAAATATAACACAAGGAACATGTGTAATTAAAACTTTTCTAACAGCCACATTAAAAAATAAAAAGAAGAAACAGGGGAAATTAAATTTAGTAATGTATTTAATTTAACCCACTGTATTCAAAGTAGGATCATCTCAACATACAATCAATACAATAAGATATTTTACACTGTTTTTCCTATGAAGTCTTCCAAATCCAGCATATTTATTTCAATTTGCACTAGCCATGTTTCAAGTGCTCAATAGCTGTGATATGGCCTGAAGAGCTAGGGGCTGTGTTGGGTTTTCTCCATCACATTGTGGTTTGAAACAGAGGTAGCTAGTCAGAAAAAAAAAAAAAAAAAGCCACTTCTAGACTATGTTCATCAGACAAATCTCCAGATCATGCCTATTGTGGAGCTGTCGGCTACTTCAGCCATTAAACATCCCAGATAGGATGCAGATTGGACCTTGTTCTAGAAGCTTCGGTCTGGTGTCAGTCAAGTTGAGGGCAAATATGAAAGGACGACATCAAACCAAGCATCCCTGAGTCTTACTAGACTTCTAATCAAAATTCATTCCACTAATTTGATTACATTGAAAAATGTAAGCTTCAATGAGAAAACTCATATATTTATAATAATTTATTCCCATCATAATGAGCACTCTCAATTTGTTTTTGTAGTATCTAACCTTTGCAAATTGCCTTTGAATTGAGTTCATCTGTATTACAAGAGAGCCGCACTATCATGAACTGGGGAAAGGTCATTAGTAATACCTGCCAAATGCACGTTATCTCTTGCCTTAGCTTTCTTTTTTCTTCATTTTCCTGTTTTAGTTATTTATAAAAATTTGCAAACCTTTAGATTAAGTATTCAAAGACTTTAATTCCCTTCAGGGGTCAAACAGTAGGACAAAAACCCTTGAATATGGGCCAGACATTTAGAGAAAATAGAGTTCCTGGTGTACCTGTCCACCCCACATCTCTCAACAGGCCACCTCTAATCTGATATATTCAGGACAAACAGCCAAGCCCTCAAGTTATTGTAATAAATCTCATTTTAAAATTCATTTACAAGCAAATATTTCAAATTTCCTTGTGGGAAATCACTAGAATTCTAATTGCACCTTGCTTCTTTCTCCTGAGCAAGTGTAAGAGAGGACAAACCTGACTCCATACTGGATCTATTCCTTTAGCTCTAACCCTTGTGCTCTGCTGCCTGTGCTTAGTCATTCGGGCTCTGTACCTTTTGTAAGAGAATGTTGCCTATAGGCTGAAATATACACGTTAGCCCATTCTCAAGGCTCTAACCTTTAAAGGTATAACACTTTTCCATTCATATAGAGATAAAAATTTGCAGAAGGGAGAGTAACATTTGTCTTGTTGGAAGTTTATAGAAACATTGTGACCAGACCTACCTGGACAGCTACAAGAACAAAGGATTCCAGGACCAAGAAGTCTGCAACGACCAGCCACACCCCCTCCCCTTTTAGTAAAAAAGAAGCCTGAATTCTAAATCAGGTAAGACGGTTCTTTGGGACACTAGTCCACCATCTTCTTGGTCTGCTGGCTTTC